>NC_142074.1:8610000-8945000 GCF_059756535.1 Pantherophis guttatus
TTCACGTGTGTGCGCATGAAGCTCCTGGGCCCCAGTTTTGAACAGGCTGTGGCCTGGAGGTTGGAGATCCCTGCTGTGTAGCAGTTAGAAGAGGACATATCCAGGAATACTTTTGTCCATATTTATTTATTTATTTATTTATTGGTTCGATTTATATGCCGCCCTTCTCCGGAGACTCAGAGCGGCTTACAATGTGTTAAGCAATAGTCTTCATACTTTTGTATATACCTGCTTAATAGGGCTTTCGGCCCCCACTAAGCGGTGTTCTTTTTTTATACAAAGTCAGCTTATTGCCCCCACAATCCGGGTCCTCATTTTACCTACCTCGAAAGGATGGAAGGCTGAGTCAACCTTGAGCCTGGTGAGATTTGAACTCGCAGTAATTGCAGGCAGCTGGCAGCTAAGTACTACTTAACAGCACTTTAGTCTGCTGCACCACCAAGGCACCATATTGTGCCAAATGCAGGACTGAGGGTTGCAGCCTCACCATTTTTAACCTTCTCAACAAGAAAAGTCAATGAGGGAAACCAGATTTGCTTTATGACGGCATGATTCACTTAGCAACGGCATGATTACTTAGCAACTGTAGCAAATGCTGAACAAGATCAGCTTCAAGGAAATTCCAAAACTTTGACTATCTAACACAGAACCCAATGCCCAGCAAAGCAGCCTGTGAAAATGTACTGCACCAAATCCTAGCATTGCTTTTACCCAGTGGTGGGTTGCCCCAGGTTTGGACCGGTTCGCAAGAACCGGTAGTAATGGCAGGAGGCTCCGCCCACTGACCCGGATGTTATCAGAAGTGATCTGCACATGCACAGAAGTGGGCACAATGCGAACCGGTAGTAAAGGTAAGTAGAACCTACCCCTGCTTTTACGCCAATAAAAGGAAAAAGAAATAGAATAAAAATAGTGCAACATCTTGCAGTAAAAGCATTTGCAATGTGGATCAATTAAATGCTGGGTTATATTGGATTTAGCATGAAATCCCATGATGAAGATCTGTCTTGATGGATGCGGAAGCCACTGATGTGATTAAGGTCGGAGTTTTTGATTAGCTAGACTCTGACAAGGCTTATTGGATTGTGTCAGGTGGGGATTTACTTTCTTTCTTTCTTTCTTTCTTTCTTTCTTTCTTTCTTCCTTCCTTCCTTCCTTCCTTCCTTCCTTCCTTCCTTCCTTCCTTTCTTTCTTTCCTTCCTTCCTTCCTTCCTTTTTTTTTTTTTTGAGGAATTGCCTTGGTTTCCAAACCAAATTGAAAGCTGACATGCTGGGGAATGTGGGACTTTTGCATATGAAATTGCAAAAAGAAAACCATTTTAATTGGCAGACTTGAAAGTGTGGGAAACGTGAGGCTACCAAAGCACAGAGAATCTTACTTTGTTTTCATTCCGAGGGCTTTCATTCGGGCAGAGATAATCTAGATGAAACCTACAAGGTTCCTCCAGGATCATTCAAACCTACAATATATCAGAAGAATGCAGGCACAGAATATTAGCTAATCTATTCTGTTATTCAGACATTTCTAATGGGGCTACCAAGCAAGCAGACTGTGATAAAGAGGGCCTGGGGATCAGGGGAAGGAGCAGAAGGTGCTGTTTACTGAACAGACCACTAATTATTCATCTCAGTAAACATCGTAACATTACACCCTTCATGTGATACAGAAACCTTTTGGCCCTGCAATATGCAGTTAATGCTCGGTAGGTACTTAATATCTGCAAAATAGCATCTCATTTGGTGCTGTGGAATTTTAACTAGGACCGTAGCCCTCTGCTAAATGCCCTCCAATAATTTATTCAGGGCTGCCCTGATATATTACAAAAGCAGGATAGAGGTTATCCAAAAATTTGCAACCCTAATGATATCACATAATGGCCTCCTTTGCTTTCTAAAAAGGTAAACATAAAACTCCTTTGAGTCAAGGTCAACTCTAAAATTTTGGAAACTTCTCTGTAAGTATCTTGGCAACAGAGACAGAATTTCCCATTGTCTACTCTTAGGACTTCCCAGGTTAGCCTGCAAGCCTTATTCCATTTTAAGCATCATTTCTGCAAGGATTTTGAGACGGCCCTAGTGGCCCTTGAATATCCAAGTATGAAAGTTGGAGTGAACTTCATCCTCCATGCCCTTCTAACAGCATCACATTATGAAACCATTAAATATGAATTTGAAGGGATAGCATAGAGCAAGAGAATCCCCCAGAGATGGTGGTCCAAACACTGATTAAAAAATGCCACCAGGGAGTCCTTCTCAAAAATTGGTTCCATTGTTATTCCACTCTTGCTGTGACAATACTTCTCCAATCATTCTGTGGAATTACAGTTTAAGCATATTAGACCTAGACCGTCCTTCTGGGGCAGCTAAGAACATCCTCAGAGAAGATTCTTTGTATCTAAGAGTTAATAACCCTTGAAAATGAAGACAAGGAAAGTTCTGGCAGAAAAAAATCCTGATGTACAAGTTATAACTAGTTAAAGAAATAATAATAAAAGGCATATTCAGACACAGCTGGTGCTTTTATTTTATGCAGCATATAACATCCAATCCCAATTTAAGCTTCCTTCTCATCATCTGATATTATGAAAAGATCTGTTTTGAGCCGGCAGGAATTCAGGTTTGTTTGCCTGTGTGATCTGGTTACTATTCCTGTTGAATGTAACTTTATAAGTATCTCACCTTTTTCAGGAAGGAAGGAAGGAAGGAAAGAAGGAAAAAAGGAATGGAGGGAGAGCAGGAAGAAGGAGAAGAAATCAATTTCTGCTCTTTTGGGTTGTGACTGGCAAGTGTTTTTCAAGGTCAGCCATGTCTTTCCATTGTAACATAATTTTATGTTCAGGAGAAATGGACCACATGAAATTCTATTCTGCAAAAGTTAAAGGCATACAGATCCTTATTGGAAGAGTTAGTTTCTCTTCAACATATGAAAACACACTCATGCTCCACTAATCCTGTCCTTTGTCTTATGACCTATAGTACACCAGATCAAAGAGGCATTAACTTGTCAATTCTTACCATTGTATTGTCGGCATACAGAGTTCATATTTTAGATTGAAACTCTTGGGTGGCCTAGGACTGTTGTGTAAAGAAGGGAAGTGCAAAGGATTATAGGCATTTGGCATGTCTGTCAATAACATTTGTGGATCATAAAGTCAGATGATTTTGAACATTCAATCAGCAATTTCTAGGTGACATAAAAACTCACAGGTGGCCCAATTCTCTGTAGTCGTGACAGTGCCATAGGAAAAGTCTAATGGGATGATACCTGGTGATTAGAATGATGCACTTGTAAAGATGGGTGAAGCTACATACAGACCCAGTGTGTGAATAAACATGCCCAGCATCACTAAAGTAGATGTATTTTTGAAGTTCATGAAATGTAAGTTCATCATAGAGGAGTTCTATGAGTTCATTGAGATATCAATGAAAAGATTATAGGATCAGTATCTTGGAGTGTTGGACTGGAGATACATAAGAGATACCTGGAAACTCACTTAACCTACTTCAGGCTTATTCTTAGGAAGATAAGATGAAGAGGACTGAGACCCCAAAAAGAGTGCAGAGGTGTTAAAGGAGGCTAAACCATATGATGAACAACTGAGGGAGGTAGATATGTCTAATTTAACGAAGAGAAGGACTAGGGGAGATATGATGGCAATCTTCCAGTACATGTGCACACACACACACACACACACACACACACACTCTAACTGAAATGACATACAAGTAAAAGGAAGGAAGGAAGGAAGGAAGGAAGGAAGGAAGGAAGGAAGGAAGGAAGGAAGAAAGAAAGGAAGGATAGCAACACCTACAATAAGTCATTGTGGTTTTTTTTTCTACTTTTGTCCCTTTTGAATATATATTAACAACACCAGCTTTGTGTGAGGGTGTGAATGCTTGAAAAAAAGAATTCATGCTCAAAGTTCAACATTTTCTCTTCAAATGTGCCTTTTAAAATGGATTTGCTCTCACCATAGGAAAAGTTCATTATTCTAAAATCCCTAAGTATTCTGTTGGGAGAGGCAGGAAATCGAAAAAGCCTGTGAATAGTTCAATCCTGATTTATACATTAGCTCACAAACTGAGTATCAGGTCAGCCTGCAGCAATGGGGTTTTTCTCAAGACCTTTGGTTACGTCTCATGAATTCTACTGCAAGCAAAGATGGCTGATTCTTTCTGGGCCAATAAGCTTCTTCATGATCTAATTGTTGGGAAAGATTCATTAGCAACCCAAACCTCCCCAGCCTGCCTCCTAGGAGGCACCCCTGCTGAATGGCACAACCGTCTTTATAATGTATGCCACCAACCACTCCATGGATCTGTGATTCATTGCTCTGTCAGCCATCTGAGATACAGTGTATGAAAATGCCATATAAATGCAAATCTGAATGCAAACACTGAATTCCCCTGTTGGGTGGTGATAAGGTGCTCATCTAGACAATATGTTATGATTTAAAAATGGAAAGTAATATCAGGGAAAATATGGGGGTGGGGGACAACCAGTAACAATGACTTCAAAAATTTTGCATGCATGCATGTATGTACACACACACACACACACAACACACAGACGTGTACACTGTTATGTATCTTCATTCAAGATGTCTAGATATTTTCCACATTTATCCTTAAATGTTGTCGTCTTCTTTCTTGCTACATTATTGTGAGATTACACATTTCCAATTAATATTGCACATTAATTGCATATTAAAATTGCACAGAAGTATTTTTAGGCAATTTGAGGGATGATAGGATCAGCATTTAGAAACAAAATTGCTGAGGAATACATCGAAGAGCTTCACTTTTTCCCGTTGGTTGAAACAAACAAACAAAAAAGGGCATATTTGAAGCTGCAGATAAGTATCACAAATAAAGAAGGAAGACGGGCACAATTATAATGGGAAATAAAAAAAGTTAAATGACAGTGGCAAGATCTCATACAAGATGCTTACAGTCCAAATTATTGCGCAGAATAGTGGGGAAAAAAATGCACATTAGATCAGATTCTTCCTTGAATGGATAAAGAAGTAAAACAATGAGATTAGCCCATTTTCAAAGACAATTGCACTCATTTACATTTTTCATACAAAACCCAGTGATTCTGCTTTGCCTCCATCTCTCATTTTTTTAATCCAATTTCAGCATCAGTTTCATGATTCCTTTTTTGGAAAAGTCCATACATATTTGTACAGATTTCTCCTAACATATTGAGTTTTGTACTTTTTGTCTAATAGCCATTTCCTGAATATCATATGGGTGCAAGTTTATTCTTTGTCATTTGCATTACGGTATAGCACATAAAGGAAATGGGAAATTAGGTTGCAAAACTCAAAAATAAAAAATTTCACCTGAGATCAATTCCCCACCCCTTTCCCCCCAAAAGATTTGCTTTACAATTCGAACCAAAGCAATATTCACTCCATGCCTGCCAGGGGCCACTTCTGAAAATCCTTTATGCTTGGTTCAAGGTCCCATCATAAAACTTGTGGATAGATAAAAGATATTTTTCTTGAAGATTTATGCCATAAAACCTTATGCGATTTATTCTGGATCTCTAGCAGATTGGCGTTGAATGAGTATTAATATCACATGATTGGCATGTTAGTGATGCACATAACTCAGTGCATGGTTTATATTAAAAGGTCTCAAGTTTAAACTTTGCTATCTCCAGACAGGGTTAGAATGCTTAATGTTTGGAAGTGAGGAGCCTTCCAGGTAGTCCTGGACCTTAATGAAGAAACTCTGTATCGTCATTTGTCTCTCTGTGTAGTGTAATATTTGTGTTCTTGCAGTGACTTCTAATGTAGCTTTGTTGCTTTATAATGTACCCAAGCTGATGTATTGCCTTGGTTACTGTTGCTATGGAAGGAGTATCTGGAGCTAAAGCTTGGAAAATGAATAAGATATGGTAAAATAGCATCTAAATTGGCCAAAGGTCAATTAACTGGGATTGTAGCTAGAAGGTTTGTAAAAATTGATCAAAGCTTCACTCCAGGATTTTTAGACAATAAAAGAGCACTTTGAACGGAGACAGTTAGTGGAGAGCAGTTGAGCACTGATTTTATGGATGAAGGATGAAGAGCTTAGACTTGAGACAAAATTGATGGAAACTCAAGGGGGACAATAAGAGGGAAGAAAGCAGTACTATGAAGTGATGGTGAAGCCTCAAGATAAGCAGTAGGGCTTAAGAACAGGATGTCTATGGAAATAGTCTTCTCAGAGCTTTAGTAAAGAGCCTAGACATTGAGCTAAGTTAAAAACCAGAGAGAATCATTGATTCATGGGACTGGAAAGGACTTCGGAGGTAATTTAATCCAACCCCCTGCCCAAATCAGGATACCATCCAATGGTCATCCAATCATTTCTTAAAAACTTCCAGTGATGGAGCACTCACAACTCCAGGAGGCATAAAATTCAATTGATTAATTGTTCTTACTGTCAGGAAATTCCTCCTTAGTTCCAAGTTGGATCTTTGACAAGCTTCCATTCATTACTTCTGTCTTCAGGTGCTTTGGAAAATAAGTCAACCCCCTCTTCTCTGTTGATAGTCAGTCAAGTACTAGAAGACAACTATCATGTCACCCTTAAACCTTCTCTTTGTTAGGCTGGACATACCTAATTCCCTTAACTGCTCATTGTACAATTTAGCCTCCAGATCTCTTATCATCTTTGTTGCTTTTCTCTGCACTCTTTCTAGAACTCAATGTCTGTTTTGCATCTTGGTGACCAGAATGGCAATCAATATTCCAAGTGTGGATTTACCAGTGCAGTATATAGCAGGGACTTAATGTGATTTGATACTATCCCTCAGTTGATGCAGCCTAGAACTGCATTAATATTTTCTTCCCAAGATGGAACAGGGAATAAGTTATTCTCCAGATATTGCAACCTTTGCTGAGTGAACTAGAGCTATTGGGAGATGTTGTTCAGCAACATTTGGAGAGAACAAAATTCCCTACCTCATCTACGATGATGGAGCAGCTGATTGGTTAATAAAATACATAGAGCTTAGACCCCTTAAACAAACATTATCGAATGTCCCTCCAATACTTATACAATACTCAAATTGTAATTCAAAACTTGTTTTACTTCTTTTGCTAGATTTATATCCTGCCTTTCCTTCAAGAGCAGAAACTGACAAATAATCCCTTCTCTTTTACTCTATTGCCGAGTATGACTAAAAGTTAGAGATTAGCCCAAAATCACCCACTCATCATCCAACACAAGAAATGAGACTTGATGGCTCCAGAAGACAGACACTGCAAAGACTATAGGAACTCTATTGTGGGGTACAGAAAGAGAATCTTGAAAGCCTATCAGTGTATCCTCTACTTTCTCTTTATACCTAACAAAATCAAGGTGGAGTTGTCTTGAGTTTCTTTCTCACCCTTATTTCCTTTCCAGGACTAAGTTGACATTTACTTAACCATTCTAAGCTTTCATTCATCAAGGTGATATTCCCTATTTTTTGCATCTTGGATCCAGTCCAACCTTTTAATGCCTACAGTATATACATATTGGCATCAAATGCCTTTTATCTGCGAAGGGTAAACTACTCGCTACTTGAAAAGTACTCATAGTTCAGAGATGTCAGGGTTATATTCACACATTACATTTAAATAAGTCAGGTAAAGATTAGCAAGTGTGTTTGTAACAGACTAATCTTATCATGTGTTAATTTTAGGTGGATTTTATATGTGTAACTATAATGGTATGTGAGAATGTCCTTGGGAAACAGAGGCAAGAGACAGAGCCAAGCCTATGGTCAGATAAAAAGGTTGCTGAGACCGCAGCAGAAATTTGGGGTGAGTCCAGCAGCTCAAAAAAGACCTTGTCTAGTTTCTTGGGCTGCAAAGGCAAGGGGGGAGAAATGTATTTTCAGACAAGCAAGATTCTGTTAATGTAACCTTACAATAAAGTAGAATTAGCTCATCTGGGTGCCTCTCATGGCTGACCTGTAATGTGTTGTGTAGACAGTTACTTAATAGTTCAGTGAATAGTATAAACTTGAAAAATGAACTAATTCAGTATCCAAGTTCATGTAGATATTTATTTATTTATTTATTATTTACAATTTTATACTGCCCTTCTCCCGAGGGACTCAGGGCGGTGCACAGCCAGTAATAAAACACACATATACATAAAATTTAAAAACAATTTAAAATATATTAAATAATTTGGCCCCAGTATTATTAAAAAAAAAAAACTAAGACAACCATTAAAATTCATGTTTAGGCCAGCTCAGCTTGTTGGAACAATAACGTCTTGAGCACACGGCGAAAGGCACGTAGGTCAGGGATCATCCATATCTCCGGGGGCAATTCATTCCAGAGGGCAGGTGCCCCCACAGAGAAGGCTCTCCCCCTGGGGGTCGCCAATCAACATTGTTTGACCGACGGCACCCTGAGGAGTCCCTCTCTGTGGGAGCGTATTGGTTGGTGGGAGGCTATCGGTAGCAGAAGGCGATCTCGTACGTACCCAGGTCCTAAGCCATGGAGCGCTTTAAAGATGGTAACCAACACCTTGAATCGCACCCGGAAGACCACCGGGAGCCAGTGCAACTCACACAGGAGAGGTGTTACAAGGGTGCGCCGTGTCGCTCCCATAATCACCTGCGCAGCTGCATTCTGGACCAGTTGAAGCCTCCGAGTGCTCTTCAAAGGGAGCCCCATGTAGAGAGCATTACAGTAGTCCAGACGGGAAGTGGCGAGGGCATGAGTGACCGTGCGCAAGTCCCGATCCAGAAAGGGACGCAACTGGTGAATCAGGCGAAACTGATAAAAAGCCCCCCATTTTGAAACACATTGTAGTGCTAATTTGATTAAAAAAATATTAATAAGTTGAATGTTTAGTCCAAGGGCATTCAACATTTATCCAGCCAAGGACTCCAAATGGTCTTGAACTGATGTGCTAAAGCAGCGGTTCTCAACCTGGGGGTCGCGACCCCTTTGGGGGTCGAATGGCCATTTCCCAGGGGTCGCCAAAGCCCTCTCTCACCCCCCCCCACGCCTTCACTCACCCTCACCCTCTGCCGGATCGCCCGGTCGCCGTTCGTTTACCCCGCCCACTCCCAATCTATTGCTGCCTCCGGAGTCCCAGCTGATGGCTAGAGGGGAAAAAAACTTTAAATTCTTGCCGCGGGGCTTCAAAGAGCCGCCCTACTCTCAACTGTTTTGCGGAGGGCTCTGTTGCTAGCTAGCTGCAAAGAGGTAAATTCCTGGAGCAGATTTTTTCCCCCCTAGCTATGCTGAGAAAGGGAAATTGAAAGTAAGCAGGATCTTGGCTGCAACGACAAAATGAGGCAGAGAGATTTCTTTTTCCTCACCAAAAAAGGTAGGTGCAAACTGCAAACAATGGGAAATTTAGGGCAAGAGGAGGTTCAAGATTTTAAAACACAGAAGAAAAAAAGCTCTATTTAACTAGGGAATTGTAATAATTGAGATACTATTAATTGTATATTGTGTTGAAAGCAGAAATGGTTAATTTGTGGTTTGGAGGAATATATGGGGGAAGTAATTTGGTTTATTATTATTGGTAAATATAATTAATTGATTTGTAAGAAATTGGATTGCATGGAAATAATTGGAATATTCATGTTCATATTGATTAATATACAAAAAAGGTAGCTATATAACTAATTGATTTATATTAAAATGTTGAATTTGTATTAAACAACTGTATTACATAATTAACCAATGTGAGGATGGATATAAAAATAGATGACAATGGGAAGGGGTATAATATAGAATAGAAGGGAAAAATTGAATTTGATTAAGATTAGAGATGAGGATGAAGGGTAATATTGGTTTTTTAAAAAATAGATGAGGAATAAATATGGTAAAAAGGAAATATAAAAATTGTAAATTTGATTGAAATGACTAAATACTGTGTTGGAAGAAATATCCTTCTGGATTCTGCTCCAAGTGGGGAAAAAGACACTGGAAACATGGAGACTGCTTGGAAAGATGGTTTAATGGTGGACAGGATCACATGGCTTGATGGGGCCCATTGTGTTAGTTTCTGTTGCTATTGTGTTGCAAATGTCCTTTGACAAAGGATTGAGTTTCTGCCTCTGGCCCATTAACAAAGGGTGGGGGGGCAGGAAGGTGGGAGTTGCTTTGTCTGTAAAATATGCTTCTCCATTTCTCATCCAGGTAGGGAAATATAATATTCTGCCTTTTTAATATTTCCCAAAATATTTCATTCTTCTAGGAAAGGGGTGGATGCTAACCTCCTACAACTGTTTAAATTTGTGAACCGGCCAAATACTCTGTTCAAAGAAAATACGTTGTATGTTTGTATGTGTGTTTCTAATTATTGCTATTTATTGCTATTTGTTCTCTTTTATTCTTTAAAGTTTAACAATTCATTCTTTATCTTAATATCTTAATATTTGTTTGGGGTTGGCTTTCTTCCCTTTCATCTTTTTTATTGTACAGCAATCTTTCTCCTCAAACCTATCACCTCTCTCTTTTCTTTTCTTTTCTTTTCTTTTCTTCTTACTTTCTCTTCCTCCCCTTCTTCTTCTCCTCCCTACTTCCTCTTCCTTTCTCCTTCTCCTCCTCTCTTCCTCCCTCTCTTACCCTCACTCCTACTCTAATTTCCCTTCTCTTCCTTCATCCCTCTCTATTGCTGTATCCTTTTATGCATATGGACTACTCAAAGGGCTGAAAGTTATTTTTGACTGGTCCTAGCACTTTTGACCAGTCCTCGAATTTACAACTGTCCTCACATTTTACGTTTTTTGCCCTATCTTATACCATGTTGAAGAGAAGCAGTTGTGAAATGAGTGACATGGTTGTTAAGAATGCTGCACAGGCATAAATGTGAGGATGGTCATAAGTGTGAGGACCAGTCAAAAGTGTGAGGACCTGTCAGAAATGACTTTTTTCAGCCCTCTGAGTAGTCCCTATACATATAGCCATGGCCACCCGGTCACATGACCAGCTAGCCACACCCACCCAGTCACATGACCTCCAAGCCACACCCACAAAATAAGCCACGCCCACAGAACCGGTAGTAAAAAAATTTAGAACCCACCCCTGGTTGGGGGTCACCACAACATGAGGAACTGTATTAAAGGGTCGCGGCATTAGGAAGGTTGAGAACCACTGTGCTAAAGTGACTTTCTCCAAGTAAGCAATCTCAAGAGAAGGAAAATAGAAGCGAAGACTACAGTAAATGTAATTGGTTGGTTGATTGTTAGATAAAAGGCTTCCAGTAATTATATACAGACACATGGAAATCAAATATCCTAAATGCAAAAGTCCTATCAACAATGAATAACAAAAAGCTAATATAAAAGTACCATTCCTATTCCAAAGTAATGAGAAAATTCATTACCTCTTTATTGTGTAGTCTGGCCCATGGGAATGGAAAAATCCAGAATTATGATTCTTGGTAGTTTGGAACACACACACACACACACACACACACACACACACACACACCCCTTTTGCATGCTGTGGTATTTCAGTATGAGAGATATCAGTGGCTATTATTTTAAAATGAAGTTTATCCCATGTAATTTTTTTGCAAGTAAGGATTTACCATTATCTATACAACCTGTTTTCCCCTTTCTTCCCTTAGATGGTGCTAATGGGGTATGAACTACATAAAGCTGCTGAACATAAGTTAAGATGTGTGATGTATTTCTTATTGTTATTTGTTGAATATACATACACACACAAAGAAGAAGAAAGGGGAGAAGGGGACGAAGAAGGAGGAGGAGAAGGAGGAGGAGGAGGAAGAGAAGAAGGAGGAGAAGAAGAAGAAGGAGGAGGAGGAGAAGAAGGAGGAGGAGGAGGAGGAGGAGGAGGAGAAGAAGAAGAAGAAGAAGAAGAGGAAGAGGAAGAGGAAGAGGAAGAGGAAGAAGAAGAAGCAGCAGCAGCATGTATATAGGGATGAAGACAGTTCTCAGTCTATAAATGGGCCTTTTTGCAAACTACAAACTCCACAAAGCAGCTGAAAAAGAGATTGGCATCAATGAAAGCAACTATAAAATGGAAATGTTGTAGGCACATTCTTCCCAAGATTATTTGATAAAGAAATATCAGTGGGTTTCTAAATGATGAGAAACGGGGTGGATTAAGACTGAATGCATGAAAATGAAATAGCTGTTCAGGATGAAATATAGCCAGCCAGTGAGCTGGAAACATAATTAAATTTAAACTCAAGCAATAGATGATCAAAACCCTTTTTGTCATATGTTATGCCTTAGCAGCTGCTAATAAACACCAGAAGCTTTTAGCAAGACATATAGTAAAATAATATTTGTGATGTATCCATGTGTGCACATGTTAAAATAATAGGAATTTCTATGTTGACTGTAAAACATACTTTTTTTTTTATGATCAATCATTGGGGCAAACAGAAGCTAAATTAAATAGAGGCAAAACAAACAAAGATAAATTTCACAAAAACAAAACAAAAAAGGGCACACAGATACTGCATTTATGGCACGTTTCTGTCAAACACATTCTGGCAGTTCCAAACTCAATAATTCTATTCATTTCTCCCTAGCAGAGATTGACATATGGTGTCAGGATGTCTTTGAAAAGCTCTGGGAGAAAATGTGTACCACCAGCAGAGGGGAGCCAAACAGGGCAAAACTAGGAGCGGAAAGAGAAACCAATGTTTCCAAACTTGTTCATTCCGAAGAATAGCTTCATTCTGCCACTCTAGAGTTAAGGCCTTAACCTCCTTTTCTTTTCTTTCTTTCAAGCAAGAAAAACGTTTTCCAAATGAAAAGCTCCTGGAAGAAAGCCTTAGTAAGACCTAGTAAGAGACTTGCTTGGCTCGTGGGTGCATGCACATGCACAGAAGGTAAAAAACACATTACTTCCTGGTTAAAACCAGGAAGTAATGACACCTGAGCGGGTTCGGCTACCGGATCGCCGAACCACCAGCCAAGACCGCTACCGGACCGGGCGATCGGGCCCGATCCGGGAGCATTTCACACCTGGTACTGCATCCAGTTTTGGTCACCACACTATCTTCGAGACCGCCTTCTACCGCATAGCTCCCAGCGACCGGTAAGATCCCACAGAGTTGGTCTCCTCCGGGTCCCGTCAGCTAAACATTGCCGGCTGGCGGGCCCGCGGGGGAAGGCCTTCTCTGTGGCTGCCCCAGCTCTCTGGAACCAGTTACCTCCTGAGATCCGGACTACCCTCACCCTATCGGCCTTCCGAAAAGTGGTGAAGACCTGACTTTTCCGGCAGGCCTGGGGCCGTTGATCTCACTTTGCGATCTGACGAGATCCGGCCATGAATGGTGTGAATGGGTTTTAATGTCTTTAATGTTTTTAATTTTTAAATGTTTTTATAGTCATTTTTTGAGTGTATTGTGAGCCGCCCTGGGTCTTCAGAGAGGGGCGGCATATAAATTGAATAAATAAATAAATAAATAAATAAATAAATAAATAAATAAATGTTTATCCCTCAACTTACTTTCCTTTAAAAAAACAAACATTTGGGGGCATATGAAATCCTCCATTGCGTTTAGGTTTTGATGTGATGGAATGTACAGCTGTAGAAGGGGTATGTGTAAAGGGAATAACAACAATAAGACCATGTTTGTTCAGGAAGGAAGCAACACATTCCGGGGGGCGGGGAGGGGGAGAGACTGCACAGTCCTGAACTGGATGGGAGAGGGAGGAAAAGGTTCGGGGTAGCCACACTTTTGTAGGAGAAAAGTAGGCAGAGCTGGTGGGGAGGGGGGGAGAGTTAAATGTGTCATCAGCTTAGAGTCCTTACATTGCCACAAACAGTTTTTTTTAAGGTCAATTCCTCCTGGATTCTATTGATCCTTATCTAGCGCCAATGTACTACTGGTCATTAGTTGACTGGATTTTTGTATATAGATGTTGGAAGGAATATCCACCTGGTTCAGTTCCAAGCCAGGAGAAAGACAGTGGAAACATGGAGGCTGATTGGAAAGACAGTTTAATGATGAAGCAGAACCACCAAGCACATGGTTCTGGGCATCTGACCACATGGAATTGAGAGTGATTTTTTTTTATACCTTCTCTTGGGCTTTGCACTTGAGCTTTCTGTTCCTGTGCAAAAACATGTATTCTATTGGCTGTTTTCAGACTCCCATGTCTGGGGTCTGGGGCCATGGAGGGGTTATGTAGGGGTCATAGCTGACTCTATAGACAAAGAACAAATCCTAGGTGTTTGTCTGAGCTAAGTTTGGTTGAAATTTCTGAGGGTGATGCAGTGAAGGAGCTTGTGTTCTGAAAGGGTGTTGGGTAATTCCTATTGTGGTTTAAATGGCTTTGTCTTGTGTCGGATCTTGAGTGAGGATATTTGCTTATAGATAGAGCTATCTAGTTCTCAATAAGCTCTTTTTCTCTTAAGTGCTGACATCTACTGTGGGCTATTAAGAAAAGATGGGGGCTGCTTTCTCCCTTTAAAAAAAACATGTTTCTCCATTTCTCATCCAGGGAAATATAATATTCTGCCTGTTTAATATTTCTTAAAATATTTCATTCTTCTAGGAGAGGGGTGGGTGCTACCTTTCTACATAGGCTTGAATAAACCAGCTGTATTGCCACTTAACATATGGTCCTGATCTTTTGCAACTGACAACTCCGTAATCTCCCAAGCAGTGGTGAAATTCAATTTTTTTTACTACTGGTTCTGTGGGCGTGGCTTGGTGTGCGTGGCTTGGTGTGCGTGGCAGGGGAAGGATACTGCAAAATCTCCATTCCCTCCCCACTCTGGGACCAGCCAGAGGTGGTATTTGCCAGTCCTCTGAACTACTCAAAATTTCCGCTACTGGTTCTCCAGAACCTGTCAGAACCTGCTGGATTTCACCCCTGCTCCCAAGGTACTGTATATTTGTTAAATTGGGTTATAGCTTTAGTCCAATGAAATTCTGCCTATTAGGTGTAAGCAAATCAGGATTTGAGTGGATCTCACTCTGTCATCTTTGTCCTTAGGCCTGACCATCCATCCATATTTATTACTTGATTTTTCTGGAGAGGTGTTAAGGCAGTTACTGCATAGCACTTGGCTTTCTTCCTTTCCCAAAAAGAACTCCGAATGAAGTTGTAGGATGATTTGAAATTAAGGAACCTTTACTTCAATCAGGGAGAATGGTACTTTTCTTTCTTCTTTTATTTCTGCTGTGCCTCTTGAAAGAGAGAGAGAGAGAGAGAGAAAGAGCAAGTAAGTCTTGATTGTGGCACTTCTCTGATTGTGCTTTCTTATGAAGTCCCATATTTGGGTGCTCCTGTTACTTAGAATGGTTCATTCTAAGTAGCTTCCCAGGCTACATTTTATGTTGGTTTTTGCAAGAAAAGGCATCTTTCATTTTGCTTTCCCCCAAATTCATCTTTAGCTTACTTTAATGGTGACAGCTTATGACTGTCACAGGAAATGGATGCTTCAAGTTGAAAAGCAAGAAGAACATACATTTTCCTTCAGGCTGACTTGTCATAATATTAGAGATTTTTATGTTGATTTGCTTGGTCTGAATTCTCTGCTCTGAAAGCTTCTGGCTTTCACCCCACAACTTATAAGAGGAAATTCCTTTGAGTTAAGCGATTTCATAGAATGTCCATCTCTTTTTATTGGCTATCATTCAGAAGCGGTTTGTCACGGATACTTTTTAGAATGCTTTATTTACTTTTTTTTAAAAAAATTGATTTATATGCTGCCCTTCTCCAGAGACTCAGGGCGGTTTACAGTGCGCTAAGCAATAGCCTTCATACTTTTGTATATTTTATACGAAGAAAGAGGACATGAAAAAGAAATATTTCGGTTTTTTTTAATTTAATAAAGGAGCATAGTTATAAAGTTATCTGGAAATGGTACCTGTTCCCAATAAGATTATATAAAATGAATAAAAGTGCTAGCAAGTTATGTTGGAGATGTAAAGTGGAGAATGGGACATATGAACACATGTGGTATGGATGTCGTAAAGTGAAGAATTTTTGGTTATGAATAGAAGAAGAATCTAGTAAAATAATTAAAAAGAAGGTAAAGTTGGGAGTAGATACCATCTTCATACTAAAGTTGAATGATAAGGTGTTAACAATTGATGAAAGAGAGCTTGTAAGGATATTGGTCATTATGGGACGAATTGTGATTGCAAGATACTGGAAATTGAATATTGAATACAAAATAAATGAATGGTTCAGAGAAGTTTGGAAAATTGCTCTTAATGATAAGTTAACGTGTGATATAAAATTCAAAAAAGGACTATTGAAAGAAAATATATTTTGGAGGATATGGCAACCATTTGTGGACTACGCAATCGGGAATTTGGAAGAAATAATTCCAGTGCCAATGCAAAGAGAATTTTGGAAGACCTGAAGATGAAGAAAAAATTCCTTCGCTTCTCCCTATTTTGTATTATACACTGGGTGTCGTTTTGTGTTTTGTGTTTTGTCCTTAAATCAAAAACTTAATAAAAAAAATTAGAAAAAGAATTATTTCAAGGGACTAAAGCAGTGGTGAAATCTGGCCGGATCTATCCGGCTTGTGCGAGCCTGTAGGGCCAGTGGTGGTGGGAGGCTCTGCCCACCCACCAGGACATCATCACATCCTGTTTTTGACCCTCTGCGCACGCACAGAAGGCTCTGTGAATGCGCAGAAGAGGCACGCACGCTCCCATTCCCGATCCCGTAGTGAAGGTTTTACCCCTGGATGAAAGGATCACTTCCAGGACAAGCAATAAAGAAAAATGGATTTCTTCTCAGAGAAGGCAGTCACATGCATATGGCCAGACTGGGAAGGTGAGACCCCCCTCTTTTTATCGTTCCCTCTCCCCCAAGTTGCTTTAAACAACTTTAGATTTACACACACACACAACTGCAGGAAATTGCAGAGTCTCTCAAGAGTGCTATATAGGAATTATTTCCAAGACTTTCAATCAACTCTGTGATCAAAAAGAATGAAAACAATGAACACAATGTTAGGATTTTGAGATGGTCTGAAAATGAAAGGAGAAAAAAAAATGAGGAAGGAATGAAGTAAACAACCACCTAAGAATGACAAATACTACTATAGTTTTGAGACAACTGGTAAGGTTGATGGCCATTTATGATAGAAATGAGTCCTTTCCTTTTACTTTTCCTCCCTCACATTATCTTGATTCCAGTTGAGGATATAATTTCTATAATTTGCAGCTCAGAAAGAGAAGTTCTCTCCCACTACAGAGTCAATATTCTGCAGTCTTTGACAATCTTTACCTGTTTTGTCAAGATTTTCTATTACTTTTGCAAATTTCTGGATTCTCTCTCTGGAACCAACAGTAGTTGGTTGGTGATGTTTTAAGTACCCAAGCAATAGCATTTCTTTGCCTAAAATTTGAGATCTTAATGTCTACATTCCTGTCACCCATAATCTGAGTGGGCAGATTTGGGAAACAGTAGAAAAAGTGTTTTCACTAATTGATCAGATTGTTCATCTGCTTCTCATTCATCCATCAATCAAACATTTGCTTTAGATGGGCTGCAATATCGCTTAATTTTTTCTCCAGTAATGAGCCATTTGTGCTATTGGGGCCAAACTGTTTTCACTTGAACATCTTCCTTTTTTTTTTTTTTGAAATAATTTTTATTACAATTTTCGTTTACACAACTCTAGTACATAATCAACAGACTGTGTCATTTTTGTATACAACATTCCGTACAATATATACACTATATATACATTATATACATTCAATATCTAATCTTCAATAGCCTTATGTATATTTCCAATTTTTATTTCTATTATCTATCCAAATATACTGTTTTTCCCAAACCACATAAAATTCCGAACCATCTTTTTCTTTTAGTTCTAGGGTAAGTTTATCCATTTCGGCACATTCATATATCTTCTGAATGATCAATCCTCCTGGCGTTCTTTCCAGTATTGCACGAACGCAATTCTTGCCGCTGTCAATATGTGTAGAATCAAATATCTTATCTTTTTATCAAATTTTGTTTTAAGTATTCCCAGGAGAAATGTTTCTGGGTTTAGTTCTTTTTTTTTTTTAATTTGATTTATATGCCGCCCTTCTCCGGAGACTCAGGGCGGCTTACAATGCATTAAGCAATAGCCTTCATACTTTTGTATATTTATACAAAGTCAGCTTATTGCCCCCACAAAGTGGGTCCTCAATTTACCTACTTTAGAAAGGATGGAAGGCTGAGTCGACCTTGAGCCTGGCTGGATTCGATCTTACTTTAATTGCAGACAGCTGGTCTTAAATTACAGAGCTCTGTCTGTTGAGCTATCCAGACCCCTATTTGACATTTTATTATCTCTTGTAGCCATCCTTGTATCTTAGTCCAGTACTTTTTAGCTTCAGGACATAGCCACCAAGCATGAAAGAAAGTACCTTGGCATTGGTTACATTTCCAACATTTTGGGCTTAAATTCAAGTACATTTTAGCCAGCCTTGCTGGGGCTAGATGCCAATGGTAAAGCATTTTATATTGATTTTCCTTATAAGCAGTGGATTTTGTTATAGTGTAATTTTTGTTCCAAATTCTTTCCCAATCCTCTAAATCTATATTATACCCTTTGTTTTTAGCCCATGTAATCATCGGTTCTTTCACCACCTCCTCTACTCTATCAAATTCTAATAGATAATTGTATATTTTGGATATTAATTTTCCTTTGGGGCCTATCAACAATTTGTCTAGTTGTTTTGGTTCAGTGTCAATTCTGTATTCTTCCATGTCTTTCTTGTACTTAGATCGCAGTTGTAAATATGGCCACTAATCGATAGAAATTCCCTGTTCATTTGAACATCTTCCAATCCTCAGAGGTCAAGTCTCTGTAGCTGAAGAAGGGACCCAGAAATTCTTACTATTCCAGAACTTCTAATACAAGAAGAAAATCACCAACCTAAGGAGGTTCTGTTGTCTTTCTCCAACTCTGAGGATCTTCACACTAAAGTCTCATAAGTATTCCTGCCCTTTGGACATCGACAGTCAGCCAAGGTCTAAGTGAATTCTTGTAGGAAATTATCAGGCTGAGCTTGAAGGAAGGGTCAAGCATGTCATCAGTCTTAGGTCCCTTTGCATCCAGAAGATATTTAAGTCCAGCGCACCTTGAATTTCATTGACTCTTTTCTACCACCATTTGCCTTGACTGTTAGTAGTTTAGATCCTTGTAGACAACTAGCATGGAATAATCTTGTACTCATTTGAACATCCTTGGTTCCTGATTTCTTGCATTTGACACCTTCTCTGTACCAATTGCTGTCCACTAGAAAGAGATTCCTCCCGGATTCAGATGACCCCCTCTGCTGTCACTTTAGAAGAGCCACAAAGTTCTTCTCCTTTAAAGCAGGATTAGTTCTTCAGTCTCAATTTAGGGTTCCATTGAGTTTGCTCATGCAGAAGCAGTGTTGGTTTTCTCCTCTTATAAGATCATTAATATCAGTCACATGTGAAACTCTCCAGATTGCTTCCTACACATGGAAGACTTGCCTTGTCTCAACCCAAACTTTGTCGTACTTCAGCTCATCTACCCTTTGCCTTACACCAGGAATGTCAAACTCAATTTCATTGAGGGCCGCATGAGGGCTGTGGTTGACCTCGGGGGGACGGGTGGGTGTGGCCGACTGGGTGGGTGTGGCCAACCAGATGAGTGTGGCCAATTGGGTGGGCGTGGCCATCTTGACGCCACTTCCCAAACTGCTGGCATGTTTTCTCTTTGCATTGAGCAGAGCCACGCTCTGGGTAAACCAGGTTAGCTCCAACCACATCGCGGGCCGCGAGCCTTGAATTTGACACTCTTGCCTTACACTGTGTTGTCACATTGTGGAGTTCCTGGTGCATTCTGAACTTGGTTCTTTACTTGGAAACATTTCATTGCCCTACTACAGTGGCGGCGAACCTATGGCACGCGTGCCAGGGGTGGCACTCAGAGCGCTCTCTATGGGCACACCCCAGCCCAGCTCCATTGCGTTTCTCCCACAGGGGAGAGAGAGGGAGGGAGGGAGGGAAAGAGAGAGAGGGGGAAGAGAAATTATATTACTAAAGTTTTTCTTTTTTATTGTTGCTAAACGTAATGTTTCAAAAGCAGAAAAAAATGAAGGGGCATAAAAGGTGCATTTAGCACATTTTCTTTAGAACATTTAGCTGAACTCTGCCTTGTTTATCATTATTTTAGATAGTAAAACCTCAATATTCAGGTTAAATTGCTGTGTTGACACTTTGCGATAAATAAGTGGGTTTTGGGTTGCAGTTTGGGCACTCGGTCTCTCAAAGGTTTGCCGTCGCTGCCCTACTAGATCACATCAATAAGAATGACAGTGGGGTTTCTGCCGATTTATATATAGTAGCAACAAACCCCCACACTCATCTTACATTGATGATATTACCCTGATGATAATGAAATATCTGCAAGCTCAGAGAGCATCAAGATTCTTCTCTATTAGAAGAATGGAGAACACAGTTAGAATAACTGTGATTAGTTTGAACCTATTACATAAACTGGTATCTCTCTTACTGAGCTCTTTTAGCGAGTTTACATATGAAGAATGGTTGCAGGATTTGGGTATGGCTATTCTGGAGAAGAGAAGGATTAGGGGTGACATAATAGTGGTGTTCCAGTATTTGAGGGCCTGCCACAAAGAAGAAAGTACCAAAGGGCAGGACAAGAAACAATGGATGGAAACTAATCAAGGAGAGAAGCAACTTGGAATTAAGGGGAAACTTCCTAACAGTGAGAACAATTAATGTCTTGTCTTCAGAAGTTATAGGCGCTTCATCACTGGAGGCTTTTAAGAAGAGATTGGACAACCATTTGTCTGAAATGGTAGGGGGTCTCCTGCTTGAGCAGGGAGTTGGACTAGAAAATCCCCAAGGTCCATTCCAGCTCTATTCTGAATTTGAATTCGAGTCCCTATCACGGACTAAAGCATATCTGGCACAATTCAGCACGGGAAGAAAACACAAAAGCATGAGAAGGATTCAGCTACACCCAATATGTACCACATTTCCAGTAGAAATGATATACCTCCTCTTGTTTTATTGGTGCACCAACAGATGTGTGCACTACAAATGTTATGATGACTTTAGCCCTGAAAGCCGAGCATGCATTTTTAATTTTTTTATCTGAAGACCTTCTGCGGTGGAGAAAATGGAAATTTATACAGGCCCTGCATTATGTATTCTCTGCCAAACGCTGAGGCTTCTCTTTTGAGATTTGATTTTCATCTGCATCAGCAATCAGACCATGTCACATCACACTGAGGCACAGGAAAGAAAGGCAACCCACCCCACAACCTGACAGAGTATTTATCATAAATCTACCATAGTGAAGTGGCAGGTCACAAACACAAACTGGGCTTTACTTATCAAAGCAACCTGTGCAGGAATGAGAGATCAACAGCATAGCCATAGCTGTGGCATCTATCCTCAGTAGACCATGCCGAAGATAGACAAATATCCTCAGGGCCTAGCAAAGTGATGGGACCGAGTCAGATCTATGTGGGTTGCTATTCTGCCCATGGAGTCCAATAAAACCCCAATAATAACAAAAAATCAAATGTTTAAAAGCTGTGATATTAGAAACACCTAGAGGACCAACCCCTCACATTTAATGTGGTCATCATGGAGATAAAATCTTACTGAAGTTGTTGTTATGTTCTGGGTTGGTATATACCAAGACTGTTTTAGATGTCATACCAAATTGGGAAGACATGAAACCTTTTGATATTGTTAAGACAGCTAGTCCTCATCCCTTACAAAATTGCACCAATTTTCATTCATTCATTCATTCGTTCATTTGTTCATCCATTCGTCCATCCATCCATCCATCCATCCATCCATCCATCCATCCATCCATCCATCGCACATTCATTATTTATTCAATTATATTTTGGGTTTATTGTTTTCTTCTCTCTCTCTCCCTCCCTTCCTCCTTTTTCAAGTGTCATGTTTGTCCTCTTGACATTTTATTTATTCATCAGCTTTAGAGACCACTATATCACTCTTAGTGACCATTTTCCTTGGATGCTCTTGGGAGGAGAACAGTAGCTCTAAAAGTATGATGACAGGTCATTGCAGAAGAGGCTTAGGAAGCAAGATGGTAGTAAGACAATAATTATAGATACTAATGGAATAACAATGTTAAGCTTTACTCCTACTGAGGAGATGCTGATTATGAACTTGACTGGCTTATAATTGAGCTGATTCATGGAAGCCATGGGAGTCAATGGCTATTCACCTTTATGGTACTGGGACTGTCTCTGAAGGCCATCTGCGGGGAGATCTTGATGGACTTCCTTTAGCAGTTGGTTGGCCAACGTGAGAACAGACTGTTGGACAAGATGGGCTAGGGCAGGGGAGCCAAGCTGGCTCAGGAATTCTGGGAGTTGAAGTCCACAGATTGTAAAAGAGCCACATTTGCCCACCCCTGGGCTAGGGGGTTGGATCCAGCAGGGTACTCCTTATGTTCTAATGTTCTTTTTTATTTTTAAAGATATATTTCTTAATAATTTTGATTGTAATAGTAAAATGTAATACAAACTAAAGAAAAAAAAGAGACTAGGAAGGGGTAAAATGAAAGAAAATGGGTCCTCATTTTACCGACCTCAGAAGGATAGAAAGCTGAGTCAACCTTGATACTTTATTTTTATACTTTTATTTACATTATAATAAACAGGCATACATACATGCCTGTTTGTATGTATGCCCTCTGGAATCAGCTGCCCCCAGAGATATGAAGAATCCAAGACCTCGGTGCCTTCCGCCGTGCCCTGAAGACCTTTCTTTTTCAGCAAGCCGGGCTGGCTTAACACATTTTTAAATGTTTTTAATAGGTTTGTTATTGTTTTTTAATTATGGGGCCAAACACATATATATCTTTTTAATTGTATTTTAAGGTTTGTATTTATGTTTTTACTTTGGCTGTGCACCGCCCTGAGTCCTTCGGGAGAAGGGCGGTATATAAATCTGATAATAAATAAATAAAATAAATACATACACACATACATACATATATGCATACATACACACATACTCTTCATTCTATCTAAGGTTACAAACACTTATATCTTTATTCCATATTCCATCTTTTATCTTTAAACAAATCCATAAAACACCATCTTTTCAGTCTTTGTGTCAGCAGAAAATCCACAAAGTGTTGCCAGAAGTAACCATATTTTATTTAAACTTTGATCAAATAAACCAACTTTATATTTCTTCCTTTTACTTCTGTTTAATTTTTAGTTCATTCAAATGTGGCCGTGGGGTTTGATTTCTTTTCATTTCTGCTTTGTTCCATTCTACTGAGCATTCCAAGAATTTAAGAAACCTCTTTTTGTAAATGCAATAGGTATAAAAATCCAAATCACTCTCTTTGTTTGTCATTTATATTTCCCTTTTAAATGCTAAAACCTCAGCCAGTTTCTTTTGTAGATGCAGTGAAACATCATTTTCTAATCCTTTCACCCTTCATTCTCTTGGTCTGTCAGTTGTAAATCCACTTTTGACTCCATCTCTATCTTAGATAAAATCTGTTCTACATCTGATATTTCTTTAATAACATCTTTCAGATACAGCCTATCCATAGAAGCAGACAACATTGGTAGCATTGATATTATGGCGACTATTTTCTGATTCTATTCTTCAAAATCTCCTTCAATAATTTTATTGTTATCATATGTAGCATCATTTTGCATGCCTGTATAACTTTCCTCTGTCTAAATCTTTATTCCCCTCTAGTGTCCAGTTTTTGAAATCATGAAATTGCTTATCTTTGTTATATCTTATAAAAACCAAAATAGAATCTATTTTCCATGAAAGTGGTATGTTCTTTATAATTAATTCTAAAATCTTATTGCAAATGTTTCAATATTCCAATTTTTTCTGCATCTTTAGACCATTCATAATTTTTAAGAGCAAAATCATTTAGCTGTTTATTTCCGATTTTTAAAAAATAATTAAACATTTGGTTAAAATTAGCTCAGGATTGAAGGCAGATTCATTTCCAAACAAGTCATTCTGGAGGTCTCTAATGGCTTAAAAGTAGTTAATGAGCAATTTCCAAAAGTGATTAGAAAGTGAGATTTGCAAACATAGTATCCTTTAAAAGTCTCTTTGCGGTAGCAAGCAAGATGGCTAATCCTATCATCTCCTGGTGCTCAAACCTATAGAAAACTGCTGACTTGCAGTCTTCTCATGAGGAATAGCTTTCTAGGGCAGGGGTGAGTAACTATGGCCCTTTTATGACTTGTGGACTTCAAGTCCTAGAATTCCTGAGCCAGCCATGATAGCTCAGGAATTCTGGGAATTGAAGTCCACAAGTCATAAAAGGGCCATAGTTGCCCACCTCTGGTCTAGGGCATATGTGGGTGATGTCCTAACCTCTCCTTATCTGAAGAGGTTCCAAGGGCTTGGTCTACTCACTTGTTCCTTTGTCTTTGTCATGGTCATTGGCTCAGCATTTGCAGTACCACCTTCAGTTTGCAATGCTTCCTCCAGAAGCCATGTCCTGATGTTCTTCAACTTTGCTACCTCTGAATGCGTGAAGGCATTTCCACAGTCTCTGCTTTTCTGGCTTCCATTTAACAATGCATGAGCCTAATCCATGAGTTAGCACTACAACAGAGATGTACCAAAGGTGTAAATCTCCTATATAGAGATTTTTTAAATGTTGGCAGATTGAAAGAAGAAAAGATCCTTGGGATTTCTTACAATAATAGTGAAACCACCCAGATTCTGGAATTCAGTGTTTTATTGAGAGGCCAGACTGACTAAGAGAGAGAATTTAGATTAAAGTCAGCAAAGAACATTTGACATTGTGAATGCCACAGCCAATCAAGGTAGCTCTTGACCTGGAAAAATCAAGTTTATCATATTCCATTTGTGCTATTTTTTGCATCAGGTAGCATATGACTTTCATATTCTCCTTTCCTTCCCATTCCCATATTGCCTCCTGACACACATTATTTTCTCTTTTTGCAATTGTCAGAACAGAAGGGGAAGAGGAGGGCCATTTGACGATGCTTTCAAGTCTTCCAGATGCTTCTTCAAAATTGATGGCTTTGAACAGCAGTAATTTGTTATCTTGGCACCCACCTTCCAACTAGAGGAGAGACTCAGTCCTTTGTAGACATATTAGCATTTTCTCCCTTTAAAAAAACAAAACAAAATATAAAACGAAGGTGTCTGCTTCAGCAAATATGGGATAAATGAGCTGTCCCTTGCTTTGTCCATAAAGCTCAAACAAAAGTTTTGGAGAAACAGTCATAGAAAACTTCCCAGAAATGCCTCTTCCCTTTTCATAGATTGTTGTGGCCCGCCAGCGGCCTGCGCGGATCGTGGCTGATCCTGACGAAGAGGAGGCTTGTGTGGTGTCGCGCCAGCAGCCTGCGCAGCCTGCGCTCATGTCGGACAGCGAGGAGGCTGAAGAGGATGTGGTGCCGGAGACAGAGACTCGGCCAGGGCCTTCAGAACCTCCAGCGGCTCCTAAGTGGAGGAGCCTCTCCTCAATGCTCGAGCACGCAGGGCTGTCAAAAGGCAGGAGTGGCTACTCAGGAGGAGGAGGTCTCCTTGAGAGTAAGGCTTGAGGATAATTGGCCACTCCCTTAGCCTATTTAAGTCACACGCCGTTAGTAAGTTTCTTGCTGGAAACAACTTGTAACTTATCATCAGAGCATTTTTGGAAAAGACTTATCGTATTTTGTTTTCTGGGCTGGTTGCCAACCTTTGCCGGACTTTGGTTTATTCTTGCTACTTAATAAATTTGATAAGGACCGTTGGTGTGTGTCAATATCCTCGGAAATCCGGAGCTGGAGCAGAACACAGATCTTTACCTTGAACAGATATGAATATGCAGAAATGAGGGATCCTTGGTGCACTCTGAGCTTGGTTGTTTTATTGCAGACGTACCAGTGACATCACCAGTGTTAGAAGGGAGTGGGGTTGATTCTCAGTTAATATTCTAGTGATTTGCTCTGTGGCACATTGTAAGCGATCCAACACTGGGGAGCTTTAAGAAGAGATTGGACAGCCATTTGTCTGAAATGATATAGGGTCTCCTGTTTGAGTAGGGGGTTGGAGTAGAAGACCTCCAAGGTCCCTCCCAACTCTGTTATTCTTTAATTTTTGAATTGAATTATGATCCCAGGATGGCACTACCATTTAAACTCACATTTTTCCTCACATCCTGGACATAAATTGTTTCAACTTCTACCCTCAAAAAGACGCTATAGGGCACTGCACACCAAAACAACTAGACACAAGGACAGTTTTTTCCCCGAATTTCATCATATCAGCTTAACAACTAATTCCCACAACACTGTCAAATAATTTACTAAGATTGTATTACTATTATTCTTCTCTTCCTTACTAGTATCTATCTCTTCCCATTTAGTACTATAACTATGTGGCCAGTGGTGGGTTGCTCCTGGTTCTGTCTGGTTCTTGCAAACCAGTAGTAAAAATGGTGGGAGGCTCCGCCCACCTGCCCGGACTTCATAATGGATGATCTGCGCATGCACAGAAGTTATAATGGATGTTCTGTGTGCGCGCTCCCACTGCGAACCGGTAGTAAAGGTAAGTAAAACCCACCCCTGCATATCGCTTGTATCTTTCAATTATATTGTTTTTATTTGTTTCCTAGTACAATTGATAGCTTATTAGTAGCCTTGACTATTACTAAGTGTTGTATCTTTTTATTCTTGATGAATGTATTTTATTCTCCTTATGTACACTGAGAGCATATGCACCAGAGACAAATTCCTTGTGTCAGTGGTGAAATCCAAATTTTTTTACTACCGGTTCTGTGGGCGTGGCTTGGTGGGCGTGGTTTGGTGGGTGTGGCAGGAGAAGGATACTGCAAAATCTCCATTCCCACCCCACTCCAGGGGGAAAGATATTGCAAAATCTCCATTCCCACCCCACTTTGGGGCCAGCCACAGGTGGTATTTGTCAGTTCTCCAAACTGCTCAAAATTTCTGCTACCAGTTCTCCAGAACCTGTCAGAACCTGCTGGATTTCACTCCTGCCTTGTGTGTCCAATCATTGTGTGTGTCCACACATTGGCCAATAAAGAATTCTGTCCTGTCCTATCCTATCCTATCCTGTCCTATCCTATCCTATCCTATCCTATCCTATCCTATCCTATCCTATCCTATCCTATCCTATTCTAAACCAGTCAAATGAACAAAAAAAAAAAAATCCCCTCCCATTTTGTCATCGAGAGTGGTTGCAAATCTCCCTTGTGGAATATTTCTGCGTTCTGCAAGCCTGGGACATGTTATTCCAAGAATCTCCATATCATTTTATATGACGGGGAAGTTTGTTGGAGCAAGAAACCAAAGAAACCTCAGGCTATCGACAAGGAGGAAGCTCCTGTACCCTTAGGCTGTGTTGAGTCTCAGCTGATTATTCAACTGCATTTCACCTTGTTTACAAAAATAGAGAGGGAGGAAAAACTGTACACATCACAGATGACTTGACTGTTTTAAGGCTAGGGCAAAAATGACGGAGTAAAGAAATAGAGCATCTTTAATAGATGACTGTCCTGGAAATGTGAGCTAATTGGGATGTTCCTAAGGATCTCCGAGATGCCAAACAACAACAACAACAAAAATCCCAACCAATATAAATGTTTTCCAAGAGCTGGTTTTCCCCCCCATGCTTTACCATGTCAAAAACACATGTCTGAAGCAGCAAAGCAGCTGTGGAGTCCCTTGAAAAATTCCATTTTGTGCAAGCAGATATATCCTTGTCAGTAATGAAAGGAAGAGAAGATGCTTCACCACTAGATGGCAGCAAAAGATACAGAAAAAAGTATTTGCTGCCACCTAAAGGGTTGCCAGATTTTTGCAGGTGGGATCTAGTACCCTTAGACTCATTAAAAAAAGCAATACTAGATTGCAAAAATTACACCTTTGATTGGAGAAAAGAAATTAATTCATTAATTTTAATGCTGATTGGAAGCCCCCTTTTGGTCATTTTTGCATGAAACAAAAAAACGAGAATAATTCACGGATAAATGATCATAATAAAATCTCTATCTAGTAGAAATGCCCAGAGTTGGCTGGAGTCAGGTTGCATTGAAACCGAAGGAATAAATAAAAAATAAATTGAAAAAAGCCACATCATAGTCTTCATTCCTATGTAGAGGAAGTAAACAAAGATAGGTAACAGTAACAGAGTTGGAAGGGACCTTGGAGGTCATTTAGTCCAACCCCTACTCACACAGGAAACCTAGGGATTCAAACCGCCGACCTTTCTGATCGACAATGTTTATTTTGGAAACCTGGACTTTATCCCAGTCAGCCATGGGGACAAAGATGTTCTATGAGAGGGAACGGTGTACTTTGGAAAGGGATTTGAAAGGGATAAAAGAAATGGTACCCATGCTTATTTTTTTCAGAAGCTATTTAGGTTTGATGGAGAGCAAGGGAGAGAAACAGTATGAATGCTGACTTACTTGTAAGTTTGCAGCGAAATAGTTTTTCCGTGACCTCCGTTATGCTATCTTCAGATGCACTTAGATGAGAAAGGAATGGAGACATTTTTCTCAGGTCTTGACAGATAAATGAAGTGCATTAACAAGGCCATAAAATGAGCTGCACAAGTAATAACAGGACTTCAGTTGGATCACAATGGTGCCTACAAGATGAAACTTTTTTTTTGAACTTATAATATTTGTGCAATTCATATATATATTAATAGTTCTAGGAACTATTCACTAACTTTCACCAAATCAAAGCAGATTTTGTTTCTAAACAGAATTAGCAGAATAACAGAGTTGGATGGGAACTTGGAGATCTTCTAGTCATTGAATTGAATGAATTTATTTATTGATTAGCCCTTGGGCAGAGTTCCAGAAACAAATCATTACAAAAGTTTGGTAAAACAATTTATCTTCTAGTCTAATCCCCTGCTCAAGTAGAAGACCCTGTACCAGGGCAGGGGTAGGTTCTAAATTTTTTTACTACCGGTTCTGTGGGCATGGCTTATTTTGTGGGCGTGGCTTGATGGTCATGTGACAATTCTTTAGGATTTAGCAGAGGTACTGGTCTACCAGGCTTTTAACTGCTTGCAGAGCTGTACCGATCTACCCATTTATTTTTGCAGGCACTGATCTACTCATGTATTTTTGCAGGCATCGGTCTACTCATTTGTTTTCTTTTAACACTGATCAGCTGTAAGGCGTCCCTTTGAAGCCCAGCATCAAGAGTTTAAACAGTTTTTTTCCCTCTAGCCATCAGCTGGGACTCAGGAGGCAGCAATAGATTGGGGGTGGGGCCAAATAAAAAGTAAGAATAATGTGGGGTGGGGGGTGGGGGGGCGGCAGAACTGGTTCGGTGACATCATATCGTCACCGCTACCGGCTCGGCGGAACCGGGACGAACCGGGAGGAACCCACCACTGTACCAGGGGTGTCAAACTCGCGGCCTGCAGGCCAGATACGTCACGCGCTGGCCATGCCCACCCCTGCTTTAGTGAAGGGGAACAAAGTCGCGATATGCCACGTGACAACTTGACGCCACGAGTTTGATACCCTTGCCCGATACCCATTCCAGGCAAGTGGCAGTCCAGTCTCTTCTTAAAAGCATCCAGTGACAGAGGACCCACAATTTCTGAAGGTAGACTGTTCCACTGGTTTACAGTTCTCACTGTTAGGAAATTTCTCCTTAGTTCTAGGTTGCTTCTCTCTGTAAGAAGTTAAAACCCACCCCTCTCCTAGAAAAATGAAACATTTTAGGAAATATTAAAAGGGCAGAATATTTCCCCTAAAAGGGAGGCAGAAACTCAGCCCCCCCACCTTTGTTAATGGGCCATTAAGGCCCGAGCCAGTCCATTCTACAAAGATCTACCTCCTTCAAGCAGAGCCATTTAATTGCCCTTCATTGCATCACCCAGCAAGATTCAACCAAACTTAGCACCCAGGCAAGCTAAAAAGCTAGCTATGACCTCTGACAGCAGCCAGTCAGGATACTCTTCCTGTGCCCCAGGAAGTTCAAAGCCAGAGAGGGTATAAAACCCAGGGACTCTCAGCATCTCTTCCCTTTTTTTCGCCCAAGATCTCCAAGGCGTGTGGTCCTGTTCCTCAATAAACCTTCTTTCCAAGCAATTTCCATGAATCTAGTGACTTTTTCCCCAATTGGAACTGAACCCAGAAGGATATTTCTTCCAACATCTCCTTGATTAGTTTCCCTAGATTGTTTCTTGTCTTGCCCTCAGGGGCTTTGGAGAATAGCTTGACTCCCTCTTCTTTGTGGCAGCCATCAAATATTAGAACACTGCTATCATGTCATCCCTAGTCCTTCTTTTTACTAGACTAAACAAAACTTGGTTGAAAAGTTTCAGCCACTAATTTATCAGCTTGGATCAGCTTCACTGCAGCGGAGACCTTAGAGTGGTGCATGTTTATATTTTGACATTCCCTTTAATATATGCATTGCTGCCGAACGATGCTGGGGACAAGGAAATCATTACTAATTGATATGCCTTAATGGTCTGTGAAGATGGACCCAAGAGAGCTGCTTAAGGGAAGATATTTGGTTTTAATTATGCCCACAAAAGTCGAAGCGGAGCCATCAAGACAGCTATATTATTGTCAGAGTGCTAAACCTCAGGTTTGCTGCTAATTTGACACCATTATATAAAAATATAGTGCATGAGAGACTTGCATTCAGGGGAACATGCAGGAAAAAAAAAGATTGTTGCCAGGAATTTGTATTTGCTGGAGATGCTGCAGCAGATTTAACAAGTGGAATTGACAGGAGAGGAAAGAATGGGGTAGTATTTGGTTTTTCATAAAAATCCCAGTTTGAATTCCTTGCCTCCATGGGTGTTTGCAAAAATGACAAAAGTAATTTCAAATAATTTGCTTTTGCTTTTCTTCCTGATGACACACCAGTGAACATTTGCTCTCAAATTCTCCTCCTGGTAAGATGCAGCTTGCTAAGAGGCAGCCTTTGCAAATTCCATAAAGCAAATTCCCTTAAATAAAATGCCCTTCAGTTATTATGATTTAATCTGATCCACTAATCATTGCTTGAGTCAGAGTCCCATTCTCAGCAATGCTCACACACCTATAAAAAAAGCTCCTACTTCCAACATTTTTAAAGTTGCACTCACAGAAAAACAACTTTGAAATCACAAGAAAGAAGGGTCATTTGCATTCTTCAACATCTTGCACACAATTCCCAGGATCCCTCCAAAAGTGGATGCTGAATTTAAGGTTACAAGTACATAAAGGTCATGGAACTCAATCATTATTTAATATAATGCAGCATCAAATCAAAATTGAATTGAATCGTCTATTTATCACATTGGTGCCAAATGCTTTTTTAAAACATAGAAAGCGGATGGCAGGAAAAGACTTACTGGTTCATCCTGTGTGTTATTTTATTTTAAAATTTTTGTCAGATGATGGACATCTGACAAGTTTAAACTTAGTTACTGATGATTGACTGACTTACCTCTGCACAACTCACTTAACTGCCTAGAAGTCCCATTCCCAATTGTGGTTATAAGTCGAGGATATATAGGGCATTACATATATAATGTGTTGATGTCACACACAGATGCAAAACAAGGGAGGTCTTACTTTAGCTATGTTCCTGGGGAAATCAGGAGTTTTGGGCAAATGAGTGTAAAGATTTATTGCAAGCTCCAGCTCTCTACAAGAATCTGGCCAACTGGCCGTTAAGGGAAATGAGCGGGAGATAAGAGAGGCATTAAAAGTGGGATGGACGTAGACCTCTCACGGGTACTCAGGGACTCATGACTTATGTTGCGTTTGACCCCTCCCTCAGGCTCAGCCTGGTCATCTCCTAAGCTCCACTTGCAATTTTGCTGATTTTTACATTTTATGCGGACAGTGTTATAGGAAGATCATATTATTTGCCCATCTTTTCTGGAATAGCTGACACTGCAGGAGAGTGGTTTTCCATTGTCCTGGACAGAAACGAATCTTTTACAAACACACAATGCTAATGAGCTGTGGTGGCACAGTGGTTACAATGCCGTATTGCAGATTGACTCTGCCCCCTGCCAGCAGTTCGATTCTAACCGGCTCAAGGTTAACTCAGCCTTCCATCTTTCTGAGGTTGGTAAAATGAAGACCCAGATTGTTGGGGGCAATATGCTGACTCTAAACCGCTCAGAGAGGGCTGTAAAGCACTGTGAAGCGGTATATAAGTCTAAGTGCTATTGCTACATGTCTACTTGATGCTTTTTTTAAAAAAAAAGAAAGCAAAGATATTGCATCTTAGGTCTTCCTTTTGCATACAGAGCATATGTTCTACCACAAAGTTAGCACTTGGATGGAGCACTTTCTTTGCGTAAGCACTGTTCATGTTTGCCTCCTAGGGAAAGCTTCTGTTAGAAGCCTATTTCTTTCTCAAGCAACAGGGACTAGCACATAAAACCCCCCAGGCTCTAAAACTGGAGAAAGATTCAACTGCTTTCCCCAGAGATAAGACTCGTGTCTGTGCAATATGTTAAAATTTACATAATGAGCGAATTTTAATCAGGATATATACACCAAGTGTATACTGTGAGAGTTGCAGAAACATGGCAAGTTGATTCTAACAGGCATTGTAGTTTGTTGTTGATTCTGGCACAAATGCCCGGAAGGTACAGCTTTAATATAGAGACAAGAAAATCTCCCACAAACAACACAGCCTGTCTTGAACTCTATAGGACGGATTTTTACAAAGAAGGCAACAAACAAACAAACTAAAGCCCAGCCTCTGCCGAATGATTTTATGCACGCCACTTAGTCTGCAACATGACAAGGAGCGGCTGCTTTGGGAAGCTGAGCAAGATGGAGAAACAAATTCGTTGATCCATCTGTGCACGTTCAGGAAATCACAGGGCTTTAGGAATAGGGAGGAAACTTTTTCAGTTCAAGGTGGGACCTTATTTAACAGAATAACAGAGTTGACAAGTAGTTATCCAACATCTTCTTAAAAACTTCCAGTGTTGGAGCATTCACAACTTTTGGAGGCAAGTTGTTCCACTGATTAATTGTTCTAACTGTCATTTCTAAAGATCTCAGTGCTCGAGCTCACTGTAACAAAAGGCATTAAGAGTTGTTAACCTAAACTTGGATAGCTTCTTCTCTGGTAATGTTGTACTACTAACTAGAGCATACAAAACATTTGCTACACCAGTTCTTGAATACAGCTCATCTGTCTGGAACCTGCACTGCATATCGGACATAAATAGTACAATCGAGAGAGTCCAGAGATATTTTACGAGAAGAGTCCTCCATTCCTCTAACCGCAATAAAATACCTTATGCTACCAGACTCCAAATTTTGGGCTTAGACAACTTAGAACTACGCTGACTTCAGTCTGACCTAAGCATAGTACATAAAATTATCTGCCACAATGTCCTTCCTGTCAATGACTACTTCAGCTTCAACCACAACAATACACGAGCAAATAATAGATACAAACTCAAGGTAAACTGTTCCAAACTCAATTGCAGAAAATACGACTTCAGTAACAGAGTGGTCAGTGCCTGGAATGCTCTACCTGACTCTGTAGTTTCTTCCCCAAACCCCCAAAACTTTAACCTTAAACTGTCTACTGTTGACCTCACCCCATTCCAAAGAGGTCTGTAAGGGAGGTGCATAAGTGCACCAGCGTGCCTATCGTCCCTGTCCTAATATTCCTTTTTACTTACTCTTTTCATGTATTCAAATTATGTTTATACTTTTACGTGTTATCTTATATATGCTTGTCAAATAAATTTAAGATTATGATTATGATGATAAATTGCTTCTCTCCTTGATGAGTTTCCACCCATTGCTTCTTGTCCTGCCCTCAGGTGCTTTGGAGAATAGCTTGACTCCCTCTTCTTTGTGGCAGCCCCTGAGATATTGGAAGACCGCTATCATGTCCTTCTTTTCATCAGACTAAACATACCCAGTTCCAGCAACCGTTCTTTATATCTTTTAGCCTCCAGTCCCCTAATGGTTCTTTACAGTCATAATTTATGTCTGTAAAAGAACCAAATTCTTGGTAAATCAACATATAGGGTCTCCAAAAGTGAAATAAGTTCACTTATTCACAAAATGAGGAACCGGTGTGGAAATAGGTTTTGTTGATCCATCTTATCCTCCTCGCTGTTCTACGTGTGTAACAGACCTGTGTCAGTTAGTTGGTTTAGTTCAAAGAAAGCAGGATTTTCCTGTCACTCAGTAAATCAATTGGAAGTCCATTTTGAAGGGTAAGGGAGGTACGGTAGCAATCACAGTGACATGAGAAGGATGGGTCTGCTTATGAGAACATGGCTCTGAAGCAATAAATAAAAGGAACGAAAAATCTGGAAAAATCATGGGAAATCTTTAAAACAATTTGTAATTCCACTATCAGGTTCCAGACTAATAGGAAAGGATGACACAAACAAACTAGGTTTGATGTTGCTTTTCCTTTTTATTACTGGCACTCACTGACATCCAATAAGGAACTATTGTTATGGCTAACAGCCCATGCTTCCCACCACCTTTTATATATTATTCCCTTGTTGGGATAACTCACTCAGTGTAGGGGAAATCTGTGTAGGCAATTTTTTTTTTTTTTGGCTTTAATTTATATGCCGCCCTTCTCCGGAGACTCAGGGTGGCTTACAAGGCGTTAAGCAATAGCCTTCATACTTTTGTATATTTATACAAAGTCAGCTTATTGCCCCCACAATCTGGGTCCTCATTTTACCTACCTTTGAAAGGATGGAAGGCTGAGTCAACCTTGAGCCTTGGAGAGATTCGAACCTGCAGTAATTGCAGGCAGCTGTGTTAATAACAGGGTGCTTAGACCACTGTGCTACCAAGGCTCTTCTTTTTGTACAAGGCAGGCCATTAATGAATCTTGCTTAGTCTAGGTAATCCTTGACTTACAACCATTCATTTAGTGACCGTTCAAAGTTACAATGGCACTAAAAAAAGGGACATGACCATTTTTTTTTTTACATTTATGACCGTTGCAGTATCCCCACGGTCACATGATCAAAATTTGGGTACTTGGCAACTGGCATGTATCTATGATGGTCGCAGTGTCCTGGGGTCATGTGATCAACTTGTGAGACTTTCTGACAAGCAAAGTCAATGGGGAAGCTAGATTTATTTAACAACTATGTTGCTAACTATGTTGCAATTGCAGTGATTTGCTTAACAATGGTGACAAGAGAGGTCATAAAATGGGTCAAAATCCACTTAACAACTGTCTTACTTAACAGCAGAAATTTGGGGCTCAATTGTAGTCATACGTTGATGCAGTATTGCAGATTGACTCAGCCCACTGCCAGCAGTTCGATTCTGACCAGCTCAAAGTTAACTCAGCCTTGGTACAGTATTGGTACACCGATATGCAGCTACAGTGCAGAATTTGACTTTACTCATCACCCTTTTGGTCTCTGAAGACCAAAAACTGGACAGTGATGTTGGGGCTCAGAGACTGCTCATGTTCAGACCAGTCTGATATTTGAACAGGATCTGTCCTGGGTCTGCAGTCTAACCTATGAAACAGGGAAAGCATATCTGCATAAGGCAAGAGTAAATCTTCTTTTTGTTATGTTCCAAAGAAATGACAAGTTGAATTTGACTTGAAGGAGACTTTTGGGTATTCCATTATTTCTATAAAAGGCATTGGAGTCAACTCACTTTCCAACCCAAGATGGGGTTGCTAATTAGGCCATTTGTGGCTCAAATCCAAATAGCTTCTGTTTGACTTCTATCTTCATGAAAATGACTGCTGTTTTTCAGCTAGATTTAATCCAGCTATCTTGGCATACAACCTCAACTAAGCAAAATTGCCTTGAGCTACATGATAGTGGGAAGGTTTGGCTCATAATTCAACCGGTTTGCAAATGAAGGCATTTGTCTCTTAAGCAGTATATCACTTTTATTTGTGCAACAGACTACACTACCAAAGTTTCCACAACTGAGTTCCAAAATCCAACTCTCGGTTGACATTGGAATAACATGACCTATAGTTACAACCTCTTTATGGTTTCCAGTCTATTTCCTGCCCAGTTTAAAGTCCTGAATTGTCATCTTAAAACTTCTACATATCTTAGGTTTTGAAGAACACGTCATCTCATTACCACCTTGGAATGGGATGGTACATGCGTGCTCACATTTGCAAATCGGCAGCCACCCACCCCTGTTTAAAAGGTACATCCAGCCAGGGAGTGAATGTGCCCCATTACTGTATCGAACCCTTAATTGTATTTGTTTTCAGAATAACCTTATTAACCTTATTATTAGACACAGTTGGAGAAGGAGAGAATGGAAGCAGCCCATTTTTTATTTTTTAATTTGATTTATATGCCGCCCTTCTCCGGAGACTCAGGGCGGCTTACAATGCGTTAAGCAATAGCCTTCATTCTTTTGTATATTTTATACAAAGTCAGCTTATTGCCCCCACAAACTGGGTCCTCATTTCACCTACCTTAGAAAGGATGGAAGGCTGAGTCAACCTTGAGCCTTGGAGAGATTCGAACCAGCAGAAATTGCAGGCAGCTGTGTTAATAACAGGGTGCACTAAACCACTGTACTATCAAGGCATCAACCCTTCTTTGCAGTGGTGGGATTCAAATTTTTTAACAACCGGTTCTCTGCCCTAATGACTGACTGGGTGGGCATGGCTGGGTGACTGATGGGCGTGGCCAACTCAACATCAGTCACGTCAAGGGGTGCCTCGCCTGGCCCCTCCCCTCCCAGACACTCCTTGTCACGCCCAGCCTCAACGTATCTATAGTTCTGTAAAAATGTTGTTCACCTTTTTTCAACTTTATTATCTGCATCTACATACTATAGATGTACTTTCATGGACCACTGAAAGGAGGAAATGGCTCACATGCTTTGCTCAAGAGTGTGATAGGCAGGTCACAAAATAGGTTTTTGAGGGGCTGCCACAAAGAACGGGGGCCAATGTATTTTCCAAAGCAATAGAAGGCAAAACAAGAAGCAATGGATGGAAACTGAACAAAGAGAGAAACAACCTAAAACTAAGGAGAAACTTCCTGACAGTGAAAACAATTAACCAGTGGAACAGCTTGCCTGGGTGCCCCATCACTGGAAGTTTTTCAGAAAAGACTGGACAGCCATTTCTCCGAAGTCCCTTCTAAATGTTATTCTGTTATTCTGACACCTTTCCCAGGCCCTCAGCTCAGATTTCGGCATCCTCAGTTTTCCTGCCTGAGCAGGGGGTTGGACTAGAAGACCTCCAATGTCCCTCTCAACTCTATTATTCTGTTATCTTTGAGCCAAATAGCTAAGATCCTCATTGAGACCCTATCTCTTTTGCTCCCTCTGGACTAATGAGTTAAAGAGCTGCCTCTAGACATTCATTTTAATAAGATTTTCAGAAATCTGCAGTTGAAAGTTCTTCAAATGTCTCCTTACCCTGAAGATCCAATTTAATTTGGAATTTAATCCCAAACTGATTGCCCTTTTAGCATTTCTCTTGGCAGTTCTCCAAAATGCACCCCTAAGAAGCCACATTTCTCTCTCTCTCTCTCTCTCTCTCTCTCTCTCTCTCTCTCTCTCTCTCTCTCTCTCTCTCTCTCTCTCTCTCTCTCTCACACACACACACACACACACACACACACACACACACACACACTTTAGAATCATAGGCTAGCTAGAAGGTACCTTGGAGGTCTTCTAGTTCAAACTTCTGCTCAAGGCAGAAGACCTCATACATACTTATGGGTTCACAGACATTCCGGCTTTGGCTGCAAGAACTGCAGGCAACCTTCCCAGCCACACACTGCCTCCTTCGATGCGAGGTAGGAGGCCCGAGAGAAAGTGCCTGGTCCGGGCACACAGCCCTCCACGATGGAGCTCTTCCAGGGGAGCAAAGCCTTGAATGACCTGATCTGTTCCGAAGGCCTTGGGGAGCTCCAGAATTTCCATGCACCTCTGCCAGCCCCAGTGCCCTGTCCTTCAGATCCCAATGGGGCCAGCGCCCGGCTGCGGCTGCACTCCAGGAGGGCAGGTGGCTGTCCTAGGGCTGCACGCGCACATCGCAGCAGAGCAGCAGCCTCGCCCCCAGTGCAGCATCTCCCCTGAGGGCCGCCCACACACCCACTGGCTGGGCCGGCACAGAAGCGGCATGTCCCCCTGTCACAGGCCAAATGCGGGACCTGAGGCAGAGGGCAAGGCAAGCGGGCAGCAGTCACCCAGAGGCCCCACGTAAGCCAAGTGCGCCAGGCCCAAAAGGCGAGTGAGTCTCGCCATGTCCGTCTGAGGTGGCTCTTCGGCTGAGCACAGCGGGTCACCCTTCCCTGCTATTGGCATCAGCCTTACCTTCCAGAGCTTCCACGCGCCTCCGTCCTGAATGCCCTGCCCTTCAGTTCTGGGACCATGTGGGAGGCAGCTAGGCCGGGATTCGGGCCTTGCTCACAGGCTCACCCAGGCAGGACAGGGCCTCTCAGCTGGGCCGTGGGGAGAGCGCTGTGTGAGATGCAGCTGTGGCAGCAAAGACAAGCAAGGGAGCCAGATAGAGAACAGCAGCAGTTATGATGGGTGAGTGGGAGAGATGAGGAGTGATTGGGCGGGGTGGGGTGGGGCCAGCCAGTGGTGGGATTTGCCGGTTCGTCAAACTGTGCAGAATCTTAACAACTGGTTCGCTTGAACCGGTTCAAACCATCTTAAGTACATCTCTACTTCTCTGACTCCTGAGCCCCCTTGAATCAAAGAATATTAACCAGGTAGCTTAGATTAGAACATAGAATGGAGAAGATCTTCACCTTGAATAGATAAATTAAGCCATAAATAAATTCCTGGATGGAATTTACTGCACCAGGAAGATCTCTTGGTTATAATGGGTGTTAACCCTTCAGGTAATTTATATATATCTAATATTAAACTTGAATTGTTTGCTTTGATCATTTGTTCCTCTAGTGTGTGCTGTTTATTGAAGGTATGCACTATTTTGTATTTTATAAACTATTTAATTGAAAGATTGCAGAGGTTTTGAGAGAGTCATCTCATATGGAAAACAACCATATCATGTCAATAAATAAACCAGTCAGTCAGATTACAAACCAGAATGCTTCAGCCTAGTCCTATTGGGTCACATCACACTCATGTTGAAAGCACTGTAGCATTTTCCAGGTTGAAAGGATTAGCTGGTGACATCACCATTGCCCGAAGAATGCCCAGTTGGGGAATCATGTTGCCTGGTGAGAAGGATGCTATGGCCAATGGTGTTGTAAACTCAAGGGTTCTGAGGCCACACACTTTCTGACTAATTCCAAGTAAGTTCCTTTACTAAACTTAATTTGGATAAATAGTGTGTCAAGTTTTCTCTTTCAATTTCCTAAACACTGAGAGGTCCTTTGTGCTCTCTGAGCGTGGCTGTTTCCTTGCAGACACTTCATTACCTAAACTAGTCTAGCACTGATGATGTTACCTAGTTGGGTAATGATGACATGTCTGCAAGGAAACAACCCAGCTCAGCACAAACTAACACTTCATGTCAACCGTGAGCTACAAATATTCTCCTTTATCAGTTCCTGAACACTTTCTTTCCATGTGGAAGAGGGTTTCCTTTTAATACCTCATTCTCAAGCTGCTTTTTGATAATATATTAAAGCATGGTGTCAGCACTCCAAACTACATTCGTTCCAGTGCTGACATAAGGAGGAGAAGAGGGGGCAGCTGGCAAGAGGACGCTTGACTTTTCACCTACTTATTTTCCCTGAAGATAATATCCCCTAGGAGATGAGATGGGAGGGGGGGACATTCCTGGGAGCTGAAGTAGTAGATATGGAGAGAGTGATTTGGAAGATGGCCAATGAGATGCAGAGAATTGGGGAACGGAAAGGGAAGGTTTGGGGTCAAGAAGTCAGTGTTGGCTACGACATAATCGGGGACAGATTGTCGTGCTTAATAAATGAAAGATTTCATCAAAGACTATTTGTTTGGAAATGCAACTTATTTGAGACGACACCGAAACCTGACACATGGTTTATTATTGTGAACAAATACTTTTTTATCTCTCAAATACTCTGCAGCCTCCCTGATGAGTCTATGACAATTCACTGCGGCCAACTCACCATGGCCAACTTTCTGCAGCAACTTGCCATGGGACCACTTGCCACAGCCAACAACTCACTGCAGGACAAGAGTTACATTGGTAAGAAATGGTGGAATAGAATCACTAAAGAAAGGTTGCAAAAGGAGGGACAACATGAAATCTGAATGACAAAAATTAAAACGATGCTTTATTTATTTTAAATAATTAAATTGGACTGATAAATTGTCCTGTGGTGAGTTGTCCTGCAGCGAGTTGGCCATGGAGAGTTGGCAAGTTCTGCCATTCCATCCCTGATTGCCCAGATTTCCTGTTCTAAGTAGAACTCCACAGGAAACGTCACATTGTCAACTCCTGGGTTTTAATTGCACATGGAAAACTGAGGAAATTACAGACTGTGGTAGCAGTTAGGTACCCTAAAACAGAATATTTCTAAGTAATAAGGCAATTTATATTTCACCCATTCCATAATTATATAGTTGTTAAGCAATTCTTTGACAATTTTAGGCAGATATTTTAAGAGGCAGTTCTTTTCCCAACTGAATATGACTGTGAATGAATTAACTCTAGTGCAGGCTCCAAATCAAATTGAAAGCTATCCTTGAGACAAAAAATAAAATAAAATAAAATAATGCACTCATTCGAAAAACCATTTCAGCCTGAATCTACAGATGAAGAGGAATAAATATGACAGCTTCAGAGAAGGGCTAGAAATTGCTTCTTCTGTAAACTCATATTATGCGTTTTGGATCGTCTATTCAGGAATGCAGAAGGTCAATCCAAACCATACCTAACCAGATTAAATCTTGGACAATAGGATTTGTGAGTCTTTAAGTTTAAATTGAAGCTTAATCCCTCCTTGTGAATGAGCAATTCATTTTTCTCATAGATTTATCATGCCCATCAGACTAATATATAGGTAACTAAAAATCTTGTTTTCTATTTTCCATTACCCTTTGCAAAACAGTGGATTTTTCTGACTTTGTGCTCAACAGAGAAATTCCAATAAAGTACAATGTGTTACAATCTTTCTTCTTTGCATTCTAAATTAGAGTAGAGAATCAAACAATATTTGAATCCTTCAGTGATCTAAAAAGAATCAGAAAGGAATGACTGGCTGATTCCTCCAGAAGAATAACATTCAAGGAGGGTCAAATAGGAATGTAAAGGGGGGACTAGCATCCTTTTCTCAAAATTATTCCTGTGCCATGTCATGGACAAATGAGATTTGAATCTTTGCCCTATGCATCCAGTCCAAATTGTTCCTGGCTAAATCAGGAGCATTGGCACTACAGGAATCAATCAAAATGGAATGCTATTTGAATAAATACATATTTGTTAAGCAACTGGCAGCCAGGAAGGTTGCTTTACATGGACAAATGCATCTTTTTCTATCCTTCCTGTGAAAATGAACACTGTTCTACTGCTAGAGAAAAGGCCTTGAACATAGTGTCAATGTCTGGACATCACACTTGAAATAAAATGGAAAGAAATTGGAACCGGTTCAAACAATGACAAGAAGAATGGCCAGGGGACTGGTAGCTAAATTCTCTATGAAGAAAGCGAGGTGCTGAGTCTGTTTAGCCTTGAAAGTTTGAGAAAGCTGTGACTGAGATGGGTTTCATAACACTCAAGCACTTGAAAGCATGCAATTCAGAAGGCCAAGACCCTCACTACTTTTCTGGGGAGTAAAAGGAAAGAAGGGGAAGAATATTTTTAGACTTGAAAGATTGATGTTAACCTTCCAAAGTAGTTCAGACAATGAATATGAGCTCTCTGTTTATTGTAAGGCTACATTAATAAATTCTTGCAAATCTTAAAATATTCCTTCCATGCCCTCTTTCCTTCTGTGGGCTGAGATACCTTTTGCATGATGGTTATTTAGTTTGCAGTTCTTCTGGTCTTCCCAAGGTCATTCTCGCAGACCATTACATTGCTTGAGCTCTTTCTGAAGTTTTTTGGAGCTCACCTTACTGCTGCCGATATTGCTTCTGCTGGGCTGTTTGTGTTGCGTATCTTCCATTCACTTTGGCGCTCCACGTGAAGCCTTTCATAGCTGTGAGAAAGCCCCTTGAGTTGAGATCCATCTAATGTCTTCCTTGGGATTTCCTGAAAGCTTCCAGGGAAACTTCAAAGGAAATTTCTCCTTAAGTTATAGGTTGCTTCTCTCCTTGATTAGTTTCCATCCATTGCTTCTTTCTCCAGCCCCCAGGTTCTTTAGAGAATGTCTTGATTCCCTCTTCTTTGTGGCAACCCCTGAGATATCAGAACACTACTTTCATGTCACTCCTAATCCTTCTTTTCATTATAGACATATCCAATTCTTTATATGTTTTAGCCTCCAGTCCCCTAATCATCTTTGTTGCTCTTTCTGTACTCTTTCTAGAGTCTCAACATCTTTTTTACATCGTGGTGACCAAAACTGGATGCAGTATTCCAAGTGTGGTCTTAACATTATAAAGCATTATAAAGCTTCTAGAATACAGGAGACTTCAAAGCTTTGGATGATCACTGTATTTGAAAGACAGGACATATATATCCTCCTCAGAAGGGCCATCTTCGTCTGGAAGGTCAAACATTTCAAGATGATGGGTGCAGCCATAGGGTTTGAATCCATTTTAAATCTATTTACATCTGCAACATATGTAAAAAATGATGGCCCTTTGATCACACAGTTGTAGCCACTATTTTGACTTTTGTGGCACTATCTTGCCACTGCTCTTTGGCCACCTCCTTGCCTAAAAAAGTATACTGCACTCCCCCTTGACAATTTTAAACAATATTCTTTTTCCTTGAAATAAATGCTAAAAACGAATTGTCTTTTGATAAATTGAATTAAAGCCTTTAGACTGAGGAAGAAATCAGCTCACTGTCTCAATTGTTTTTCTTTGATATCCATAGGGACTAGTATAAAACATTATATCAATCTGAGATTTGTTGTTTTTATATTCTTTTTTTTTTATTGGTATTACAGGTATTGTACAGTAAACATATGTAGGACTACTAATAGCCTATAAATTATTTTACGGTAATTATTTGCAGTCCTCGACTTACAACAGGTCATTTAATGATCAAAGTTACAACAGCATTGAAAAAAAGTGACTTATGACCATTTTTCACATTTACAACCGTTGCAACATCTCCATGGTCACAAGATCAAAATTCAGACGCTTGGCAACTGACTCGTATTTATGACGGTTGGGTCATGCGATCATCTTTTGTGACCTTTCTGTCAAGCAAAGTCAATGGGGAAACCCAGATTCACTTAACAGCCGTGTTAACTAACTTAACAACTGCAGGGATTCACTTAACAACTGTGGTAAGAAAGGTCATAAAGTGGGGCAAAAATAATTTAGCAACAGAAATTTTAGCCTCAATTGTGGTAGTAAATTGAGGACTACCTATATTTACTTTTCATTGGGATCAAAGACCAGCATAAATTAGCAAACTGAACTGAACTAACATCCACAATGCATTTATTTTATACCCTCTATTTTTAGGTTCTTTCTTTCCAACAAACTTAGCTTCAGCTCCTGCCAAGTGTTATTATCAGCAGTAAGGCCCTTCCTCATTGGGCAACACTTGGTCACCATTTTATATTCCCAGTGATGCTTTTAGGCAGTGTTCCAGAGGTGGGTTTCAGCAGGTTCTGACCAGTTCTGGAGAACCGGTAGCGGAAATTTTGAGTAGTTTGGAGAACCCGCAAATACTGGCCTCTGACTGGCCCCGCTGCCCTCATCTATTCTCTGCCTCCCAAGTCCCAGCTGATTGGGAGGAAATGGGGATTTTGCAATATCCTTCCCCTGGAGTGGGGTGGGAATAGAGATTTTACAGAATCCTTCCCCTGCCATGCCCACCAAGCCATGCCACGCCCACAGAACCAGTAGTAAAATTTTTTGAATCCCACCACTGCCTGAGTGTTCCCTTCAAGAAATCCTGCTAACCACGATTCACTATTCCCTGTCACTTTCTCATCTACAAGAACAGTGGAGGTGATGAAGTTTGGTAACCAGAGATAGAAGAGGAAGAAATAAGGGAAGGAAAAAGAACAGTTTATAAACTGGCTAAGCTTGAGGAAGTCAGAATCACATGGACTTCAGTAAGAATCTCTCAGACTTTAATAAGATTTGTTTGATGCTGCTCTTAGGGCAAATACAGAACTTCAGGAATAGAAGAGAAATGTTCAAGAGCCATTTACAGCAAATCCATTAACGTGGAGTGTCTGAATGATTTCAAATGCTTTCCCCCCCAGATTTCTTATCATCCTACCTAAGTTGTTAACAGAATAACAGAGTTGGAGATCTTCCAGTTCAACCTCCTGCTCAAGCAGGAGACCCTAGAGACGTGACAGTCCACATTCCAGACAAGTGGCAATCCAATCTCTTCTTAAAAACTTCCAGTAATGGAGCATCCACAACTTCTGAAGGCAAGATGTTCCACTGGTTAATTGTTCTTACTCTTAGGCAATTTGTCCTTAGTTCTAGGTTTGGATCTCTCCAGGGGTGAAATCCAGCAGGTTCTGACAGGTTCTGGAGAACCGGTAGTGGGAATTTTGAGTAGTTCGGCGAACCGGCAAATACCACCTCTGGCTGGCCCCAGAGTGGGGAAGGAATGGAGATTTTGCAATATCTTTCCCCTGGAGTGAGGAGGGAATGGAGATTTTGCAGTATCCTTCCCCCTGGAATGGGGAGGGAATGGGGATTTTGCATTATCCTTCCCCTGCCACACCCATCAAGCCATGCCCATAGAACCGGTAGGGAAAAATTTTGAATTTCACCACTGGATCTCTCCCTTATTATTTATAAAATCCATTGTAAATTGGCATGTCTTTTGACTAATCCTTGTTTAGGCCTACTAACAATGGGTTTGAACCAGTGGTGGGTTTCAAAATTTTTTACTACTGGTTCTGTGGGTGTGGTTTGGTGTGTGTGGCTTGGTGGGCATGGCAGGGGAAGGATACTGTAAAATCTCCATTCCGTCCCCAATCCAGGGGAAGCTTACTGCAAAATCCCTACTTCCTCCCGATCAGCTGGGACTTGGGAGGCAGAAAGTAGATGGGGGCAGGGCCAGTCAGAATTTTTACTACCAGTTCTCTGAACTATTCAAAATTTCCGCTACCGGTTCTCCAGAACTGGTTAGAACCTGCTGAAACTCACCTCTAGTTTGAACTCTACTGCTGAACTTTCCAGAGAAACAAGTCATATATGTTTTGGAAAATGTGGAAGATGACAGAATCCCTGTAGAGTTGTTTTTTCCAATTTGTTGTGGGTTTTAATTTATTCTTCCCTGAAGTGGAAAGTGTGCAAAGTCTAAGTATGGAAATATCCTGGAATAATCTAATTTCACAAGGGTCACTTTGAACAGACTACAAATAACAATTTGTACCTTCTGAGAAAACCTAACTTTGGTACCAGTCAGCAATCAATCCATACGTACACGTATATAGGTACAATCATACATAACATACACAAACAGAGACAGAAACAAAGGCAGTCATCTTTCCTTTTCACCTTGTCTTTGCCACCTTTTGCAATGAAATAACTGAATCAGGAATGAAAATATCAATACATAGAAGCCTTTTCCCAAATGGGAAACCTCAATTCTATTTTTATTTGCTCGAGACAAGATTAAACTGCCAGTTGGAGAAAATCTGTCAGCTTTCCCTTTTTCCCACCTTTCTTTTTAAACCTCAAGTTTGTTCCAACCTGGTTTTGAATACATGTATACTTTGGCACATTCTTATGAGAAGGCAAAGCAAATGAATTTTCTCACTCATCTTTAACACCAGTAAGTGAGCTTCTCTGCACGAAAATAGAATGAGTCTGTTGCAATATTTTCAGGATCAGACTCAATAAGATTAGCAAGAGTTAAAGATTTAACTATATATTCTTTTATTTACATTAGGCATTCTATATTCACTGAATATTCACAGATAGAAGCAAGGGAAAGGGTGTAGGTAGCTCCTTATATATACAATGGGTGGAGCTATATGTGGGAGTGGTGAATTATGAATACATTAAGAAGTGAAGAATAAGTTAACCCCTGATACCCTGTCTGTACACTATTTACACATTAGAGAATAAGGCATTTACATCTGACAAATCCCCCTCTAAATGCCGATTCGTTATACAACACCAGTTACACTCAGATTCAGGACAATACAAAACATACAACTTAGAGGTTAAATATTTATGCTGCTTAGAAGGTAAAGGCTTTGTCAATATATCAGCTAATTGTTCTGAAGTGTCGCAATGCACTGCTTTAATAAATCCATCCTGAGATAATTGTCTCACATGTTTAAATTTTATATCTATATGTCTGGACCTTTGTCCAATGGCATCAGATCTAGATATTTCAATGGCTGCTTTATTGTCTTCATGCATAACAAAGGGCAGAGCAGGTTTTTTCCAGACATCTGAAATTAAATCATTAAACCATACAAGGTTATTTGCGGCTTTGGATAAACAAACATATTCCGCTTCTGTCGTTGAAGTGGCCACTAGTTCTTGTTTACCAGTGTACCAGTAAACTGGACAGTCGTTTAAGAGAAATACATAACCAGATGTACTTTTTCTGCATGAAGTGTCTCCAGCCCAATCTGCATCTGCATAACACGTAAGCTTTGGTTCTTTAATATCATTAGGCTCTAACATTAAACAAAAGTCTAGTGTACTTTTTAGATATCTTAAAATTCTTTTAACAGCTTCCCAGTGATACATTGTTGGTTTGCTGACATGCCTAGATAATAAATTGAGTGGTAAAGCGATATCTGGTCTAGTCCAATTAGATATGTAAAGGAGTGAACCTATGATTGATCTATAGAATGTATTGTCCTTGAACTCGGGAGAAGATTCATCAGAATTTCTTAGAAAGTCAGTTTGCATAGGGGTATCACAAGGTTTGGCATTGGTTAAGTTGCATTTATTTAAAAGTTCTATGATCTTATCTCTCTGGGTAAGTTTGAATCCTCTTTTTGTCTTATTAATTTGGACACCAAGGTATTTGTTTACCTTGCCTAAAGATTTCAATGAGAAATGCTCATTTAGTTTAGTCACAAAAGTTTCTCTTCTTTCTTTATGTTTTCCTATGTATAAAATGTCATCCACATAAATCAATACAAATTCAATGTAATCATCACCCCTCTTGACAAAGAAACAATTATCAGCAGTGGTAGCGTTGAAGTCCATGGTCTTAAGTACTTTTACTAAGCAATCATACCACCGTTTACCAGATTGTTTTAGCCCGTATAAACTCTTGTTTAACAACCAAGTCTCATTTCTGTTTGTGTATTGACTATGAGGTGCTCTCACGTATATTTCTTTATCTAATTTTGCGTGTAGGTACGCAGTCTGTATGTCATATTGGAATACATCAAGATTGAGTGCTGATGCTACCACTAGAGCTGTTTTGACACTCTCTGTTCTTACAGTGGGGGAATACGTGTCAGTATAGTCCTCCGGATATTTCTGTGCATAACCCTGTGCAACTAATCTAGCTTTGTATAGAGTATTTCCTCCCTCTAAATTCTTAATTTTATATATCCACCTGGTACCAATAATTGTCTTATCTTTAGGTGCAGTTGCAGGTGTAAATACATTTAGTCTTTGTAAACTTTCCATCTCTTTCTTCATTGCTAATTCCCATTTTTCCTTTTCTTCGTGAGGAAGTTTTAACACTTCCTCGTATGTATTGGGTGTTGTTGGTTCACCATCCATGTGCATTACATAATCCTTGTATTTATTTGGCATTTGATTTCTGGTGTTTCTAATGATTTTTTCGGGTTTACTATCGTTATCATGCAAATATCTTGCTTCCTTTTTTGTTAGTGTGTCTGTCTTTATTTTGTGTTGGCTATTTGTCCAAGTTTTGGTTTTGTTTTTATATTTGTTGATATTTTGCTTTTCTATAGTCTCTTTCTCATGAGGTTTTGTATCTTCATGTTTATTTGGGAATATCTCATTAAGATGTAATTTAGACCAGTTAGCTTGTTCATGGAACACAGCTGTTCCGGAGACTATAAATTTGTTGTTACTATCAATGAATCTGTATCCTTTAGTGCCAGTCTCATATCCCATAAATCTGAGTCTTCTGGACACATTTTCTCCCTTTCTTCTTAATTGTTTAGGTATGTGTACGTCTGCTGTGACTCCAAATATGTGCATGTGTGCTAATTTTGGTTTTCTATTATACATCACTTCATATGGTGTCTTATTTACAATGCTGGACCATGTTCTATTTTGTGTGTAATTTGAATAATGTAAGGCTTCTGACCAGAATTGTTTGCTTAAGCCAGCATCTTCCAATGTGCATCTAATCATGGTTTGTAATGTGGAATTTTTTTTCTCTGCAATCCCGTTTTGGAACGCAGAAAATGGACTAGAAGTGTAATGTAACATTCCTTTGTCTTTTAACCATTGTGAGAATTCTTTAGACATGAATTCGCATCCCCTGTCTGTCATAATTTGTTTTATTTTGATGTTGTGTTGTGTTTCTATGCGTTTGTAAAATTCTTTAAATTTTTGAAATGTTTCATCTTTGTGTTTTAATGTATAAACAAATCCATAGCGGCTATAATCATCCACTATTGTCAGGAAGTAACGTTTTCTATAAGTGATTGATGGAGTTAATGGACCAACTAAGTCCATGTGTACTAAATCAAAAATTTTGTTAGTTGATCTGGTAGATTTTCTTGGCCTGGGACTAGTTTTTAGTTTTGTAGATTTACATACTGAGCATTCCAGATAATTTTCACAATTTTTTATTTTAACACCTTCTGCGTGTTCAGTCATTTTTTGCACTACAGGAAAACTGGCATGTCCTAACTTCCTATGCAATATGTGAGCACACTCATCATGAATTGGTTTACCTATCTTTGGCTTCTTATCGTTGTGTGCATCTGTGTGATCATGAGATATTTTACATTCATCATTGTCACTGTTGCTAACATTCTCATCATCTATTTCAATACAATCTTCCATATTTGAATCAATGTTATGTAACCATTTTTCTTTTGTTATCAGATAAGGTAGGCCTCCTTTAGTCACCACAGTGCCTACATTTATTTTATTCTTTTCCAAAGTTGCTTTTCCTTTTGAAAAGACAATGTTAATGTCAGAATCTCTGCTTAGTTTTATGGCACTTAATATGTTATGAGGTATTTCAGGTATTAGTAATACCCCCTCTATTTTTCCTAGACCAGGCAAGGTTACATTTCCTCTACCTAATACTTGAACCTTTTCTTGGTTAGCTACCTTAATTACAAATTTATCTTCTGCAAATGAAGACAATATACTTTTGTTATTAGTGGTGTGATTAGTTGCTCCAGAATCAATAAGCCAATTATTGTTCTCACTTTGTTGTATGTTAGTGTTGTCTTGTTTATTTAATCCATTCAGTGAACCAGATTTTCTATCCTTTGAATTGTCTCTGCCCCCTCTATTCTCTCTGTGATTTGGTGGGCTCCTATATCTATGCCTTTCTATGGAAGGCTGTCTATAATCGTATTTGTTTCTGTATTCTGATCTATATCTTTCTTTTAAGAATTTTGGGCAGTCTCTTCTATTGTGTTCCCTGGATCCACAATTATGACATTTAAATGTTCCACTATATTTTTCTTGGAAAGCTACTTTCCTATATGGTTTATGTTCTGTGTGATTGTTAGAACGATTCCTTCTAGAATTATCTTCTGTTATCAATTTGTTAGATAGACTTTCTATGGATAAATATCCTAGATTGATTGTGTCTAAATGTGACATAAAATTGTCCCATGATGGATCAAGTGAGTTGATAATAACACTTTTCATTGTTTGGTCTGAAATCACCTCCCCCCTCAAATGCAGTTCAGCTCTTATTTTGTTCAAAGATATTAAATGTTCACTTATGGAAACCCCTGGTTTTATCCTAGATGAAAAGAAGTCTTTAGATATCCTTGTGGTGGTAGCTACACTGTCACTGTGAAACAAATTAAACATGCATTGAATAATTTCTGAAACAGTCAAATTTGGCTTAATGCTGTGTTACATTGCAGGAGACACACTAGATATTATTAAGAAAAAAGCTCTATGGTGTAAACAATCTATTTTTAGTGTCCAAGGTCTTTTTGGGGGACTAGTGATAAAAACCAGTAAGTTTTCCTTCATAAAGACAACCTGGAGCTGTTGATACCATTCTTGTAAATTAATGCCATCAACCCTTAGTTTTGGGAAGTCACTGGGTAAATTTCCGACATTATTGGGTCCATTACTTACAACCTGAGGTAGTCCGTGGTCTCGTAAATGCAGAAAATTGCAAAACGGCGTGGGGATGCTCGCTACGAGTCTGCATGATCTTCTCTCCAGTTCATGTCTTCCCGGATCGTCAGCGTAGTTTCGTGCATGCGCGTTGCTCATTTCTTCTTCGGCGTCGTCGTGGAAGGTTCTCCTCATTGCGGCTTGCTCGCTCTGCTCTTCTTCAGACGAGTCGGTCTCTGGTTCGACTTTGGGGGTTCTGACGACGGTGGCTGTTCTTCCTCTTCTATTGAGAGCATTGGTGCTTGCTTCGGTCTGCGGCGTAGGGCGGTATCGGCAGGGCTCTCTGGGTTCTGGCGTCAGCGCTCTAGTAGTCAGGATGGGAGCGGGCAGGTCTTAAGGCATTGGCTTGTTCACTCGCTTTTTCGGCATCTTTTTAGTAATTTTCAGTTTTGGCCCAAATGCAGCAAAGAGCGTTTTCATCGCTGATTTTATTTGGTGTTTTGTTGGATCTTCCTCACTTTCTGGTTCTGATTCTTCTGAGGTGTTTGAATCTTCTTTTTCGTTTTCGTTGTCTGATAACATTTTTCGCGCCAGAAATTTTGAATTGAGCTTGCTGATTGGTTCTGCTTCGTTCATCTTGGAGGCCGGTTGAAACCAAGATGGCCGCCATTCAAATTTTTGCGCGGGATCATCGTTTTTCTTCTTTGTAATGATTTTCTCCGCAGTCATATCACTCACTATTTTTGGATCTTTAGGTTTTTCATTGGTGATGTTTTTCTCTCTCGCTGCTCCGCTGTTCTTCAGCATATCTTGGAGGTTCGCGATGAGGCTTTCATCATTCTTCTGGCTTTTTAATAGTTTTAATATCTCTGACCTGAGTTCGTTATTTTCTATTTCGATTTCCTCCTGGTCATCAATTATTTCTTCGTCTTCAGTGGTGTATTCTTCGGATTCTCTCGAAATTGCATTCGTGGATTCGTTGATTATTTCTTGTTCCGTTTCCATTTCTTTGCTGTAGGCCCTGGTGTTGGGCCTATCTTTCTTAGACATTTTAAAGTTTTTTATTGAGTCAATTAACCATCCTCTGCTACCAATTTGTTGCAATATTTTCAGGATCAGACTCAATAAGATTAGCAAGAGTTAAAGATTTAACTATATATTCTTTTATTTACATTAGGCATTCTATATTCACTGAATATTCACAGATAGAAGCAAGGGAAAGGGTGTAGGTAGCTCCTTATATATACAATGGGTGGAGCTATATGTGGGAGTGGTGAATTATGAATACATTAAGAAGTGAAGAATAAGTTAACCCCTGATACCCTGTCTGTACACTATTTACACATTAGAGAATAAGGCATTTACATCTGACAGAGTCATTTTTTTTTTATTTTGGAAGGCACAGGAGGACATCACAAGCAGGCTGCAGACCACTGGTGCAACACCTGTTTTGTAAACCAATTGGTGTACTGCTTACCACTTTACTGCTTTTCTAAATTCTACTGAACCCTTCGGGACAGGCATGGAAAAGGGGAGTAGGTATACATGAAAAGTACATTCGAATTTTGGCTCAGCACAAACCAGAACCTATCTATTGTACCAACTGTAAAAAGATACATGTCGAGAAGACCCAGAATATTAGGATGTGATTGTGCTGACATGCAGTAACAGTGCTTAAATCAAGACAGCATAAAAAATGCAAAATTAACACAAGCTGTACACTTGAATCTGAGATGATAAAGAAGAAATATCGCAGCTCATCTGGGCCTTCACAGCCAAGGATGCTGCAGTCTGGCTAGCTGTGGTTAAATACTACCAAGGAAGCAAAGCACCTCTGAATTGTGCTCTTATCGCATTTTCACAACGTGTCCCATGCAGCTTTTTTCAAAATTGTAGTGCCAAAAAAATAAAATAAAATAAAGGGCTTGGCTTAAACAACTTGCTGTTAAAAAAAAAGCAATGTTTGTCTTCCTTGATGGTATTTAAAGCAAACCCTAGTCCTCTAAATTACCTAATTACAGCTTCTAATTAGCAGAAATCATGCCAGCTTGGTTTCTGGTAGCTTGTAGTTTTACTTCCACTTACTTGGAAGAAAGCTTTACGAACAAAAGAGGGTAAATGCATTGGCAGGCTACTTACAAGGAGGGAAAATTCTACATTGCAGAATGAAGGACTATTACCGAAGGAGGAGTGCAAGCTATGTTCCACAATGTCTGTCCCCATTTGGAATGGAGAACTCTCCCCATTTTCCCCAGAACTCCATTTGGCAAAGAAGAGTTCAGATGACTAAATAATCCTCTGTATGGGGGGCAGGAGGGGGGGGGATGGAAGGATCAAACACTGAAAAGTATCATGGAGAAAAATTGCCCAACCACCTATCTGACTTGTTATCTTAAAATACAGAATAACAGAGTTGGAAGAGATCTTGGACATCTTCTACTACAGCTTTCAACTCAGGCAGGAGACCCTAAATAATTCATAATAAATGGCTGTCCAATATCTTCTTAAAACCCTCCAGTGATGGAGCAACCACCACTTCTGGAGGCAAGCTGTTCCACTGACTAATTCTTCTTACTGACATGAAATTTATCTTCTTACTGACATGTACAGTAATTCTAGATTGGATCATTCTTTGATAAGCTTCCATGTATTACTTCTTGTCCTGGCGTCAGATGCTTTGGAAAATGGACTGACCTCTCTTCTCTATGACAGACCCTCAAATTTTGGAAGATATGTCACCCCTACTTCATCTCTGTTAAACTAGACATTCCCAGTTCCTGCAACCATTCATATGATGTTTTAGCCTCCAGCCCCCTAATCATCTTTGTTGCCCTTCTCTACAATCTTTCTAGATTTTCAATATCTTTTTTTGTATCTCAATGACCGAAACTGAGTGTGGTGTTCCAAGTGTGGTCTTCCCAAAGCAGCATAAAGTGGTACTAAAGATAGCTGGAGAAGATATCAGTGCAAGAAACTTGCATTTACAGCCATTAGAAACTTCCTGCAAAGGAGTACTTTCTGTGACCCAGAATCCGATGTGCAAAACGTTGCCTGCATTATGCTGCTAAAGCCTTTACAAAGCAAGTAATGATACTGCCTGTCCGAATTCCACTGGAAAAAAAAAGTCAACTTGACTTCAACGTGTAGGTGATGCAATTTCATTCAGAGTGCCATTATCTCCCAGCAGGGAATTTTTTTCCCCTTTCACTCTTTCCATTGTTCCTCCTTTTGTAAAACGATTGGACTCCACTTTTCTAGATGGCTATAATTTCCTCTTCTTCCTCCAGCTGGAAACCTAAAATGCTTAACACTTCCCTGCTGTGCCACAAAAGGCAGGAAGAGAAGCCCAAAATTCTTAAGCTAGTAGCGCAGGCAATTCTCGCATTTGGCTGGTAGCTGAGGTGGGCCTGGAAACTAGCAGAGATTGTGCTGCTATCAAAGGACGAGCAATTGTATTTCATTCTCTTTGTTTCTCATTTAATAAGGGAGATTGATTTGGCTCTGTTTCTCTATCAATTTAGTTTATTGGGACAAAAATATTCCACACACAAACTCACACATATATATTTCCTAATATAGGTAGTCGTTAACAGTTCATTTACTGACCATTATGACCATTGCAGCATCCCTATGGTCATGGATCAAATTTTGGAGCCTTGTCAACTGGCTCGTATTTATGACAGTTCAAGTGTCCTGGGGTCATGTAATGGCAACCTTCCGACAAGCAAAGTCAATGGGGAAGCCAGATTCACTTAACAACCTTGTTACTAATTTGACAGTTGCAGTAATTCACTTAACTGGGGCAAGAAAAGTAGTAAAATAAGCAAAACTCCCTTAACAAATGTCTCACTTAGCAACAGAAATTTTGGACTCAAGTGTAGTCGTCAGTTGAGGACTTCCTATATTACAGGCTTTTTTGTCCTTTTCCCAGGGCACCTAAATTTTGCAAATGTTTTTTTCATCATAACATATATTTTTGGCCATTAAGAACTCTTTGATATCCACATCTGTGCAAACATTGTCTCTGTTATGCCCAGTTCTGTGTGACTTCTTTTAAGGTGCAAAGAGGAGACAGAAGAGACAGAAGAAGAGGGAGAGAAAAAGGGAGGAGAGGGAAGGGAAGAAGGGAGGGGAGAGGAGAAGGAGAGAAGGAAGGAGAGGGAAGTGGAGAAGAGGAGAGGAGAGGAGAAGGAAAAAGGGAAGGAGAGAGGAGGGGAGAAGGGAAGAGAGGGAAGGAGAAGGGAAGAGACAGAAAGAGAAATTGGGTGAAATTGGGTAAAATTGGGTGAATATGGGGTATATGAGAAAGGAAAACAGATGGGTAATATTTTTTTTTCTTACTTGATGGTTATATAATTGATATTACAATGGGAGATAATATATGTTATAATATGATGGATGTTATCGTATATTTGTTTATATGTTACTGTATATTTGTTTATATACATATGATTATAATGAGGATGATGATGATGTTTGTTCATATATTAAAACCTTGGACACCTAGAGTGCACACTCAAGATATAAAAGAAATGTATGATATAAAACAATAAAAATATTACAATAAGGGGCAAAGAGGACCCCTGTCCCCTTCTGAAAAGTACAGGTGTTGGTGTATTAAGCATCAAGAAATATTTTTGAGCACTGAAATCAATATAGTCACCTAGAAAGGCTGATGGATCACATTTTCCATCCACTCTTAATTCTGTTTGAAAGCCACCCTTGCTGAAATCAGCAGTAAATGCAAGGAGGATCAGTCTGTAAGAGCAGTACCAATTGCCATGAATTTATAAATACTAATGTGTTCATTCATTACAGTGGGAGATTTATTAAGTGTCTTTTGGAGGTCTTTTTTCCTCAAAGAGTTGGGCATCAGAATAACAGACTAATGGAATTGGAAAGGACCTTGGAGGTCTTCTCGTAGAAAGGCAGGAGATCCTACACCATTCTGGACAAATGGCTGTCCAATCTCTTCTTAAAAACTTCCCTTGATGGAGCATCCACATCTTCTAGAGACAAGCCCTTCCACTGATTAATTGTTCTCACTGACAGGAAATTTCTTCTTAATTCTAGGTCAGATCTCTCTTTGATAAGCTTTCATCCATTACTTCTTGTCTTGCCTTCAGATGCTTTGGAGAGTAGGTTGACCCCATCTTCTCTGTGACAGCCCCTCAAATATTGAAGACTACTTTCATGTCACCCTAGTCCTTTGAGTTATTGTTAGTCGAATTGTTCTATCAAAATAATAAAGCTATAACTTAGAACCATTCTTTCTGTAGAGATTTGAAGTTCCAGCTTTCTTAGGAGAATGAAAGATAGTCTGAATTATGTGTTTTAGCCAGATCTATTTTGATAAAACAATGTCTATAGAAATAAAACAACAGCCTAAATATACAGTTTATTAAGAAGGGACAGCAAAAGAAAGAGAGAGAGAGAGAGAGAGAGAGAGAGAGAGAGGGAGAGAGAGAGGGAGAGAGATAGAGGATAGATAGATAGATAGATAGATAGATAGATAGATAGATGATAGATAGATAGATAGATAGATAGATAGATAGATAGATAGATAGATGCAATAAAAGTAGAACAATTGAACACTCTTCTATGAAATTATGGAGAAGAAAATTATCATCTTCATTAAAACATTGTGATATTTATTTCCAAAGCTTTGCAACAGAGGGAAACAGAGTATTTATGGTTAATTTGGGGCATTTTGGGGGGTTTGGGGGTTTGGGAAAAACATATACCTACATAAAATAAGAGTCTGCAGTTTGGATAGCATAAACCAAGTGATAGAGGAGACTACAAAGACATTCATGATTAAAATCTTTCCTTTAAGGCCTCTTAGGAATGGATTTATTTAGCAAAAGAAGAAGGAAAAACGTCATCCTTCACACCCACACAACCACCTGAAAACCTATTTTTCCTGCTCTGCCAAATGTAATAAATATAGAGACAGCAGATGGCTATTTATCGTAGCTGTCATACTTACAGGCAAATGGGGACAGAACACCATCAGCTCGTGACAGATCTGAAGTCTGAAATCTCTCAGACTCTCATTTTGCAGGACATATCCAATAAGATCCAACCATCCATTACTATTCCGTTTGATCAGAGGTGGTTGTGTTTACTGAAGCAGCACATCACAATGAACTTTCTGCTCTCCCTCCCAAAAGAACACAAGGAGCTAGACACTTAACACAACTTAATTTTTAAGTAGAAGAAAATGCTTCTCATGTTCTTTTAAACTTGGAAATGCCCTTCGTGCCCCTAAGCTACTGAAAGCAGATTCCCTTTGCTACTTTCCTCTTTGCAAATACACAGAGATTTTAGTTTAATTTGCTAGAGTAAGAACCTGATTGGTTGATACTTATAGCACAGGCACATGAAAGTTCCAATTTTACTGAATATATATGATAAAATAGGATGAATGAAGATTAGAAGTGTTGGAAGAAATCTCCTTCTGGGTTCAGCTCCAAGTGGGGAAAAAGACACTGGAAACATGGAGACTGCTTGGAAAGATGGTTTAATGGTGGACGGGATCACATGGCTTGAGTTCCTGAACAGAAAAAGGGAGGAATATAGTGAGGCCACGGGTTTTTATGCTCTTTCTGGCTTTGCATTTCTTGGGGCCCCGAAAGAGTATCCTGATTGGTTGTCAGACTCCCAGGGGGTGGGGGTCTTAGCTAGCCTTGCTGGCTGATGGTCACATGTGCTTTCCAGGTCACATGCTTTCCAGGTCACATGTGGTGAGTTTCTGCTGCTATTATGTAGAGGGCTAATCCTATCTTTGTTGGATCTTTGGCAATTCCTACTATGGCTCTGCCTGAAGGGGGTAGATCTTTGTTATGCAGAATAGACTGGCCCAAGCCTTAATGGCTCATTGTTAAAGGGTTGGGGCAGGAAGATGGGAGCTGCTTCAAAACATGCTTATCCATTTCTCATCCAGGGAAATATAATATTCTGCCTTTTTCATATTTCCTAAAATATTTCACTCTTCCAGGAAAGGGGTAGGTGCTAACTTCCTACAAGAAGTATTTCTGAAATCAGAGGGTTGTACTGTTGAAAACTACTTCTTCTTCTTCTTCTTCTTCTTCTTCTTCTTCTTCTTCTTCTTCTTCTTCTTCTTCTTCTTCTCCTCCTCCTCCTCCTCCTCCTCCTCCTCCTCCTCCTCCTCCTCCTCCTCCTTCTCCTTCTCCTCCTCTCTCTCTCTCTCTCTTCCTCTTCTCCTCCCTCTCCCACATGTGATAATAACTTTCTAATATCATCAGAAGTAGTGGAAACTTCCCCCCCCCCACAATAGTTTCCAAAGGATTGGGGAACACACACTTTATTTCACTGCATTAGAACTTGAAATGATCTAGAAGCTGTGGCAAAAGGACTTGGCCTATGGCAAGATGCTAGAAACTCATGCTGCTGTTAAAAAATAAGAGGAAATGAGATCTTCAGAGTTGCTGGGATAAGCAGTAGAAACTGTAGGAGAAGATAGACCAAGAAAGGAGGAAGAGGGCTTAGGTCAGAATCGAAAAGGGAGATACAAACTGAGAGGAGTTTGTCTGGTTGTATAAGCCACTGAGTTAAAAATTGGCTGCAAGGATCTGTAAATAAAAATTGGAAGGAAATTGGAATCTCTGGAGATGGTGGAGCTTAAACAAAGAAATGAGCTGTGTTTGGTTGACATGGTGAAGTCAGAATGAGCGATCTCAGAACAAGAAGCATTGTTCCCCCAAAGGAGTAAACAGGCAGAATCAAAACATGATCTTTGCAATGTAAAATCAAAAGAAAAGAAAAGAGAAAAGGAAAAAAGGAAAGAGCTCAGTTACTTATTAGTTTTGTTCTTGCTTTCACTTGACGTCATAGTGGCAAATTGTGAGTACAAATATCTGGAGTCTGATGGAAAATCATCTCTTTTGTGATTGGTAAAGCGCTCTGACTTAATTGCAAGAAGTCCCTGTCCTTTAAGGATCTAATATTCATGGTTGCTTCAAAGCTCCATTGAACTACAAGGTCAACAACAGCAATAACAACAACCACAATACCAATGGGGGTGGGGGTGGGGTGAGAGAACAATTTCAATACCCGTTACATTTACTTAAAACTCAAGTCAGAGTTTTTTCCCTCCTAAGTGTAATGAAGTAGCTGATTGATTTCAGCGGTGTCAGTTTAAATTAATCCTGATATAAGTGCAAAGTTGGAAATGAAATGTTTAAATAAGAAGCCTCTTTGAGACCATGAAAACATCTCAGCTGCCTTGAAACTCACCTTTGAGATATTTCAAGCTCATGATCAGTTGGCAGTCAAGGCTAGAAACAAATTATTTGGAGACTTTTCTTCCCCTTTACAAGATCTGAGTTGAAATAAATGGAAAATAACTTGGCCAGCATTCCGGTGGAAATAGATTAGCATAGTTCACACAGAGACCAATATTTCATTAATCTAACAATATTTGCATATCAGGTGAAAGCCACTTCTTTCTGCACATCTACACACAGAACTAAGCTGATGTGCTCTGGAGAGCCAAGATGGCTAGCGTGTTTTGTGTTAATAAAAATAATACCTTTTAAACCTGCCTAAAAATATGCAAGCTCAGTTCACAGAGTTATAGGTTTGGCTCATTCATTATATTGTTGTTCAATAAACTATAAACTGGATCCACGCATACTATTAAATCAAATCCAAAGAAACTATATTGTGACCCTGAAGTATGTATGTATGGGCCCAGGAATGGAACTGGGAGGATTCTAGGAATATTAAGGAAGCAAAGAAAATTGATTTAAAAAAAAAAAAAACCTCTGAGAGCCGCTGAAGAAATTTCAAAAGCAAAGTTTCTTCTCATCAAATGCAATAAGAATAACTAGGAAAAAAAAAAAAAAAACTCCTGGAGACTTTTTGGACATGGAACACTTGCAGGAAGCCCAGAGGTGGGGCTGCTGGGGGTTTGCAGGGGTTTGGGAGAACCTCTAGCTAGGATTCTGTGCAGTTCAGAAAACCCCCCAAATCCCACTCCTGGCGGGCCCCGCTCACCCCTCCCCTCCCAGGAGTCCCCACATGGGATGCAAGTGCAGGGCGTGTGTGGATGCTTGAGAAGGGCGAAATATGGGCCTATTGGAAGTTTGGGAAGGCCAGAAACGGGCCTGTTTCCTGCCTCCAGAGGGCCTTTGGAGCCTGGGGAGGCCGTTTTCGCCCTCCTGGAGGCTCAAGGAAAACCTCCAGAGCCCAGGGAGGGCAAAAATGCCCCCCCTCGCCATGGTGCAGGAAGCCAACAAGGCCACGCCCACCTAGCAACCAGACGGAGAACCCCTTGCTAAAATTTTTCAAGCCTACCCCTGAGGTAGCCCCAGAATTTATAGATAGAAAAAAAATCGAAATTTATAGAAAAAAAATATTTAAGGAAACAATTAACATAAGGAAAAGGTGTCCCTAAAACATCTTAATTGCAACTGCCTGAACAAAAAATCCTAACCAGTCGGGATTTGGAGGAATGGATTAGAAATTCCTGGAAGAGAAACTTCCCGGATGGAATGTCGAAAAGAAACAGAGAAGTTTTCATTCCAATCCCTCTTGCATAGGATAAAAATAGAAACTTCTCTTAGAAACCTGCAGACCAAGAATATAAGCAATCACGTGTTTGCTCAAAACCCTTCTCTTGATTTCTAAAAGGCAAACAATACAAGATATCAATATTTTAAAAAAATCCTAGTTCTTCTATTTTTTCCATTTTTGGCACCCTGCAATGTAAGCCTTAGATGGTTCTTGGAGCTGAAACTAGTGCAAATGAATTTTCTTCCACCTGCAGATTGCTAATCCTGATTTGACATTGCTCTTTTCCTCATAAATGTGTATGTGTGTATGTCAGTGCGTATTTTCACCTGATTATTAAGGCCTGTCTGTCTCTCTATATAGTTAGATGTAACTAATTGCATATCTTGATTTGCAATCCTCCATATATTTATTCATGCTTCCTGCCCCCAAAAGAGTCTTAAAGCAGTTGATTGCAAAACTGATAACAATTTTGGAAATGTTTATGTAAAGAGCCAGCTTTGAGCTGTTAAAAAGAGAAAGTCTTCACCATGATGTATATTAATATAGGTAGTCCTCGACTTACAACCATCCATTTAGTGACTGTTCATTTAGTGAGAGGGATCTTGGAGTCTTAGTGGACAACCAGCTAAATATGAGCCAGTAGTGTACAATGGCAGCCAAAGAAGCCAATGCAATCCTAAATTGCATTAACAGAAGGATACAATAAAGATCAAGGGAGGTACTAATACCACTCTATAAAGCCCTAGTAAGACCACACCTAGAGTACTGCATCCAGTTTTGGTCACAACACTATAAAAAAAGATGTTGAGACTCTAAAAAGAGTACAGAGAATAGTAATCAAGATGATTAGGGGACTAGAGACTAAAACATCTGAAGAGCGGTTGCAGGAACTGGGCATGGCTAGTCTATGAAGAGAAGGACCAGGGGAGAAATGATAAGCAGTGTTCCAATATTTGAGGGGCTGCCACAGAGAGGAAGGGGTCAAGCTATTTTCTAATGCACCCGAAGGCCAGACAAGGAATAATGGATGGAAATTGAACAAGGAGAGATTCAACTTAGAAATGAGGAGGAACTTTCTGACAGAACAATCAACCAATGGAACAGCTTGCCTTCAGAAGTTGTGGAAGCTTCATCACTTGAGACTTTCAAGAAAAGATTGGACTGCCATTTGTCAGAAATGGTGTAGGTTCTTCTGCTTGAGTGGGGGGTTGGACTAGATGACCTATAAGATCCCTTCCAACTCTGTCAATCTGTTAATCTGTTCAGAGTGACAACTGCACTGAAAAAGCAATAATTAGTGCATTGACAATGGTTATCAGATCAAACGTCTGCAAGAAAAGACATACTGGTAGTTGGTAAATCACACATAATTGGGAACAGATTTATTTATTTATTTATAATTAAATTTATATACCGCCCTACTCCCGAAGGACTCAGGGCGGTGAACAGCCAAAAAGGTAAAATACACATAATACAAACGTTAAAAACCATTTAAAATACATTAAATACTTTGGCCCGATTTAAAACACCCCAATTTATAAAAGAAATTTAAAAACAATTAAAAGGGAGGTTAGGCCAGACCAGCCTGCTGGACTAAGAATATTTTGAGGGCGCGGCGGAAAGTGCGCAAATCCGGGATCCTCCGTATCTCCGGGGGGAGGTTGTTCTAGATGGCAGGTGCCCCACAGAGAAGGCTCTCCCCCTGGGGGCCGCCAGTCAACATTGTTTGACCGATGGCACTCTGAGAAGACCCTCTCTATGGGAGCATACTGGTTGGTGAGAGGCTACTGATGGCAGAAGGCGGTCTCGTAGGTACCCAGGTCCTAAGCCATGGAGCACTCTAGAGGTGGTAACCAGAACCTTGCACCCGGAAGACCACCGGGAGCCAGTGCAGCTCGCACAGGAGGGGAGTCACATGGGAGCGCCACGTTGCTCCCGCAACCACCTGTGCGGTTGCATTCTGGACCAGTTGGAGCCTCCGGGTGCTCCTCAAGGGGAGCCCCATGTAGAGAGCATTACAGTAGTCCAGGCAGGAAGTGATGAGGGCAGTCCCGATCCAGAAAGGGACGCAACTGGTGGATCAGGCGAACCTGATAAAAAGTCCTCCCGGCTACAGCTGTCAAATGCTCTTCTAAAGACAGCCAGGAGGACACCCAAGCTGTGAGCCCTCTCCATGGGAGCCAACGACTCGCCCCCAATAGTCAGTGATGGCACCAACTGACTATATCAGGATGTCGGAAACCACAGCCACTCAGTCTTGGATGGGTTGAGCCTGAATCCCTTTCTCCCCATTCAGATCCGTACAGCCTCCAGGCACCGGGACATCACTTCAAGGGCATCATTGGGGTGATCCGGAGTGGAGATGTACAGCTGAGTGTCATCAACGTACTGATGGTACTTCACCCCAAAACCCCGAAACCACCCTGAAACCATGGTGACAGATGCTGTCACCATGATAGAATCATGAACTCATAGGATCAGAAGAGATCTCAAAGATTATCAAATCCAACACACCGTAGGGTTCACTTCACCATCCCAGAGAGATGACTATCCAGCTTCTATCTGAAAACTCCAGTTGAAGGGAAGAAATCACTCCGTGCAGTAACTTATTCCATTGATAGATCTACTTGTTCCTCAGCCAAGACTTGTTCCTCAGATTTTTAATGTGTGCCAGTGTATTCACTGAAAAAAGTGACAATAAAGGTCATCTTATCTTATATCTAATTTGGGTCTAGAATCCTTGAAGTTTCATCCCATCCGTTCTAGTCTTGCCCTCTTAGGCAAGGGAAAATAAGTCCTCTGCAATATGGAAGTTCTTCAGATATTTGAAGGCAGCTATAATATGGCCCCTTTCTGCTTTCTCTTTTGCAAGCTAAACCACTCAGGTCAAACAGCACTACCAAGTTGCACACCTGACCTTCCTGTGTGAACCACCAATCAATCCATCTAGCTTCTGTGGTCTCAACTGCGTTTTCACTGAGTCTGCAATCCAGTCCAAGCCGGTAAAGTTTCTCAAGACTTGATACTGGTGGAAAGGAATTGTAGACCTCACAATTCCACTTTCAGATAAGTGGATTCAATTTCTCTAGGGATAAATCTGAGAACTGTGAAAATTCTACTTATTACAGTTCTTATGAAAATGTCATAAAAGGATACTTGTTCCCCTTGGTGTACAGTCTTTTGGATCTAGTCCATTATCTCAGAAGTTATTTTCAAAGCTTTGGCCAATTCACTATCTGATAATTGTCACATAAAAGCAAACAAATGTATTAAGTACATGGAAAAAAATAATTGATCATGTGCCCAGGTTCTTGAATGATTCTCCTTTGATTCCAATGTATTTATATGAGCATAAAAGAAAAGGATGTCAGTAGATAAAGGGAAATAATTAATAATTTCCCCTTAAAGGGGAAAAAGGAAAGTGGGTTGTAAAATCTTCTCTTGGTGTCAATTCTGTGACTTTTATGAACTCTTTGAGAAATGAGATTAAAATTGGCCTGTCCCAATAACGTAGGCTATATAGATAATGATAAAAGGTAGTTACAATGTCCAAAATACTTGAATTAATCTCAGCTTTCTGTATGATGGATAGAGCTGTAAGTCCAGCTTGCCAACTTCTATCAAGTTCCGTCATTAAATTCTTTAAAGCTCCCAAAGTTACGGTAATAGCAATTCTAGTTACTGCATTTTGATGTTCACCGAGACTTCTGTTAGTTGTGCTAGCTTAAATGCCACCAAAATAGCTTATTTACTATAGACTTTCTCCTTACCTTTTACATTTCTTTGAATTACAGAACTATTTAAGAAAGTATTGACTGTTCTTTTTAAATTCATTCTTGGTTTTAGAAAATATGGAGGGTTTTTTTGTGTGTGTGATTTATCATACTTTAGAGTTCATGGCACTGTCTTTTTGTGTATTTAAAGTTTAGTTAATACAAGCCTGACAGGAAAGTGGAAGGTAATTTACACTTTTAATGTATTGCAGAACAGCTCTGCCAATGTATTATTTCAGCTAATGGAAAGGCACCATTTTTCTGACATATTGACAGACAGAGGCAAATAACGTGCTTCGTTTTTTTTTCTGGAAGACATTCCAATTCCACTCATTGGATATTGGAAAAGATTGGACATAGCTTTTGGCACAGGAAGTTATTGAAAAAGTGGTGACTAATTTGTAATTAAAGGAGGTCTACAGGCCAAGAATACCCAACCTTTTAAGCCTTATGGATGCACTAGGCTATGGAACAGTGTGCCAAGTGGCTAAGGTAGAGCAGGGCAATTTAAAATGAAAATTAATTGCATCTAAATATCAATAAATAAAATGTAAAACATCAATAACCTGTTTGCTTCCTAAGCAACTGAAGAAAGATTGACTCCCATACTTGAAAGTAATTCTACTCTCTGTGGACTCTCTTCTTTCCAGAATTCCTGTTGTATGTATTTTTCCAAAGAAAAATTATGCTTCCAAATGGTTTCTATCTTCTCTAAAGTAAATGTCTTTAAGTGAAATTACATTTATTTTCTATTCTGTAGAATTATTTTATTCTTTTTGATACCACTTGAAAAATCCAATATTAATTGACTCTTTAAGAATGTTTTTCATATGGTGAATCCTAGTTTTTTATTGCTATTCCGCCCCTAAAAGATTTCAGTTTGTTTTTCAATTGACTTGTACAGTTTATATGTTATATTAAAATGAAAAACAATCTGAAGTGATTTAATTTGGTCTGATTTTTTTTTTTCATTTCAAAAACCTGGCATTTTAACAGACTTTTTATATCCTCTGTATTGTCACAACAAAAGACAGTTTTATAGTGAGGTATGTTGTAGAACAGAGGTCCCCAAACACCTCTGCTCATCAACCCCCTCTTGAAGTTTCAGATTCTTCTTCAGTTCCCAAATATTTACATGAAAATAATTGAATAAATACTAACAATAATAATTGGTAAGAATAAAGTGTGGATAATTTATGTGGCAGGGGATAGTAGAAGAGAAGACAAAGAACTGAAGAAAATCACAAAGTATCAAGATCTGAAAATCGAAGTTGAAAGATGATAACACATCATCTTTAGAAGATTCCTAAAAGTGATACTGCTATTCAATTGGGAGAAGGGGGAGACTTGAATTCGATTTATTAGCATTGCCTGTGTCAACAGATACTTTACAACCTATATCCTGGCGCCAAAGAGCCCTAAGATCCTCTTTACCTGGAGGAATTTTTATGATAGCCATGTGGGTTGTTTCACTTTAAAGGATAACAGTGTGAATGCATGGTTGTTCGGGTTCTCAGGGAAGCTAGGAAAGAAAGCATCTTCACACTTGTGTATTGGTTAAAATCTGCATTCTGGTTTAAAGGGAGGGGTCTCTACTGCTTTAATCCTACTTGTCTTGCCTAAGGGTATTCAGATCGTGCTTTAACTGGATGGCTTTCACCTCTGCTTAATAAAAGGTCTCTTTTGAATCCTTACATTGTCCTTGGTGGTTCCAATGATTATTGGCACTGTGCCACAGTAAAAAATCATGGACAGCACTTAAAAAAAATCTGTGCATTGACCAAAGTTCCACCTGACAGTTACAAAAGGCTACACTACTTGGATCCTCACATATACTACGCTGATGCATTATGTTATCTGAGATTTTTGGGAAGAACACTATGTGTATGAAGCCAACTCAAAGAGCTGGCAGCTGTGATTTCACAGTGATGATGATGATGATGATGATGATGATGATAATAATAATAATAATAATAATAATAATAATAATAATAATAATAATAATAATAATAATAATAATAATATCAACCCTTGGATAGGGCCACTGAACCTTGGGAGGTGGGGTCAATATTGACCACTTTGTAGAACCTTGTTCTAGAAAAATGAAAATATTAAAAAAAAATAGTGCTGGATCCCACTTGATGTATTAATTCTGAAATGCAAAATGATCACTCTGTCCTGCTTGGAAAGACCATAAATTGCAACTACATGTAACAGTGGATCAGTGTCTATAGTATAACAAACTACATGGGGAAAATTTCACACCTGATGATCTCTATGAATGGATTCCTAAACTGCATGTAAAGCAACAAATGGATTTGTTTGGTTTGGAGATTTATTGTGTTGTTTCAACCCTGTTATTTGGTTTGGGGTATGTTTCAATCCCCAAATAAACATATGAGAGAATGTTGAATTTGCATTGACTAACTTTGCATTTTCTAAGGAAGAACTGAAAATTAATTATAATTTTTTTTTAACTTTTGGAATAAGATTTGCCACTAAAAAAAGCATAATGGAAAAAACACAGATATTAGTGAGGATAATACACACACATACACATATATACACTGTCAGGCACAAAATATCTGGTCCATATGTGAAGGTCCAATTAAACTGATTTATCACTACTTTAATCAGTGGAACAACTTGCATTCAGATTGTGGGTGCTCCAACACTGAAGGTTTTTAAGGACAACCAATTGTCTGAAATGGTATAGAGTTTCCTGTTTGTGTAGGGGGTGGGACTAGAAGACCTCCAAAGCCCCTTCCAATTCTCTTATTCGGTTACTCATGCCTATGCACAGGAATATTCTCAATGAATGGTTAGTCCCTACTGGAGTTAGAAAAGAGTCAATGGACTTCAAGGAGGTTGGACTTAGTTCTCTTATGCCTATGTAGGGATTCTAGGCTGATCCTCCTTTTAATTCCACCCCTAAGATTCTACCACTCCTTCTCCAAAAATACATTTAATTTAATTTAATTTAATTTAATTAATTCAATTTATATGCCGCCCCTCTCCGAAGGCTCTTAAGGTAAAATGTTTGAGAAATATTAGGTATGCAAGATCACCTTATGAAAATGAAAAGCTTATGTTGGGAGCAATGCATACCAAATGGCATGCAGATTTGTCATCAACTAAAAAAAAAATAATAAAAAAGAAAAAAACAAGCCACAAGAAATTGAATATGTTTTTGCCAATCTGTTATGCAAATCATATCATAGCATGGTACTTACATCCGTATGTATATAAAAGTTTTTTTTCCTGAGAACTAAAAGACCATTTTCCCTAAAGTGTTGTTAATCTAGTTGAGCTACATAGCACTTCAACCTAACATTTTTTTTAAAAAAAATAACCCATAGAGATGCTAATATTTAGCTAGTTTATTGGTGTTCTGGTTTATTAATGACCGCTTGTTAAAGCCAGATAAAGATAGCCAAATATAGCATAAAATCAATTCAGCCTCATATTACTAAGGATCATAACAAATCATTTAATGTTCAGAAAGAATTATGAGTAATATATTATCCAAAATGAACCCTAGGGTTAAATGTTAAAATAAAGCAAATGGTAAGTATATAAATGCATTAACAGGAGACTATTAAGCTGTTTTATAAAGACATAAAGCACAATGTATTCCAGATAAAAGCACACTATGTATTTTAAATGAACTTTGTGTTATGGTTTCACATGCCATCTAAAAATAAAGCGGGCAATATAGCTTGAAATATTGTTTTACGTGTTCATTTTTTTTTAAAAAAAGTGATATTTGAAAGACTGAATACTGAACATGTACCAACAGAATAGGAAGGGCATTGATGTCTTTGATCTTTTTAATTAGTTAAATGAAAAGAAGATCTAGGGGTGATATGATAGCAGTGTTCCAATATCTAAGGGGCTGCCATAAATAAGAGGGGGTCAACCTATTTGCTAAAGCACCTGAAGACAGAATAAGAAGCACTGGATGGAAATTATTCAAGGAGAGAACCAACCTGGAATTAAGGAGAAACTTCCTAACAGTGAGAACAATTAACTAATTGTTAATTGCCTCCAGAAGATGCTCCAACACTGAATGTTTTTAAGAAGAGATTGGTACAGGGTTTCCTGCTTAAGCAGGGGGTTGGACTAGATACAGGGGTCTCCAACCTTGGCAACTTTAAGACTTGTGGATTTCAACTCCCAGAGTTAAAGCTCTGCTGGCTGAGGAACTCTGGAAGTCCACAAGTCTTAAAGTTGCCAAGGTTGGAGACCTCCAAGGCCACTTCCAACTCTGTTATTCTGTTCTTCTGACCTTTGGCATTGGAGAACACACCTGAGAATACTGCAGATTGTCACTGCGTTATTTTATTTGCCAGCTGAACTCATCATTTCTGGACTGTCAGACTCTCCGTAGCTTGCCAACTTCTTATCAGTAAGCTACATGTTTCCGTATCCACCCACATTCCTTCACTTGCTTCACACACTTCTTTCCTTTGTTCTCTTTCCAGCAAGGTCCGGCTAAGATAGCCGGCAAGAATTATTTTCAAAAATGTAGCAATTAACTTTTCTTAGTTAGTGAGATGTTTTATTTTCTTTATAACAAATAAATGAATTTTATTAGAAGCCTTCCTTCGCGTTTCTTTTTCGGAATATTGCAACAAGGAATAAGCCTCGATTCATCTCCTCTAATCTAAACCAGGGTAATTAGTCCCAGAACCAAACATGGGATTAATAAATGCCCTGACACAGATAGCCAAGAAAGCAAAACAAATGAATCGTCTCAACCAGGCTCAAATTATCTTACTTTGGACATATTACATGAAGACCCAGCTCTTTGGAGAAGAAAGAAAAGGGGGTTGAGGACCAGCAGAAAGGTGGATGGATTTAGTTACGGTAGCAATTGCACTGTTGGAAGAGCTGAAAGGGACAGATCATCATGATGAAAATCTTTGGGATCACTAAGAGTTTATTTATTTATTTATTTATTTATTTATTTATTTATTTATTTATTTATTTATTTATTTATTTATTAGTTTGATTTATATGCCACCCTTTTCCGGAGACTCAGGGCGGCTTACAATGCATTAAGCAATAGCCTTCATACTTTTGTATATACCTGCTTAGTAGGGCTTTCGGCCCTCCCAAGTGGTGTTCTTCTTTATACAAAGTTGACAATGATTTGATGACACATCAATCAATCAATCCCAAAATGTTTTCAAACATTTTGATTATTTGAGCAAATAAATCCAGAAACAGCTTTTACAGTCCTACCTATCACCTGGAACCTGGACTCTTTTTAAAAACTGAGGAGTAATGGTAACAGTAACAGAGTTGGAAGGGACCTTGGAGGTCATCTAGTCCAACCCCCTGCTCACACAGGAGACCTGTACTAGGGATTCAAATCGCCGAACTGCGGATCTTTCTGATCGGCAAGCTCAGTGTCCTAGCCACTGAGCCACCTAGTCAGGCTAACTAGTCCAGGGTTGACATGTGAGACTTTCTGAAAACAAAACATGCTGTTGACACATTACAGTAGCAGTAGAGGTAGCTTTGTGCTTCTCCTGACACAATTGGCATCATGGTTCATGCTGTGGTGGATGAGGATGTCCTTGACAGCAGGGCACGGCTTCTCAATTTCATTATATCACAAAGCTTCAGATGGGCAAGGCAGAAATATTTTGAACAGGTAAAAGACAACTTCCTCTATTCTTCTTAAAGAGACAGGCTTCTGCCCAAGCGATTTCCCTGAGATTCCAGAGAAGGCTGTGGCAACTGCCTTCCAAATGAAACCTGAAAACCAATTTGTTCTTTCAAACTGATCTCCATCAGAGCCAACTGCTTTTTGTGCATCAGATTGGGCTGCCTTTAGACCTCATTACCTCTCTTGAAAGCATTGTGCTGCTCAACCAAACAGATGTCTCCTGACCAAACATTCAGCCCAGACCTATTTATTTAAAATTAGCATATCTCATTAACGGTATCAAGAATGCCAGCTTAATTCATCTTTTAATGAGCAGCCTTTACAAACATGCCTTGAAAGGAAGGTATTTTCAAAAGAGACGATCCCACCTTTTCCCATTCCAACCATTACAAAATATATTTTTTTTAAAATTAAGCAGTTCCTGAAATCTAGGGATCTCCAAACTTGGCAACTTTAAGACTTGTGGACTTAGGAGTTGAAGTCCACAAGTCTTAAAGTTGCCAAGTTTGGAGACCCCTGCTCAAATCTGAAAGCTTATCTGGTCATGTCTGTCAAGTTAGTAGTACTCAACCTCCAGAGTCTCTATTAGTGAATGCAGTCAGGATTTTTCCTATCTGTTTTCTGTCTGTTGGGAGGGGAGATGTAACACAAAGTGCGAATCAAGTGACTGGCAGAGCATTTGTGTCACACATTAACCTTGGTTAGTTTTAATTTGAATTTGAATTGACCAAATGTTTTAATATGTACAACCCAGCGAACAGTAAACTAACCACACCGAGTGGGTTCTCACAATGCACTGCCTCAGATAACAGGCCAAACCTAAAACCAATCAAGAACATTTCTCAAATTGCAAAAGAGGAGAATAGGAGAGTAGGAGTAGGAGAATTAAGGAAGCTTCCTGAGAAGCAAAATGTTTTCAAGGAAAAACAAAATCCAGTAGCCTTTTGAAAAAGCAGTTATGGGACAGCCATGACCTGGATGATTGAGAGTCTCCATAGACATTTAGTAGAGTACTTCCAGTGAAAAGAATAAGGCCAATCAATTCTCCTTGTAGTAATATGAATGGTAACAGCAACAATCTAATTTTGGCAATGCAGCATCAACGTAATTCTCAATAATATTCTGTTCACCACCTCTAGATAGGCCCATTTCAAAAATTACTAGTTACTGTCTCCCAGAATCAAATGCTCTTCCTCTAAGAACTTCATCCCTCCATTATCACTGGAAGTTAATTTAGATTAACTCCCTGCCCCAAATGAAACATCCGTCTTCATTGGTTTAACTTAGCTATATGTATTTTTTTTTTAAAGGCATTTTTCAGTAATTGTGATTAACTCAGTTACTCTCATATCTGGTTGCTGGTAATGAATGTGTTAACTGCTGGCCCATTACCCTGTCATCTACTGTTGTAGTTATCTAAAGATCTTCTTGAATGGACCTGAAAGAACCTGCAAGCAACATAACAGTTCCATCTCTGAGCTATGGTCTTTAACAAGAGCAATGTTAAACCCTTGAATGGAAATCTCTAATTTAGCTGAATTATGCTGATGGGTTTTGTCCCGCTCTGCATATGGAAATTTCTGATTGGTTCAGATCAATGGTACAGCCGAAGAAGGAAAATATCTTGCTACACTGCTGTTCCTGCAATATTCAAATGGATATTTTTAAAAAATCAATCTCTAGCTGTTTGCACTCTATTCCTAGCCTTCTCTTCCCTTCAAGATTAGTTCTCATTCCCTTTTCAGCCAGATTTGTGTGATGTAGCGGTGCACACCTAACTTTCTTTTTCAAAAGAGCAGGTGGAATTAACATGATTGCTGAAAATAGTGATCTGACTTTACAGCGCTCCTTAATCATGCAATGCAAAACTGCTTTGATGATGTATTTTTGTGACATGTAATTCAATCCGCATTTATTTATTTGAGTTTAGTGCTGTGCAGGTGAAAGAAATAAATGCCTTGGAGGGCATGGGTATGGCGGTTGTCACACTCAAGGGAAGGCAAAGTGATAATGTGTAAGATCTAAGTGGTTGTTTTTTTAATTCTGGCTAGACCCACAACTGATTTTTGTTCTTGTCTCTGGCTGTAACACTGTACATCATTGTGGAAGCAGAAATTAGAATTTAGTACATGAAACAGAACATTGCAACCTGGGAATGTCCTGTTGAATAAATTGAAAGGGGATTGGAAACTGAACTGAGTAAATTTGCCCTCCAAAAGATCAGATGGAGGAGTGGCAGGCCAACTTCACTGTAAAAATAGTGTGCAGAAATATGAAAAATGGATTTAAGGTGATAGAAGGTAGATTCCCCAGCCAGCAAGAACTCACAGTCTTCCAGTTTCTAGCCTGGCACTAGATCAAATGTTATGGTGGCTGGGGAATTCTGGGAGTTGAAGTCCACAAGTCTTAAAAGTTTCCAAGTTTGGAAAACCCTGCTCTAGAGAAAGGAGAACCACCACAACATCATGCCTCGTATTCCTAATTCCCTAAGCCAGTCCAGAAGGATACTACCCATGATGGTATTCAAATTTCTAGGTTCTACCACATCGCAAGATCTAAAATGGGCACTTAACATCAAAAACGTCATCAAAAAAGCACAACAAAGAATGTTCTTTCTGCGCTAACTCAGAAAGCTCAAACTGCCCAAGGAGCTGGTGATCCAGTTCTACAGAGGAATAATTGAGTCTGTCATCTGCACCTCTATAAGTGTCTGGTTTGGTTTTTCAACTCAACAAGACAGACACAGCCTTCAGAGGATAATTAGAAATGAAGAAAAAAACAACTACCAACCTGCCTTCCATTGAGGACCTGTATACTGCACGAGATAAAAAGAGGCCTGTGAAAATATTTACAGACCCCTCACACCCTGGACATAAACTGTTTCAACTCCTACCCTCAAAACGACGCTATAGAGCACTGCACACCAGAACAACTAGACACAAGAACAGTTTTTTCCCCAAACGCCATCACTCTGCTAAACAAATAATTTCCTCAACACTGTCAAACTATTTACCAAGTCTGCATTACTATTAATCTTCTCATCGTTCCCACCACCCATCTCCTCCCACTTATGACTGTATGACTGTAACTTTGTTGCAGTTACGATTTATATTGATATTGTTTCCTGATTGCTTATTTGTATCCTATGACTATCATTAAGTGTTGTACCTTATGATTCTTGATGAACGTATCTTCCTTTATGTACACTGAGAGCATATGCACCAAGACAAATGCCTTGTGTGTCCAATCACAGCTGGCCAATAAAAAAATCTATTCTATTCTATTCTATTCTATTCTATTCTATTCTATTCTATTCTATTCTATTCTATTCTATTCTATTGAAGATCATTGAAAGATCAACAAAGATCAGGGTGGATGGACCTCTACCATTCCAACCATTCCATAGGTCACCAAGTACTGTCAATAGTTCTCAGTCTGTAGTGAGATGACATGTATGAGAACATGCTTTAAGCCTGAGAAAGAAAAGAAGCAAAACTCAGATTGGTTTTCCCTAACTCACTGAGGAGGTATAAGAGGAAGGAAAGGAAAAACACACCTTGGCTAACAAGATACTATTAAGATAGCCTATGTAAATAAATATAGTCCCATTCAAAATTGTGAGTTGGCCCAGCCCATGTTGAAGGGTTGTTATTTGACCAGGACTTGGTAGTCTTCAAGGGCAGCCCCACAAAAAGTGAATAACAGCAATCTGTATAGCAGATGACAAGACCAGGAGAGAATGTTTTCAGTGCCCTTTGTTCTGGCTAAGCCACAACTGGATAAATAATCAAAGAAGGAAAGATACATGGTGGGAAGAAATCTGGACTGTGCCACGTAAGCATTAATTAGCCGAAAGTTTAATTTTAAATAGAATTTATGCTTAAATTCTGTGACAAGACAGAAATATATGCAAAAGTTACAATAACAATGTGTCATTAAAAGTATGGAAGGATTATCCACCTGCTACCAATTAAGGCTGTGTAACTGATTGAAGGAATGGCTGATTATATTAATTTTACCCTAGTGCTAATTGGCACTAATCTTCAGCATGTGGTATCTGTCGTTTGCTCTTGTGTGAATTCCTCATCAGTCTTTGCCAGAATTTTTTTTAATACACCATTGCAGGGATGGTCTGCACGCAAGTTTGCAACAAATGTCAACAGAGGCATTAGGAAAATTCATGACCATTTTTAACAGTTTGTTTATTGTGGACAGCGTTACCTTGGAGGTAAACACCAATTAATCTATTCTGTTTATTACCTACTCAGATTTAGAATCAGGTCACGAGGCACATCCCCAAATGTTCAGTAGTTGGCTTCTTCTTCTTCTTTTTTGCAAGCATGCAGATTTTACTGAAGCCAACTGAAGTATAAAATAAGAGTCAACATATTACTACAAATGATGCTGATGACAAATGGCCCTGGGTGCTACATCAATAATCTTATGTAGTGCTCCAAGAACTTCTCAAATATATTCAATACTATAGAGAATATCTTAAAACTAATTTTGCCTATATTGGGGTGAATCTAGCATACTTCTCAGACTTTCTGTAATGGTATGTGGCAAAGACTTCAACAGACAGGGCGAAGACTTGCAAGATTCTGTCAATGAAGATTTATGATAGAGTAGAATTAGTTTATCTGGTTGTGTTTCCTGTCTGGTCTACCTGGTAACATCAGTCTCAAGTCTGGAAGTAAAATTCTCCCACTGTAACCTTTACAGCCCAAGAATCTAGGGAGAGACTTGGGAGCTTCTTGCTCCACCCACAGTTCAATTCTGGGCTATGCTATCTCTTATCTGACTGTTCCTAGGCAGCATCTCTTCATCCTGTTTCCCAATGTCTTTCTCACATACCTTTACACTTTTCCCCCTGATGCCTCAGTGTCTCTTGACCTTCAATTAATCCTTTCGTTATATTTCCAGACAGCTGGAAGACTGGGCCAGCAAGAAGAACTCTTGATAGTAGTCTTCCAATATTTAAGGGGCTGCCACAAAAAAAGAGGGGGTCATTCTATTCTCAAAAGTGACTGAAGGCAGAACAAGGATCAATGGATGAAAACTAATCATGGAGAGAACCAACCTAGAAATAAAGAGAAATTTTCTGACAATTAATCAGTGGAACCACTTGCCTCCAGAAGTTGTGGGTGCTCCATTACTGGGGTTTTTAAAGAAGAGATTGGACAACCACTTGTCTGAAATGGTATAGGGTCTCCTGCTTGAGCAGGGGGTTAGACTAGAAGACCTTCAAGGTTTCAACTTTCTTGTTCTGTAATTTAATTGGCCAGCTGCACCAACCATTTAAATGAGAAATCATAACTGGTTTTAATGGAGACAATAGCTAAGAAAAAGAGAAAGCTGCATATGTTGGTTTCTCACTTCTCTTTCGTAAACTGCTTCTTTGGACCATTGTGAAGGTCTTTTTAAGAACTGTTAGAAGTTGATTGGAATTGCTAAATAATGTGTTTTAACGGAGAGGAAATTAGGCCATAAACCTCAATAACCCAGAAGGATCCTTGCTGAGCCCAAGAAAGCATTGGCCTTACAATATTTGTCTATTATGGTTCATCGCAGTCAGCCAGATGTTCAGCCTGGATTTCGCATTTTTATCCACCTATCAAGTCCTTACAGGCAGATGTGGATGTTTGAATAAAACTCCAGACACAAATAAACAACAAATCCAAAACATCAAACAAAGGCAAACATTAACTAGTAATTAAAAGTTACTGAGATTCAAGTTGGTCATTTATTCTTATAAAGCAGGGCTGTCAAATTCCCAGCTCACCGACGGATACATCATAGGCTGGCCATGCCCACACCCAGTTTAGCAAAGAGGAAAAAGTCCCAATACATCACGTGACGACTCCACGATGACATGAATTTAACACCCGTTATAAAGAGTGAAAAAGTTAGGACTATGTGCAACTTTCTCCCTTGCATCCAATAAATAAATCCCGGAGATTGAATAATGTGCAAATAAACATATTGCAAAGTTCACATTATTTGAGCTATGATGTCATGATGAATATGATGTCATTCTCCCCCCCCTTTTTTTTCTTTCTCTCTCTCCTCTGATACTCATGGTGAGGCTATGAAATTAATTGCAAACCTGCTTCCTTTTAAAATGTGTAAAAAGGGAAGGGAATAAACTTTTCTCCTGTAATTAGTAATCATTGCCTGGAAGAAAAAAAAAAAACACCACCCTCTATACTTTCTTGCATTAGTTCATTCCCAGACCTTTTGTGTATCTGGACTTGCTGTATTTGGATATTAGCCAAGCTCAAATAGAAAGTCTCTTGGCTTTGGGGAAGCATAAAGCAAGTTCCTGCATTCATTAAGACTGTGCTGCTTTTCCTGTGGGGCCAATGAAACAGGAGCCAGCAGAGTTTACACTGCCTGTCCTGAATAGATAAGAATGTCAAGATGGCCTTATATTTAGCTCTAGTCAAAAATATAATGAAAGTATAGTCATTTATGGATTTAATCTCAGCTGCATGCGAATGTGGGTGGTGAGTGTGTATGCATTGGCACTTTCTCCCCAATGGTGCATTCCTCACATGAAGGCCATACAGAATCTCCATTGCGCTGTCAGAGAGCATGATTTTACGCTTTACCCTTCCAAAGCCTGAAGGAAGTCTTTGACAAGAATGTCTATAGAGATTCTCAGTCATCCAGGTCATGGTTGTCCCAAAAGTGCTTTTTCAAAAGGCAACTGCACTTTCTATGTTTTTGCTTGAAGATGTTTTGCTTCTCAACCAAGAAGCTTCTTTAGCTCTGAAGAATTCAGTTCTTGGATGAGAAGTGAAACATCTTCAAGGAAAAACAATGTCCAATTGCCTTTTGAAAAAGCATCTTTGGGTTCACTTGCAGACATTTCGTTGCCCAACTAGGCAACATCATCAGTGCTCAGTTTCATAATGCAAGCAAACAAGGGTAGTACAAGGGTTTAAGGCACCCTGTTATTAAGCTGGTTATTAAGACCAGCTGCCTGCAATTACTGCAGGGTTCGAATCTCGCCAAGGCTCAAGGTTGACTCAGCCTTCCATCCTTTCTAAGGTAGGTGAAATGAGGACCCAGTTTGTGGGGGCAATAAGCTGACTTTGTATAAATATACAAAAGGATGAAGGCTATTGCTGAGCACATTGTAAACCGCCCTGAGTCTTCGGAGAAGGGCGGCATATAAATCAAATAAAATAAAAAAAAAAAACCACCAAGCTCAGAGAGCACCAAGGACCCCACAAAATAGACAAAGCTTGAAAGACTTGAATGGACACTTGAATGGACTGTCCTCTGCAGATACTGATGGCATATGGTGTCACTTTTATCCCACTATCTAATTCATTAACACAGGGCTTCCTTCACCCTGATAACCATCTCTAATCCTTTGGTTCTGCCCATTTGGATGAGAAGTGAACCATCTTCAAGAAAAAGCAAAGAAAGTCCAGTTGCCTTTTGAAAAAGCACCTTTGGGACGTCTTTGAGAAGAAGGAAACTACAAGAAAACTGCCAAGGTGTTCCAAGGGCAGAATGTTGCGTGATGTACACCCTTATTGGCTGAAGAACCATCTTTTATTCAATTATTGGCTTGTATCAAATCAGAAAATTCCATGGCTACATTGCATCAAACTTTCTTAGCATGGTGCTAACTTTGTTGTTGTTGTTGCTAGTTGCGAAGTCGTGTCCGACCCATCACGACCCCATGAACAATGTTCCTCCAGGCCTTCCTGTCCTCTACCATCCCCCAGAGTCCATTTAAGCTCACGCCTACTGCTCCATCCATCCACCTCATTCTCTGCAGTCCCCTTCTTCTTTTGCCCTCAGTCTTTCCCAGCATTAGGCTCTTCTCCAGGGAGTCCTTCCTTCTCATTAGGTGGTCAAAGTATTTGAGTTTCACCTTCAGGATCTGGTCTTCTAAAGAGCAGTCAGGGTTGATCTCCTCTAGGACTGACCGCCTTGCAGCCCAAGGGACTCGCAGGAGTCTTCTCCAGCATCATAGTTCAATTCTTTGGTGCTCAGCCTTCCTTATGGTCCAACTTTCATAGCCATACATTGCAACTGGGAAAACCATAGCCTTGACTATATGCACATTTGTTGGCAGGGTGATGTCTCTGCTTTTTAGTATGCTGTCTAGATTTGCCATAGCTTTTCTCCCCAGGAGCAAGTGTCTTTTAATTTCTTGGCTGCAGTCCCCATCTGTGGTGATCTTGGGAACCTTTGGGAACCCCAAATCCTTAAATTACAGCACCCACCATTTGGAACATCTTCCCACAAGGTGAGATTGGTGTAACCATGTTGGCTTTCTGGAAGAGCCTGACGAAAAAGCTTTGTCATTTGGCTAGGAGATCTTGTGATGCTGGTGGACAGTCTGCTAAGTGGCTGTAGTTTTAGAAAAATGATAGGTGCTCTTTCAAGGTTTTTATGCCTTTAATAGTTGTGATTACTTGGTGGTTCTTTTTGTATTGGTTTTTGGCCTTTGTGGCAGTAAGATAAATGATTATCTTACAACCACAATCGAATCCAAAATTTCTATTGCTAAGCAAAACATTTATTAAGTGAGTTTTGCCCCATTTTACGACCTTTCTAGCCACAGTTGTTAAGTGAATCACTGCAGTTGTTAAGTTAGTAAGATGGTTATTAAGTGAATCTGGCTTCCCCATTGACTTTGCTTGTCAGAAGGTTGCAAAAGGGGATCACATGACCCTGGGACACTGCAACCGTCATAAATATGAGTCAGTTGCTAAGTATTGATCACTTGACCATGAATGATGCTGCAGTGGCCATAAGTGTGAAAAACGTACGTCATAAGTCACTTGTTGTAACTTCAAACGATCACTAAGCAAACTGTTGTAAGTCGAGGACTACCTGTATAAATTTAATCAACAAATGTTTTGGGACTCTGGATAACTTCCCTTTCAGCATCTAAGACCACCAGACTTCCCTTCAACTTTCCTTTCAGTATACCAACACACACACACCCTGAATATTTTTGTGAATTGTGTGATGCAAAGTACAGCAATGCTTAGCAAATATGACTATGGCTAAGCTGGGGTTTTCCCTGCCCTTGGTCAAATGAATCCACTGCCTCAAGCTTGTATTCTAAGAGATGGCACCAGCAAGCTATTACAAAAGAGACTGAGTTAATATACTGAGAGAAGCAATCTGGAATTAAGGAGAAACTTCCTAACAGTGAGGACAATTAACCAGTGGAACAGCTTGCCTCCAGAAATCGTGGGCACTCCATCACTGGAGGTTTTTCAGAAAAGTCTAGACCAGGGCTGTCAAACTCATGGCCCACACCCTGGATGCATCACTCGCTGGCCATACCCAGTTTAGCGAAGGGGATAAAGTCATCTAAAATAGTATAGGTTCTCCTGCTTGAATAGGAGGCTGGACTGGAAGATCTCCAAGGTCCCTTCCAGCTTATTCTATTCTATTCTATTCTATTCTATTCTATTCTATTCTATTCTATTCTATTCTATTCTATTCTATTCTATTCTAGTCTAGTCTAGTCTAGTCTAGTCTACTCTACTCTACTCTACTCTACTCTACTCTACTCTACTCTACTCTACTCTACTTGAATGCAGGAAGTCATCATCCTGTTCTTTGTTTAAGGCATCAGAGTATATTGGGACCTCCCTGGGATAAGCTAAAGTATCCAGTCACCTATTTTTAAGATGATGCAGCTGCTGTTTTAGCTAGCTAGCTACCTAGCTAGACAGACAGATATTTTATTACAGTCATAGACCAGCCATAAAGACGAAACATAGGCCTACAATCTGTCAGCTACATGCAACATAAAGAACTTCCAAAATAATGACAATAAAATTGCTTCAGTTTAGTCAACGATTAACCCACTGCAATAGCAATTGTGCCAATTTGGCTATTTTCTCAGAAAGCAGCTAAGTCCCGATCTGATAGTAGAAAATATATCTAATGTTTACCTGACCTGTTTGGCATTTTCATGAAGATGAATGCTACACACGGGCCAGGACTGTCTCTGAAAGGAAAAGGAACAAAGCATGTGTTTAACCATCTTTACTTCCTTTGTTCAATCTGGGTCAACACAATATTGGAGCATTTTCTTTCCAGGATTTGAAGGTAGAAACGTTCTGGTTCACCACTAGCTTCTAAATAAAACTTGATGTGAAGGAAGGTTTTCTTAAGGTGTAGAAATGGTGCTACAGACATCCGTCTTTAGAGATTCTTACTCCAATAGTCCCTTCCCATTACCCTTGTATTTTTGGTTGGTTGATCCACATGACCAACTTGTCCCAATGCAAATACAGTCCACAGAACATTTCTTTTAGGCAGGAACACTCTACATCTTCCTCCACCTAACTCCTACTGATGAACAAAGCAACTTTCAGCTCTGTTTTTTCTCTCCCACAATGTGTCACAAGCATAATTTTCTGATGTACTGTGTGGTTCATTTCGTTGTGTGCCAGTTTCTCTCTTTCAATTGGCTACTAAATACAGTGGCCAGATTGCTGGTTTATTATTTTATTTCAAAGATGTATATATACTGCTGTCCATCTTGTGGCACACAAATCTGAATGGCTAACCATAATGATAAAAACAGGAACAATAAAAACAAGGTAGCAAAAAACCAAGAAAAATCAGGCATGCAGTCTATCAACTACATCCCTTCATCTATGCCAGCAAACTGGAGGTAGAAACCTACAAAGTAATTTTTGACTTATGACCTGAGGTGGGTTTCAGCAGGTTCTGACCAGTTCTGGAGAATCAGTAGCGGAAAGTTTGAGTAGTTTGGAGAACTGGTAGTTAAAATTCTGACTGGCCCGCCCCGTCTATTTCCTCCCAGCTAATTGGGAGGAAATGGGGATTTTGCAGTAACCTTCCCCTGGAATGGGGATGGAATGGAGATTTTACAGTATCCTTCCCCTGCCACGCCCACCAAGCCATGCCCATCAAGCCATGCCACTCCTACCAAGCCACACCCACAGAACCGGTAGTAAAAAATTTTGAAACCCACCACTGCTTATGACCGATCACTTAGCCTACAATTGACCCCAAAAATACTTATGACATAGATTTGAGGTTCAACAATCACCCATCCAGTGGTCATCAGATTGCATATTGGTCACTTGGAACTGCATTTATGGTCATTTGCAGTATCCTGTGGTCATATGACCATAATTTATAGGGAGGTGTTTTTTTTTTTTTTTACTGAAAACTAGTGTTTACTCCTGATTTCTTAACGACCACTGGAAAAATGTGACAAAATTGGGTTGGTTACCTAATGACCTGCTTAATGATTGGCATGACTTGCAATCATAATTTCACACTAAATTAGAGTTGTAAGTTGAGGACCACCTAGACCCATCTTAAAGTAGCCAAGTTTGAAAAACATTGATCTTTACCACGCTATGAGCTCTAAACTTACTGTCCTGATTCCTGGGACAGTTCACCTCTGGTCACTGGCCACTGTCCTCCATGCTCTTTTGTTTTTAAAAAGTTCATTTACTTTTTTCCTTTCCACTATGTGTACCCTAGAGTGGAACAAATGTCCCACTGTTATCATGATGTTCCATTTCTGATGAATACGAGACTCCTTGGCGTCTCTCATTTCAGTTAAATCCCAAAGGAAGACAGCTTGACAAAACACATTAAAACACAAACACAAACAGGTGAATATGTGACATCAGTATTATAAAGCAATGAAGAAATTACTCCCAGAGGGTTTTCTTGGATGATGATAAGGCAGAGGTCTTCAAATTTGGCAGCTTTAAGACTTGTGGACTTCAACTCCCAGAATTCTCCAGCCAGCTAGGCTTCCCTTTCAGCAGACCACCAGACTTCCCTTCAACTATGCTGGCTGGAGAATTCTGGGAGTTGAAGTCCACAAGTCTTAAAGCTGCCAAGTTTGAAGACCTCTGTGATAAGGGTCTGCCTGGGAAGAAGAAAAATGGCAAGATACATCTTCTGTCTCCACCATCTTACAGTGAGAAAACTCAGAAACTACTCCCAAAGGAACATCTAAAGGGAGTGATGAAGTAACCTCAGAATGACAAACCAAGGCAAGTCTCACTTTTTCAGCGGAAGAAAGCAAACAAGAATTTGCAGGCCATTTTTAACTTTCGAACACTTGGCACTTCCATTATTATATCCCAAAATTGATCCCACTAGGAGCATAACACACCAATTATTTTGGTTGGCATCCATCCATCCATCCATCCTTCCTTCCTTCCTTCCTTCCATCCATCCACCCACCCACCCACCCATCCATCCATCCATCCATCCATCCATCCATCCATCCATCCATCCATCCAAACTTCAATTCAGCACACACTATTTTAGATTGCCTGTTGGCTCCATTGGGTGTGTTTTTGTGTTTTTTTTTGGCTGAATACCCAATGCTATCAGGGTCAGTTTGTTTGTTTGTTTCATCTATTCAGGTATGCAGGGATGGTTACCTCATGGTTTATCAGGTCCTGTGAGGCCCGCAAGTTCAGAAAACAAGAACGGCTCAATTTCTGGAAAAGATTTTTATTGCTACTAGAGTAGAATCTTGAAAGTCTGTCAGAAGAATTCTCCTTTGCAACTTATCCTTCGTATAATTAAAGCAGAGACTTTCTCATATAGCCCTCCATGGACAAGAATATTTTTTTTTCCATTTCAGCCCTGTCTCTCCCTTAAATGGCCTGCTGCCTCCGTGTTCCCAAAACCGGTGAAGCATTCCATCACATAGTCTTGATGTGCCATTCCAGTCCACAAGCTGCAAAAGCTCAGTCCCTTGTAAGTACTGATTTCACACTGCCAAAAACAGAGCTGCAATTTCCTGCGTTCATTTGTTCATTCATTCATGCATTCAATCCTCATCTCTGCCAAAGCAAACCACCTCTCTGCCAAAGCAATATACAGAGCGTTTATTTTATTTTTTTAAAAGTTCTTTTCTCTACAACAAAAATCCCAACGGGGTAGGTTGGGCTGAAAATGACTAGCCCAAAGTCATCCATTTCCATGACTGAAGACTGGATTTGAATCTGATTGTCCTATCTCCTACTCCAGTATTTTAATCGCTGCATCAGAAGAATTATTATGCATATTTATTATAGATTACTTACAGTTCAATAGTTATAATAAATACACAAAATATTTATCATATATTATTATACCATCTCATTTCCCCACCTCCCAAATACCCAATTCCTCCAGAAATTCCAACTTTCCCCATTTATTTGATATCACTGTAATATTTTTCCATTCATCTGGTCCTTTCCACTCCCCCTCCCCCCTCTCCCTCTCCCTCCCTCCCTCCCTCCCTCTCTCTCCCTCCCCCCTCTCTCTCTCATAGAACGATGCCTCTCTCTGCTGTAATTTAGCTTGTGGAAAATATTATCTAGTTAATTAATGAGAACAATCATATCTGAGTGGAGCTGAGAGGGTAAGATTTATAGGTATGAAAAGAGGACCAGTAGATCCATGCAAATAAGTAAGGACAACCTTGATACTGTAAAAAGAGGTTTTGACTAAGAGTTACCCTTGTTGCTGTTGCTGTTGCTGCTGTCATCCAAGTAGATGGAACTAAATGTTGTAGCCTCCTTAAAACAAACAACCCCTTTTTAAAAATATTTCGGACAGTTGTATGTTAACATGGATGGTTTTGCCATTCTTTCCCCCCCAAATATGCTTCAGATTTTCCAGGACCTGGTCTTAGAGCAATGTGTCTATGAAAGTTTCATGGCCTTTAAAAAGGTTGAAATACCTCTTCATTCAACTAATGGGTTGTGCTTCATTTTTCATGAGTTGCAAAGTCATGTCCAACTCTCTGCAACTCCATGGACCATATGACGCCAGGCTGTCTCCCTGAGTCTGCCCAAAATCATGTTCACTGCCTCAATGACACTATCTAACCATCTCATCCTCTGCCGTCACCTTCTCCTTTGGCCTTCCATCTTTCCCAGCATCAGCAACTTCTCCAAGGAGTCCTCCCTTCTTCTTAGGTGGCCAAAGTATTTGAGCTTCAGCTTCAATATCTGTCCTTCCAAAGAAGAGTCAGGGTTGATTTCCTTTAGGATTGACTGATTTATCTCCTTGCAATCCAAGGGACTCTCAAGATTCTTCTCCAACACAACAGTTTGAAAGCATCAATCCTTCAGCACTCAGCTTTCCTTATAGTCCAACTCTCACAGCTATACATTACTACTGTGAAAACCATAGCTTTGACTATACAGACCTTTGTTGGCAAGGAAATGTCTCTACTTTTTAATATAATAGGTAGTACAGGGCCCATTTATTCTACACTTCTCTCATTAAGCCAGGCTGCTTCTAGCTTAGTATCAGTTTTATATTGATCACTCTGTTGCTGTATTATAGGATTGTCTTTTAAATATGTAGAACTAGCTGGATACCCGTGCTTCGCTATGAAACTATGTGATGGGGCTTGATAAATTGACACTTAAAGCTTGAAAATTAATGAGTAGTTACGATCGGCCTCTCCCTTTCTCTCCCTCAGCCTTGCCCCACAGAATCCTCCCCTATCCTATCTCCTTCTCTCCCTCAGGCTTGCCCCACAGAAGCCTCTCCTATGCTATCTCATTCTCTCCAGTGATTTTCAAGTTGGGAGGCGGAGTAGAATGTCTAACTATTTAGCATCAGAGCATGTTAATAATAATATAAGAAATACTAATGATCAGATAGTCATTTCAAAAAATCCTTTCTTAGTGAGCACCTAGAAACCAAGAGGAACATATGTGACAAATTTCAAGTTTGTAGGCTTTACGGTTCTGGAGATTTCGTGATTATGGCATGAGTGGTTTTCACACACACACACACACACACACATATTACAAACTATTCTAAAAATACGAGTTCCAGGTATATTAGTAAAGAAAGAAGCAGACATCCTGTGAGCTCTGGAACTTAAAATTTTAAATTTTTAAAATAATTAAAATTTTATTTAACTAAACTTTTGTCAGCCATCTGCTGGCAGAGATCTCTGTAATGGTAGTTTAATACTCTGACGATGTCAGCAGATGGCTGACGAAAGCTTAGTTAAATAAAATTTTAATTATTTTAAAATTTTAAGTTCCAGAGCTCGCAGGATGTCTGCTTCTTTCTTTACATATATGTGTGTGTGTGTGTATGTATGTATGTATGTATGTATGTATGTATGTATGTATGTATTGTTGAGTTGAGTTGTATCTGAGTTGCATAAACTGGCTTTATTTGTTTGCTTGTTAGGTTGTACATTAATTTTTTTGGAGAGAACTGTGCAATTCTTGTGTTCCTTTAATTTGTTCCACAGAGACTCCTCTCTTGATTCCATCCTCCCCAATCTCTGCCTCTTCTTCTACACCAACTCTTTCAACAATGATTCTTAATCCAGGATATTTCCAGGACAAGCAAATATAATTACTGTATCCTAACCTCCTAGAATGTTGGTCGGTTAATTGTAAATCCCAGATGTAATTTGACTGTGAAACATATTCAGATGTTGTAGCCTTTAACTTGCTTCCCTTGTCCAAGAGAAACATAGACAAATTATGTCTATAAAGAGTCCTGGAGTTACACATGTATTATAATAAAGCTTTTTGAAAAAGAAAGAGCAGAGGATACTGGCTTTAAGTGCATGGCCTTAAGAAAAAAAAACCCTGTTTTTTTCATTGTTATCTGTTTCTTTCTCTTAAAAACAACGTTTTTTCTTTAAATCAAACAAGACCTACCTTGCTTAAAATAAAATAAAAATAAAGAAGGAAGTTAAAGAGTTCAGTTAATCCATTTTTAACAGCTCTGCATTAGTGACAGCAAAATTAAACAGACACACTCACAAATCACAGGAGAAGAGAGGTGGGTTAACTAATTGGCCTATTTTCTGGGCTGTCAGAATCCTCTCAAGCAATTTTCTTCCATTATAACTCCAAATCAGCATGTTATTTCCTCTTAAGAATCGACCCGTTGCCTGAAAAGATGAAAGCAATATTCTGGGATACCTCCTGATCATGTGGAAAGACCACATCCCACTGTTAAATAATTGTACAAATAATTGTAGGAAGGGCGTGGTTACGTTGCAACAAAAGAGGAAGGGAAGTTCATTTTACTACTAATAGCAGAAATATCAGCTTTAATAATAACTTTGTGATACTTTTCACTCAGTAGGTTCCTTATAATATTGTCAACTTTTTAGGGTAATCCATATCAGGAAACAGGAAGAAGGATATTTTATTGTGATTGGCTATGATAACAGCATCTTGCAAATGTGAATATGCTTTCCCTTCTCTCCTCTCTATAGGGAGTCAGTGAGAAGCAAGACAGAATGTCTTCTAGCTACTACTCCCTTTCTTAAGTCTCAAGGAATGTTTCTGCCCTTTACATTTTGGAATAGCATATGCATTTTTCTGCGGCTAGCGCGGACCAGAGTGAAATCTTCCAGTTGCGCCTGCACATACACAACAGCAGGGGTGAAATGCTCCCGGTTCGGACTGGATCGCACTATCCAGTAGTGATGGCAGCGGGTGGTTCAGAGAACCGGTAGCAAAAATCCCTGCCCCCCCCCGCCCCATGCCCAGCTGAGCCACGCAATCAGCAGAGGCTTTTAAAAAAACTTTAAAAGCATTTTTTCTACAACCTCTTCGGCTGAAAAAATGCTTTTAAAAGTAAAAAAAAAAAAGCCTTGATGATTGCGCGGCTCAGCTGGAATCGTCAGAGGCTTTTAAAAGCATTTTTTTCTGCAACCTCTTCAGCCGAAAAAATGCTTTTAAAAGTAAAAAAAAAAAAAAGCCTCTGATGATCGTGCGGCTCAGCTGGGATCGTCAGAGGCTTTTAAAAGCATTTTAAAAGGCCGAAGAGGTTGTAGAAAAAATGCTTTTAAAAGCCTCTGACGATCCCAGCTGAGTTGCCGGATCGTCAGAGGCTTTTAAAAGCATTTTTTTTACAACCTCTTCGGCCAAAGAGGTTGTAGAAAAAATGGTTTTACAAGTTAAAAAAAAAAAGTTGGCCATGCCCACTCAGTCACATTACCCCCCACCAAACCACGCCCACAGAACTGGTAATAACAAATTTTACGTTTCACCATTGCACAACAGTATGTATGTATGTATATATGTATGTATGTATGCATACACATACTTATGTATAGAATCTCTCTCTCTCACACACACTCTCTCTCCCCCAGAGAAGGGAATAGATCTCATCACAATGATATGACTTTTGATGAAGATTACTCAAACTTCTTTTGCTGAATCTTCTTCAATATAAAGTTGATCTGCACCTCTATTGCTGTAAAATAGGTATTTCTCCCCACCCTTTCTGTCATTTGGAAGGGCTATCTGACATAATAAATAGAAATAGAGAACTATTACATGGAGAATGGCTATTTTTCAGCTTCCACCTTGCTGTGCTAGTTTTTTATTTGCAAATAATGGATGAACAAAGAGAAACATGGAGCTGCAATCACCTACATCTAATCTGGGTGAGGTAACAGTAACAGAGTTGGAAGGGACCTTGGAGGTCATCTAGTCCAACCCCCTGCTCACACAGGAGACCTGTACTAGGGATTTGAACCGCCGAACTACCGACCTTTCTGATCAGCAAGCTCAGTGTCTTAGCCACTGAGCCACCCAGTCAGGTGATCCATTCCACATGTCTTTATGGCTAGACAAGAGACATGGAGTAAACCTGGGACTGAGACTGGGAGCTATGGACCAAATTGATACCCTAGATCAATGGTTCTCAACCTGTGGTCTGCACACCCCTGGGGAGCTGCGATGTTGTCACAGGAAGTCTGCAAAGGCTTGAAAAATGTTATGATTTAAATCTTGAGTTAAGTCTTGATGGTCAGTGGCCACAAAAGGTATTTAAAGGGGTCCATGGTGAAGAAATGATTGAAAACCACTGCTCTAGAATCTAGACCAATGAGTGAAGCCAAATTACATTGTGACAAATCCATATATATATATATATATAAAAATATAAATAATCTTTATTTACATTTCAGTTAAAAAGAAAAGACAACACAACATAAAATGACACATCAAAAACAATACAACAATAAACAAACATACTTCCATGTAGTATCTTAATAAACAAATATTCGGTACTATAATTCTATATTATATTCCGGAGAAGACAGAACAGCTTCTTTACCTTAATACATCAATTAGGTCTATCCGACCTCACTTATCCTATATAATATAAGTTTCTCATTAAATACCATTCCTCATCTAACGAGGGTTATAGTTTCCTCTTTATGACAAATCCATATATTGTTCCCCCCCCCTCTCTCTCAGAAGTTGGAAATGTTGGAAAATGGTAAATTTTTTTTATAACTGGGGAGGTTGTCATTAAGAGAATATATAAGGAACATGTCTATCCCAGGGATGAAATCTACTTACCTTCCTTACCGGTTCAGAAGTGCACACTCTGCACGTCACATTCGCACTTGGACCCTCTGCGCATGTGCAAACCCTTCTGCGCAAGCACAGAGGGTAAAAAACAGGTTAAAACCAGGAAGTAATGACGACCGGGCAGGTGGGCGGAGCCTTCTGCAGCCATTGCTACTGGTTTGGTCGAACTGGTAGCATTTCACCCCTGGTCTATCTCTTCTCTCTCTAAGTATTGGAGGAAGAGCAAGCAACCACATTAATGGATACACACAGTACAGTAAAGAGTTTTCTACATTGCGGCCTTAAGCCATTTGACTTTCATGCATGAACTGGATGGAAATGAATCTGGCTTTAAAAAAATCCCTTTCTGTAGTTTGATCATTTTTTTCCACTTTAGCATAGCAATCGTCTGGTGGTTGGTGGTTGATGGTTACCATGGCCTCCGATTGGTGGATTCCTTTGTTCCTGTATTATTTCACTCATGCTGGGAAAAGCAACTACCAATCCCCTTCCTTTCCATGGATGAGCTTGGAAGACAATTCTCCTTTGACCCTTTTTATGTATTTAATATCTTCCCTTCTGGTGAATCCACTGGTGGGCTGCAGGGAAGAGGGAGGGAGGTAGGAAGGAAAATTCAATCAATCAGAACAGAGTTGGGAAGGAGCTTGGAGATCTTCTAGTCCAACCCCCTGCTCAAACAGGAGACCCTATACCATTTCAGACAAGCGAACGTCCAGTCTCTTCTTAAAAACCTCCAATGATGAAGCACCCACAACTTCTGAAGGCAAGTTGTTCCACTGGTTAATTGTCCTCGTTGTTAGGAAGATTCTCCTTAATTCCCGGTTGTTTCTCTCCCGATTAGTTTCTATCCATTGTTTCTTGTCCTGCCCTTGGGTGCTCTGAAAAAAGAAAGAAAGAAAAGAATAAAAGCAAAACATATCAATATTCTACACTGCATCCAAGCAATGTGCACAGATATTTTTTCTAAGTATGAAAGAAGGAAATAAGGAGAGGAAAGCAAAACATTCCAAAATTATATACTGCATCTAAGGAAGGTGTATAGATATTTTAGGGAGGAAGGAAAGAAGGAAGGAAGGAAGGAAGGAAGGGAGGGGAGGGAGGGAGGGAGGGGGCTAAATTAGTAGTACCCCTACCCCAGCAGAATACTGATTTCTGCACCAAAGTCTTAATATACCCAGTTATCTTCGAGACCGCCTTTTGCCACCGACGACCTCCCATCAACCCGTGCGCTCCCACAGAGAGGGCCTCCTCGGGGAGCCATCAGCCAAGCAATGCAGGCTGGTGACCCCCAGGGGGAGGGCCTTCTCTGTGGGGGCTCCCACCCTCTGGAATCAGCTGCCCCCAGAGATAAGGAGAATCCAAGACCTCCGTGCCTTCCGCCGTTCCCTTAAAACTTTCCTTTTTCAACAAGCCGGGCTGGCCTTTTAAATTGATTTTAAATGATTTTAAATTTGTCTGTCTTTTTAAATTTTGGGCCAAATTGAGATATTTCCTTTTAATCTGTTCTTAATCTATGTATTATGTATTTATGTGTTTTTACTTGGCTGTACACCGCCCTGAGTCCCTAGGGAGAAGGGCGGTATATAAATTTGAAGTAAAATAAAAATAATAAATAAATAAAATACCTATCTCCCTGTGGGCCAACTTCAAAATGCTAAACACACTATTTCCCCCCTAAATGTAAAGTTGTCTGCACTTACATTTTTCTTGTATAATTACAAATAAAGCTAGTTTTACAAAGATAATTTAAGTCTCTGGCATTTGTTCGTCTACAGGGAAAAATAAACAAACCTGCCTAAGTGCTTGTTTCATCATTCAGGAAAGTAAGAAGGATGCAACAGTGCTAGGTGTTTTCTTCCAAAGTTCCCAGCGGAATCAATGTGATTCAATGATAGGAAAAAAAGAAAAAGAAAGAAAGCATGGACTAAAAACTGGAATATTTAGCCTGCTGATATCAGAAGAATTGACATCCTGCTTTTAGAACGTGAAGCGAAGCGAGAGTAATAGTACAAAGAGACCATAGTGGGGGCTGTGTGAATGCCCTGGGATTCCATGTATTCGGGTGAGGTGGGGGAATTGTGGCTTGTGAAATACACTAATGGCATTTCATTAGCAAACTGTAAATAGCAACAGCATAAGCTAGATGTGAGGCTGCTTTCATGGACCATAAATGCTAATGTTTATTACCAATAAAAGTCAAAGAAGCATTTAGTAAAGCAGTTTACCAAACAAACATTAAATACTTTAATGCATTAGCTTCAATGGACAGAATCAGGTTATTTAATTAAGAGTAATTTGCTGTTTGTTTATTTGTTTGTTTGTTTTATTCAAATGTATTTTCTGTTGGTCCAGAACAAATATCCTGTGAATACAAAATGCACAGCAGATATATCTAATGCAGGGTGTATCTCCCTCTCTCTGTGTGTGTCTAGGGGTGGGGCAGGAATTTTAAAATGAAAGCTAAAAGCAATAGAAATATATGGATATATATATACCTTATTCTCCTTTCAATAGTTTCTCTCTGTGTTTTAAAGGCTGAGTCTATAAAAATCTTTTGCAGAGCTGGAATAATTGCTGCACAATTTTTGAGCACCTTTTGGAAGGAAATCTATATCAGAACTCACATTGTACTAAACATTTCTTTTTCTTTTTTTCAAACTAAAGAAATGGCTTCTAAATCCCCCACTCCACCTGAATGATGAAATCCTGTTATTTGCAATCTCAATTTTTGTATTTATCTTAGATATGCAACAGCTCAGGATTAGGTAAGAATGCCCTGCATTTTACTGTGTAATCATATCTCTGTAGAGTGCAAGCAAAGCTGCTTCAATGTTAATCAAATATACCTTTTGCGATCTGAAGATGGTGGATATTGTGTGCAGCATTTGCTGAGGTTCAGTCACTTTCTGGAAGATTGAATTGTTTTTCTGAAAGAGCTTTGGGGATTTCCCTGTGGTCTGGTGGGTATACGTGCTGTGTATTTTGTTGAGCACTGGAATTTGAAGACAACAAGCTTGTTGGATAAGATTAACCTCATTTGCCCATCAGTCTTAGGTACCACCTTGTCTTAATGAGGAATGTTGAGAGATGAAGCAACAGAAGAGATGCTAGCATGATGGTTGAAAGTCTATGAATGAATATGTCCAAATGTAGTTATATATCCATGCTGTGATAAAAGCAGTGAAATATACATATGACTTAAGTTATATTGCATCTGTAGACTCTCATTTTCCAGCCTGATAAAGTTTATCCATACATTTTTGGTATGGCAGACCCCTTGACATGTTTGGGAGATTGTAAGGTAGACCCATCCTTCCATCCTTCCGAGGTCGGTAAAATGAGGACCCATATGATTGGGGGTAATAGGCTGACTCTGTAAACTGCTTATAGAAGGCTGTAAAGCACTATGAAGTGGTATATACATCTAAATGCTATTGCTATTGCAATGTTTTGCAGACAAAACTGCTCAGCTTTGCTCTAGGTTGAGGGACACCTGGGCACTATCAAACACGTTGACTGGGTCAAAGTCTTGGAAAGTCATCAGGAATTCTTTTGAGCTTGTGGAGTCTGACAAAGTGGGTGATATTATGTGTAGCAATACAATTCTACATATGTGCAGACTAGGTCCATGTTTCCTGGCTCAGTCAAGCACATAGTATGTAAGGTCCGGCCTCTCCTCCTCGTTCAAGAAAGTAAAAACTCTTGAAACTTTGGTATTTTACAAGGAACCTTTTATTGAACTGGAGTGATAACAAGATGAAAGAAAAGCAGACTCTGAATTTCCTCAGGCAATACAGTTAGGATAAAGGAATTAGAAAACCCTCCCTTCAGTCCAATGTTGATTCAGCCAATCCGCAGGTGCGGAGGTGTTATTGTAACAGACATCCTGAGAACTTGATAAAGGAACTTTCTCAGGGTCATCCTCTGCCAGCTTTCAAAGTGATTCAACCCACAACCTACATGGCCCTCCTTCCCCTTCCATTCCCCAAAAGATGAGAAAATCACAGGGCCCCTAGGTGCCAGGATAAAGGTTATAAATCAATAGGGTACAGGCTGTGTGGGATATAAGGAAGAAAGTAATAAATTGAATAATGTATCCAGGGTCCCCCCTTCCCCTAAAGAATGACAGCAGCATGATAGGGATCTGTCATAGTGGTTTATGAATTGCTCAATTTGGAGGAGATTATTATTTCTTTGATGGAAGGGCTAATAACTATCAGGTACAATCCAACTTCTTCTGAAAAGCCATCTCTTGATCCAGTTGTTTTCAGACTTTCTTTCTGTGGCTATGCTAGCCTGCCCAAGTAGACTAGACAGGAAGTACAATCAACTGAGCTATCTCTGTTATTGTAAGACTAATGTCAACTCGCAAAGCATCCCTGGCCTGCTCTCGAGTTGCCATAGGCAAGAGGGATGGGAAACCGACGAAGCAACACGGCAGCCACATTAATGTAGCACAATGTATCACAGCTACATTAACAGAACCTTTCAAGTACAAATCTCCTGCTATCTCTTTTTGCAGCCAGGTAAATTGGGGAGGATTCTTTCTTTCTTTCTTTCTTTCTTTCTTTCTTTCTTTCTTTCTTTCTTTCTTTCTTTCTTTCTTTCTTTCTTTCTTTTCTTTCTCTGTATTTTACTCTACATTATGTAGCTGGTCATTCCCTAGGCAGAATCTCTTCATCCGCGTCTTCAAAGTCATTCCCACATAGCATTACAGGAAATTTCTGGGCAAGATGAGAGGCCATCAGATTCAGAGGATTCTAGAATTCTAGGAAATGTATCTAGTCTAGTCAGGATTCAGACCTGGGCATGCACAAGAACCACATTGGTCAGTCTAGCAAATGACCTATCAGGACCTGGGAGAAAAAGCGCATCCTTCCTGATTCAATTCTTCTCTACAACATTTAATACCATAACTTGTGATATTCTGCTGGATCACTTGCACATCCTGAATGGTTGATTCAAGTCAGTGATCATGGGGGAAGAGGAAATGAGATCTGGGGTTGCTTCAGTGTATCCATTGCAGGGATCAATTCTATCTTCCTCATTAGTAATTAACAACAACACAAGAGAGGTCCTATGGAAATGGAGTGAGGATTTATCCATAAACAGATAATACTTCATGAATCTATCACTACCCCAAGCTGGCTTGGAGATACCTGGAGATACCTTGGCTTACCCTGTACTGTGAGACTGTAGAGCTTGGGTCAGGCAAACCAGTCCAAATTCAATCCCAGTACAATGGAAGTGCTGTTCATAAGTAAAAAAAGGCTGGGTCTTTTCCAGTTTCTATATAGACTCTGGACAATCTCATACTCTTCTTCAAGAACTCTTAGGACCAAGAGATTTTTCTGGAATACTTGCTCTTGACTGGTCAGTGGATGAAAACTGTAACCAGGAAAGCTTTTGCATATGTATATATGTATGTATGTATATGTATATGTATATGTATACATCTATATGTGTGTGTGTATCAAATTTATATTTGCTGATAAAGAAATAAAGGAAGACTAGTATAGATCTATTTCTCTCATCAGCTAGCCATACCCTTACTTGGATTTGAATTTGGGCTGCCTGCATGTTAGGCAGTTGTATTAACCTCTGAGCCACAAGTTCTCCTCCTTTCATCAGCTTGAGCCAGGGGAGAGATTAAGTGTTTTTCTATCAAGACACTTGGTCAACCCCAGCATGTATATATGTATGTATGTGTTTATGTGTGTATGTGTGTATGTTTGTATATATATACACACACACACCCAGACACACACACACAATGTGTATTATAATTATGTAGTAGACACTTAAAAAAACCTGTTGGATAGCTTTCAGGATTTAATGGTCTGATTTCATGACATCAGTGCAGGGTGTGACATTTTATTTGTTATTTGAATTTGGTACATGTTATGATGCTGTTATGGTTCTTTTGTTTTTATGGATGTGAGTTGCAGAGAATCATTTTGAACTTGGCTGTGTGCTAATTATGTAATAAATAAAAATAAACTGCTCATTAAAAAATAAACACAGGTTCCGCCCTACCAGTTTGTTTCAGGCGTTGCTGTAAGGCTTCTGAAAATGATCTGACTTTGAAGCAGTTTGATGGCACCTTTAGCTTGACCTCGGACTGTTTTTACCCTTCTAAATTTGTGGCTCAGTGAACAGCTTTTAAGAAGAAGATGGTACTGAAAAATATGCAGATTAAAACTGACATCTTGAGTTAGAACTCTTTTGGATTGGAAGTTGGGGGGGGGCAGAGAAATCATCCATTTGTCCTGGGTGATATAAGGACACCTGCCTTAGATAAGGAGTTGGAGTAGAAGATCTCCCAGGTTCCTTCCAGCTCTAGGATTCTATGATAAACTTGAGAAGTTATGACAACACTTAAGAAATCCCAAAACACGATCAGAAGCCAGAGGACATCAGGAATCTAGTTCAAGCACAGGATGAGGGATTTGATTGGAAGTCAGGTTGCAGAAGCAGATCATTGTTAATACACACTAAAACAAGAAGCCAACTTTTATGGTAAATTCAAAAGAAGAGCAAAAATGAAAAGAGAAATTAAGAGTTGATTGTAGAGCATCATGATCAGAGAAAGGCATTTCGATGACTATGCTCAAGAGATAAGGTTTCCAACTATTTAGGGGAAGTTGGAAAAGACAATATAATCAGGAGGATAAGTTCTCAGAATACTCTTTTCTGAGAAATGTTGGCCTAACTCTAGTTTATCTTCAAACTTTTCAGTCAGTAAGTGACTACAAACAAGAATCTAATGGCCCCACTCATCTTGCTCCAAATTTTGCACATATAGAAAGCAACAACAAATGGAGTAGTTAAGAAAGAAAATAACTTTTGAAATAAGTAAAGAATAGATATGGGAGTTTCCAGGGGTATCCACAGATATATAAAAAAATCAACATGGTGAATTTGATAATCTTGTTAGAGTCACCATCTTATTTATTCATTAAATCACATTTATATAGCTGTCCATCTCACAAGAAGTGATCCTGGTTGGTGTAATGGTGTAAATAATGATGTATATGTGAAAATGAACATTTAAAAATATAAGAAGTCAACGTTAAAATTAAAAGTCACTTAAAAATAAATATATACAAACCCCAGGCAGTGAGAGAATGAGTATATAGTGGGGCCAACTAAATATGTCTCCATTTCCCCAGGACCTGGAGATATAAGCAGGTCTTGATAACTTCTAAAATATCAAGAGGGATGGAACTAATCTAATTTTGAGCAGGGGGATGAGGGGTGGTAAGGTTCCATAAGGTGGGAACCACAGCAGATAAAGCCTGTGACCTGGGACCTACCAAAATATATTCCTGGCAGTAGTATCTGTTAGATGAAAATAATCAGGAGCATTTGCTGTGTTCAAAGCACAGAAGGGTATATTATTGCTACATCTATACAAGAATCTAATCAACGAAATTAAATTGGCGTTAGATAAATGGAATTCATGGCGGTTCCGTATGGCAACACAATGGTTCCAAAGTGATGACACACTTAACTGTGCCTTCCAGTTCAGCCTACTCATCTCTTACAATATCCGCAAGATACCTTCTCTGCCATCTTCACTCTTTTAACCTGGGGACATTTCTGAATATTTGTCCTGATAAGTGTTTGGTTAGCATTCTGACTATCAAGGAACAATAATTCAAAATATAAGATGCCATTTGGGATTTGTATGTATTTGATAGTAGTTTATGATCATAGTAATTATGCTGCTAATGCTCAGTAATCCAATTATTGCCCAGTGGTAAACATTAACAAATCTGAAACACAATGGGAAAAACTATTTAAATTCATATTTCAGTAATATCACTATTAAGCCAACTTTATAATTACCTCTGAAAAGTTGCCACTTAAGACCTAGCAATTTGCGGAATAAATTCTGAAGTTCAAAGGCATGGCTACTTCACCATGATTCAAGGGGAAGGAAGGGTTGGAAAAACAAATAGAATTAAATAGTCCTTTTAACACCCAAATAATATAGTCTGGAAACATAACAAAAAAGAGGACTAAACTTAATTTTTATTTGTGGTTGGATACATTTCTATTGGATAAATTCTGAAAACAGAGTAAAATGCTTTAATTTGCACCGGTTGGACTAAGACTCAGAATGGTAAAGAAAATTAGTTCTAGCAATATTTTGCAAAAAAAAAAAAAAAGGGTGGGAATTTTCCAATTGTGAAAAGAGGGAGATTCCCCAAGACTTAATGATGGGGCTGCACACACTATTTTGTAACTGAATGCAAAGCAGGTATAATTGACTTGGTTTCTGTTAGTCTGCAATTGCTTTAGTCTGCAGTTCCCACAATGCCTTCCCATTGGTCCTACCAAACTTTGTTGATAGGAGCTGAATTCTGAAATACCTGAAGAACATCTCAGTGTCCACCCCAGATTTAAACCTATTTTAAATTAGTTAATTGGTGACATTATTAGCCATGCTGATGATAGGATTAGAGAAGAAAGTTTTAATTCTCAATTCACACTTCTCAAATCTAGATGGAAATGAAAATGCTGTAATATACGATAGCCGGGGTGAAATGCTTCTGGTTCGGACCAGTTCGGGCGAGCCGGTAGCAATTGTGGCAGGTGGTTCGGACAACCGGTAGTGATGGTGGCGCGAGGCTCCACCCACCTGCCCGGATGTTGTTACTTCTTGGTTTTAACCAGGAAGTAATGTATTTTTTACCCTCTGCGCACAGGGCGCGTGCACTTCTGAACCGGTAAGGAAGGTAAGTAGATTTCACCCCTGACGATAGCCCAAACTTTTCCAATACTGTTGTGAAATAAGATACATGTCTAACAATTACAAAAAAAAGGTTCATTATTGAAAATCTCTTTAGTTAGTAGTATTTATTAAGAAATGTGCACAAATTGTACAGTAGGAGAGATCTACAAGTATGTATACTGTAACTATAGTAAGTATACTCTATACCAGGAGTGTCAAACTCAATTTCATTGAGGGCCACATCAAGGCTGTGGTTGACCTCGAGGGGCCAGGTGGGTGTGGGCGATTGGGTGGGTGTGGCCAACCAGATGAGTGTGGCTAACTGGGTGGGCATGGCCATCTTGACACCACTCCCCAAACTGCTGGCATGTTTCCTGTTTGCATTGGGTAGACCAGGCCGAAGCCACGCTGGCCTGATCTTTCCTTTTCGCACTGGGTAAACCAGGATGGCCCCGCGGGATGGTCCGACCACATCGTGGGCCAGATCCAGCCTGTGGGCCTTGAGTTTGACATCCTTGCTCTATACCTACTTGCAGGCAAGATTCAGAAACAGGGCACAATGAAAATAAGTTCAAAACCAGAGAAAATGAGCAAAAACAAATTTGATTCATTCAGACATCTCAGTATGATTACGATGGCAATGAACAAATGACTTTATACAATTTCTTTTCACAAGTCAATTAAATGGCTCTGCAATTACTTTATTTGGTTGTTCTCAGCTGAATTCTCCTTGGTTGCACTACAATTCAAAATCTGGACTGAGCAATTGAATTCACAATTTCTATTCTTTTTTATTTTCAGGCAGGTGATCGAACTTCACAATCTAGAAAAGGCACATTAAGAAGAAAAGGAAAGGAAAAAGCACTGGATATACTCAAGAGATAATAGGGCCCAAGAGATGAAATTTTAATTTTGGGATTTGATGATTACAACTGTTTGTGATTATATAAATACTGTGTACTATTGAATTTTATTGTATTTTATATTTCTAATCTTATCAAAGAAAATTACTCTTTCCTTATTTGCTTTTTCTTCTTTCTTTTCACTTTTCTTCATTTCTATTGCTTGTTTCCTCTTTTGTTTTTTATCTCTTTTGTAGAAATTCAATAAAGTACAAAATAGATTATATGTTCCAACAATTTCTGGGGAAGTTGGAGAAGAGAAGACTGAAAAAAACTCAGTCCTCACTTCTTAGGGTTTCATGATTCTTGTTATTTTCTGTTTTGTTGCTGGGTTATTTTTTAGCATTATTCTACCCTATTTTTATTGACTTAGTGATTACTCACCACTCTGAATGCACACGTAGAATATTTGATGGGCCAATACCTGCCATTTATATATGCAATAGCTTAAGCCACAAGTGTTGATAGTACACTGAGTAAAGCAATGGTCAGTGACAGAGATTCTGTTTTATGCTGGGGATGCTATAAAGGAGAAATTGTCACCTTGAGTGCATCAGCTTTTCTCTACTATGCCAGGATTCTATTCAGCTCCATGTCAGAATAAATTGCTTGATTGATAATGTTCTCTGGAACTTGATTTCATTTTTTAAAAAATCAATATTTAAGAACAAAATAATAGGAGAAGGGGGAAGAAACAAGAATGTAAAGAATTCCAAAAAATGTGGGATAAAATTTCATCTTAGGAATTTTAAAGAAAGAAAAGGAGGCTAAAGATGATGTTTTGAAGATCAATGCTAATTCTTTAATACTTTTTTCCTCCTTCCCCAAATTTGCACACTTATAATGAGAAATCATAAAATAAATAAGCAAACAAAGTGGTCCTAAATCCCCAAAGAACACCGTAGTATTGGAAAGGGCATTCAAAACTGCCAGAGTCTGGACTATCCTTATATGCACCATAAGGGAAATTTGAGTTCTTGTCATATCCACCTTCTGATGACTACATGGATTAAAGATCTCCACGCTGTCCTGTCCTCTGCTACATTACAAATGGCTGAAGGTGCTATCTTATAACTTTCCTGTAGACCATTTTTCCAGAAGAAGAGTGCTTTTCTTCTCCTTCTGTCTTCCTTGCCTAGCTTGATCATCTTTCCCACAGATGCATCAGCCCACATGAAGTGTCCAACATATGATTTCTGTTTCTGTTTCATGATCTTTGCTTCCAACTGCCCAAAGAGCTGCTGACACAGTTCTACAGAGGAATTATTGAGTCTGTCATCTGCACCTCTATAACTGTGTGGTTTGGTTCTGCAACCCAACAAGACAGACACAGATTTCAGAGGATAATTAGAATTGCAGAAAAAACAATTACTACCAACCTGCCTTCCATGGAGGACCTGTATACTGCATGAGTCGAAAAGAGGGCTGTGAAAATATTTACAGACTCCTTGCATCCTGGACATAAACTGTTTCAACTCCTACCCTCAAAACGATGCTATAGAGCACTGCACACCAGAACAACTAGACACAAGAACAGTTTTTTCCCGAAAGCCATCACCCTGCTAAACAAATAATTCCCTCAACACTGTCAAACTATTCACTAAGTCTGCATTACTATTACTATTAATCTTCTCATCGTTCCTATCACCCATCTCCTCCCACTTATGACTGTAACTTTGTTGCTTGTTTCCTTATGATTTATATTGATTGTTTCCTAGTATGATTTGACTGTTTATTTGTACCCTATGACTATTATTAAGTGTTGTATCTTATGATTCTTGATGAATGTATCTTGTCTTTTTATGTATACTGAGAGCGTAAGCACCAAAGACAAATTCCTTGTGTGTCCAATAACACTTGGCCAATAAAGAATTCTATTCTATTCTATTTTATTTTGTTTAGTGCTGAATGATTATCTCTCTTGACTATCCAAAAAATGTAAGGAACCTTCTCCCAACATCATATTTCAATAGTATCAAACTTTTCCCCTCCCTCTCTTCTCCTTCCCTCCCTCCTTTCACCCTTCCTTCGCCAGGCAGGGCTGTCAATATAATAATTTTAAATTGGGGTATTTTAATTTTTGGGGTTTTAAATCAGCCAAATCTATTTAATTATTTTAATTTTTAATTATTGTTGTGTCTTGTGTTTTTAAATTGGCTGTACACCACCCTGAGTCCTTCGGGAAAAGGGCGGTATAGAAATAAAATTATTATTATTATTATTATTATTATTATTATTATTATTATTATTATTATTATTATTATTATTATTCCTCCCCTTCCTCTCCCCTCCCCTCCCCATATATACATATATACACACATATATAAATATTCTTATGCATCCACATATCATTACAAGGAAAACTAATGCTTAGGCCCCTCAACTTTTCTTTTAAATAAAATGTTAGCTGCTATATTGTACCTGATATTCTCAAAAGAACTACTAAACTGATACCAGTACAACACGGGATGGACTGAAATTGATAAATGTAAAGGTGGGCCAAATCTTTTCCTTTGCATTTCAGAAAGTTTTTACACCAGTGAAGAATGGCAATCATCCTTTATTTTAGTTCTTTCCAATGCCACATTATCATGGAAAGAAATTACATAAAACTGCTCTGGTTTCTGTGTGCAATGTTGCAAGATAATGGTACACAAAGAAATGCCAGCCATCTTTTATTCACTTTTTTTTAATGTGTTATTTATCAAACACTGAGCTTTGCAATCACTCTCCTAACCCCTTTAATGTCCTTTGCATTTAGTTGCACCTTGGACCATGGCTGTTTACCAGAACAAAAACAGAACAAAAACAAATCCTTGTAGCAAGAAACAAAGCCATCAGTGCTTGGTGTCTATTTAGGATAAGAGCCATTTACATTTTGCATATTCAAGACATGCCACATTTTAGAATGTGGCCTGTGTGCCAGGAAGCCCTTCTACACTGCATTTTGCCAAGTCTTTCTAAATGAGCATTAGATGCACAGCCATCGTCCTAGCAGTCCTGGGTACTGAAATTTGAATGACAGGCTTAAAGACATCTCTATTTCATGCTCTTTTCCTCTCCTGATAGTGAGAATCCAATCATTCTTCTATCCATTTTAATAAGTTGCACCTGATGCTGATCTGGTAACTGAACTTGTGATAAGGATTACAAAAAGGCCTTTTTAGTAATGTCGAATTATGACATAACTCTGAATTTGACTTCAGTCAGGATAGAGCAAGTAAGATGTCTTTCTCTACTGTTTGGGAGCGCTTTGCCCTCAATTTTACTTTTATGAAGTCTTGAATTTGCAGTCTATCTGAAGGGTGGAAAAGAAATTCCCAATTTCTAAAGCTTCATTATACAAAATTAACTAAGTTGGAGAGTTATTAGAAGACTAATAGAGACGGCTGTAAAGCACTGTAAAGGCTACGTGTTATAGCTTCCTTCCTTCCTTCCTTTTCCTTCCTTCCTTCCTTCCTTCCTTCCTTCCTTCCTTCCTTCCTTCCTCCCTCCCTCCCTCCCTCCCTCCCTTCCCTTCCCTTCCCTTCCCTTCCCTTATCCATCCATCCATCCATCCATCCATCCATCCATCCATCCATCCATATCAGCTTAAGGTTGATTCAGCCTTCCACCCTTCCAAGGTGGGTAAAATGAGGACCCAGACTGTTGGGGACAAGAGGCTGATTCTGTAAACTGCTTAGTTTAAAGTAAAGCACTGTGAAGTGGTATATAAGTCTAAGTGCTATTGCTATTGCTAAATGTAACTTCCATAAAACTTTACTTTTATTTTACCCTTCCAAGTGTTTATTTTATAGCAGGCTGGTTTCAATGGATTTGGCTTGACCCACTATAGTTTCAACCCCTGCCTTAGAGAGTGAATAGTTTTCCAGTGATGATTAATCAGCTTTTGGTTTTAAAAACAAGCGGGGCAGGAGGAGAGGCAAAATAAATGTGTTGGTTATGGGAGACAGTGTAAGGGAGGCCATCTTTGGACCTCAGCTCATATGTATTTGTTAAATAAATAGTATTGCAAACTCGGTGAAAAACAAAGATTTGAAATTCTCAGCTGTGCCAAAAATAGCAATGCACTAACAAGATAAGGGAAAATGTTAACCACACGAATGCAAACTGGCCTGGAAGGATTAATGATACCTGTTGGGAACTCAACCTTTTAGGAACCTGTGAAATTCTAGATAAAAAATAAGTCTTTAAAGACTGGGCATGTTTTTAGGGGGAGGCTCTCATGCCAACTTTTCTTATTGCTGTAGGTAACTAACTGCAAATCTTTCATCCAGTGCTCTACCTGTGACCATTTGTGGATTTTGTATTCAGGACAAAATATATCTCTTTGTAACCTCTCAATTGTACTATTGTTACGTTGTCTATTTGGGGTTGCTTTTAAAGACTTTCCAGAAGCAAAGAAAAAGTGGCTAGAACTTTTATTGGTCCTACAAATTTGGAAGAGGTTGTAGCATTCTTATTTCAATTATTTTGCTTATCTACTGATTCTGGGCATAGTTCAAGGAGTGGATTATGATCCTGGTTTAGATAAAAGTACTTAAAAGAAGTTGGCTTCTCTATGTTTCTTCCCAGACTGCTTCTTTGTTCCAGGAATCTTGTCAAGATTCTTTTCTGGACCCTTATGGGATGTGGTAGGGTAGAAAAAACCTATCTCCCATAAATGGAGAAAGAAAGGATTTGTGTGAAATTCTAGACCTTTTTTTTTTTTAATTTGATTTATATGCCGCCCTTCTCCGGAGACTCAGGGCGGCTTACAATGAGTTAAGCAATAGCCTTCATACTTTTGTATATTTATACAAAGTCAGCTTATTGCCCCCACAAACTGGGTCCTTTGTTGCCTTCAATGTTTTAAAATCCGCAGTCTTCACACTTCTTGGCAGCACCCAGCTGTTTTTACTGGCTAATGTTCATGGAAGGTCATTGTGTCTTGAAATTCCATAAACATTCCAGGAAACAAAGACAGCCATGGAGGCTACTAAGATCAGGGATGGGCTTCAAAAATTTTAGCAAGAGGTTCCTTGCCCAGTTGCTGGGTAGGTGTGGCCATGGTGAGTGTGACCTAGTCAGTCTCCTGCACCACGGTGTGGGGGCATGTTTTTGTCCTCCCCGGGCTCTGGAGGCTTTCCTCCAGCCTCCGGGAAGGTGAAAATGGCCTCCCCAGACTTCCGGTTGGCCTGTTTTTCACCCTCCCCGAGCATCTGCGCACGCCCTGCACTTACCTGCATCCAAAACAGGTCATATGGGGACTCCTGGAAGGGGCGGGGTGGGTGGGGTGGTACCAGCCAGGAGTGGGATTTGGGGGTTCTCCCAACTGCACAGAATCGTAGCTAGAGGTTCTCCTGAACCCCTGCAAACACCCAGCAGCCCACCCCTGCTAAGATGAGCTGGATTTGTGAACGATTTGCTCCTTTTCCTTTTTCTCCTTCTTCTTCTCAAAACTATTTTAATGTTTTAAAGGAATATCTTGTGACATCTTTCTTTCACCTTCTCCTCTGATCTATGCACTTCCTGGAATGTTCATGGGAAGGTAATGATGTAGAATGCTGGAGGGTGACAGGTTTTTCCCCCCTTAAAGTTACAAAGAAAGAACAATGTAATAAAAAATGACAGGTCAAGCAGCTTGGCCTGAGGAGTTAATCATGAGGTTCCTTCCACATGGTAAAACCATGGTGGGTAACAGTAAGACTACATTCTCACTGAAAATCAGAACAGGAAGTAGGAATTGTTAGTTAGGTATGCTTTGCTTGGCCTGTCTAAGGGAGGAAATGGGAAGTTCTCAGTTTATCCCTTTCCCACAATGAAACATACCTACAGGAACCCTTTTCAACAGTTGCAGCAAATTCCTGTCTCTTTCTGAGTTATGTTATATTGATCTTCATTTTCTACCCAGTTTCTGTAAAAGTGAGTTGCAGCCAAAGAATAAAAGTCTGTTCTGATCCTAAGCAGGTTGAACTTCACTGGGAAAAGGTTTGTCATTTGTGAGATATAGGAAAGAATGAATTTAAAAATGATGTGCAATTCTTGACTTAAATATCACTGAAAACTGAATGCATTATCTTCATGCTTTAAAAAGGTTGAAAATGTTGTTTTCACTTGGTATAATTGTGTGTGTGTGTGTATGTATGTATGTATGTGTCATGCCCCCATCAGAGCCTAAAACTGTGGAGGAAGACAAGCTGGAACTGGAGCAGATGGAGATCAAGGGGGCGGCTTTGTTGGCTTGGGAGAAAAATGGGGAGGAGCAGGCTCAGTCAGGCCAGGGCCTTCCAGAATTGGGATGGCTTGCAGGCAGGAAGGAAGGGGGGCAGGATGAGCAGGAGAGGTTAAGCAGTGAACATGAGAGACAGAGCCCAGGGTATGAGCAAGGACCATCCCCTCCTGATCCTCGAGCACGGAGAGTGGAGAGAAGGCTGACCTGACTACACGGGAGGAGTGCCCCGCCCCTCTTCACAAACCACATCTGGGGACTGAGACTTACGGAGACCGTGTGGGGAGGTGCATTTGTCGGGAACAAATGCTGAATTCCTGGAGTGTTGAGGGTCATTGCCGATGTTTGAAGATTCCTGAATTCCTTGCATTCTTTCTGGATTCTTTGCCGTGCTCCCTTGCTTTCTGGACTCCTCGACTTGCCCTGCTGGATTTCTTGCTTTGTAGCCATGGTGCTCACAGTGTTGGGCTGGACTATTTGTAGCCAGAGGCTGTTGTGTATGTGTGTCATCACTTTGCTCTGGGACTTGCCAGAAACGTGGGAGCATTTGGGGAAATTTGAAGCAATAAAGGGGCAGTTTGAACTGCCAGCTGCCTGTGTTATCTCTGTGCTGTGCCCTGGGTCATCACAGTATGTATGTATGTATGTATGTATGTACTGTATGTATGTATCAGTGGTGGGATTTTTTACTACCGGTTTTGTGGGTATGGCTTAGTGGGTTGGCATGGCTTGGTGGGCATGGAAGGGGAAGGATACTGTAAAATCTCCATTCCCACTCCACTCCAGGGGAAGATTACTGCAAAATCCCCATTTCCTCCAGATCAGCTGGGATTCAGGAGGCAGATAATAGATGGGGGCGGGGCCAGTCAGAGGTGATATTTACCGGTTCTCCAAACTACTCAAAATGTCTACTACTGGTTCTCTAGAACTGGTCAGCACCTGCTGAATAGCACCTCTGGTGTGTGTATATGTATGTACTGTATGTACTGTATGTATGTATGTATGTATGTATGTATGTATGTATGTATCTATGTATGTATATAGGAAGGAAGGAAGGAAGGAAGGAAGGAAGGAAAGAAGGAAGGAAGGAAGGGTTTAGTGGGGCAAATAATTTCTAAAAACTCTTTCTATCCTGTATAAAAAAAATATGTAAATAATAATGATTAGGCTTTTTTTAAAAAAAAGCAGACAAAATTCTCCCACATCCCCAATTAAGAAGGCTGTAACACACATCTGTTAGCAATAGTTGCGCCTGAAAATTCACATCTCTTTTGTTTACTTGAATTTTAGGTTTAAAGCTGGATAAAATGGATTTCTGATTAAATGCATACAAAACTGAACAGAAGGTGATTCATATTCTACTTTCTCTATTTTAAGAATCCCCTATAAAGAAACTAAAATATAATTGAAGGTCAGTCCATGTGCCATTGTTTCCAAGAAGAAATAATATTCTTCCTGTTTGTTGACTTCTTTTTTGTGCTGTGCCTTTTCCAGCTGTGTGTGTGTATTGTTAGCGTCTAATAGAACTCATCCTTCAAGTTCACAGAAGACTAAAGAAATGAAGGTCTCACACAATCTTCATTTGAAACCAACTGAAGGTCAAGATATTTTTCTTCGCAATAGATTCCCAGGTTAGCCGTTAGCCTGTTTGTCATCTCTGCAGTACCTTTGTGATAATTTCATCAATAAGAAGGAGCTAAATAACTGAGCTCCTTGTGTGTCTGTGCATGTGCGAGAGATCTACCTGATCTATATTTAAGTATGACTTCAAAGGAAAGGTTAGCAGGAAGATAACATGGGTGGCAGAACAACCTGCAAAAATGAGGGCAGCTTCTAAAACTTCAAGAAGATTGGACAGCAAAGAAAAGAAAGGAGTGCCTTATAAGCAGAAACATTATGTATAAACTATAAAATTAGGCGTCCTCCTGGATTCCCAGCTGTCTTTGGAAGACCATCTTACGGCCGTGACCAGGGGGGCTTTCGCCCAGGTTCGCCTGGTGCACCAGTTGCGACCTTTCCTAGACAGAGATGCCCTTCGCACGGTCACTCATGCCCTGGTTACTTCTCGCTTGGATTACTGCAACTCCCTCTACATGGGGCTGCCCTTGAGGTGCACCCGGAGGCTCCAGCTGGTCCAGAATGTGGCCGCGCGGGTGGTTACGGGAGCTCCCCGTTACTCTAGTGTAACACCTCTCCTACGCGAGCTGCACTGGCTACCAGTGGTCCTCCGGATCCGCTTCAAGGTGCTGGTACTTACCTTTAAAGCCCTACATGGCTTAGGTCTGGGGTATTTGCAGGACCATCTCCTACCTGCCTCCCACCATCCTGTCTGCTCATACAGGGCTGCCCTCCTCAGGGTACCGTTGGCCAGACAATGTTGGCTGGTGACATCCAGGGGTAGAGCATTTTCTGTAGGCGCTCCTGTCCTCTGGAATGAGTTACCCACCGAGCTTCAGACGGCGTCTGATCTCTGCTCCTTCCGTCAGGACTTAAAGACTTGGCTGATTCAACAAATCGGTTGACCCTGATCCTTGGGTTTTATTATTTTATTGTTGTTGTTTTAACTGGGTTTTAATTATGTTACCTTTTATTATTGTATGTTTTAACCTGCGTTCACCACCCTGAGTCCTTAGGGAGAAGGGCGGCATATAAATTTTTGGAAATAAAATAAAATAAATAAATAAATAAATAAATAAATAAATGTAAATACATGAAATAAAAACATTTTTGTTTTTAATTCAACATGCATGACTAACTTGTTGCTTTATCCTTACAATTGATATTGTTTCCTAGTATGATTTGACTGCTTATTTGTACCCTATGACTATCATTAAGTGTTGTACCTTATGATTCTTAATGAATGTATTTTATTTTATGTACACTGAGAGCGTATGCACCAAAGACAAATTCCTTGTGTGTCCAATCACACTTGGCCAATAAAGAATTCTATGAGTCTATAAAATAAAAACAGTCAGTTAAGAAAATGTACATGGATGCTGTCCAGTGGTGGGTTTCAATTTTTTTTTTACTACCGGTTCTGTGGGTGTGGCTTAGTGGGCATGGCATGGCTTGCTGAGTGTAGCTTGGTGGGTGTGACAGGATACTGCAAAAGCCCCATTTCCTCCCAATCAGCTGGGACTCAGGAGGCAGATAATAGATGGGGGCGGGGCCAGTCAGAGGTGACATTTACCGGTTCTCCGAACTACTCAAAATTTCCGCTACCGGTTCTCCAGATCTGGTCAGAACCTGCTGAAACCCACCTCTGATGCTCTCCCAACCTGAATTTTACCACTTGGTCCAGAATCTCATCAAGACGAAAGCTGGAATGACATATCCACTTATCTGTAAGAAACCCCTTAAAGTCAGCAGGCTTCACTTCCAATTATAGTTAGGATTGCAATGGAATGGAAATCAATGAAATTTGAACATACTTCATTAATTTAAAACTGAGTTCAGTGAGGCTTATTTATGTTGTAGCATTAGGTTGCTTCGTACTGTGTTGAGGGTTTTGACATAGAAATTTCGGTGGGAATTTCACATGTTTTGCATTGTGGAAATTTCTCATGTTTTGTATTGTAAAATATAATATATGAATGACTGAATTTGTTTGCTTTGCTGTCTCAACAAAAAGAAAGTTATGGATTTGAAGAATAAATGAAATAGAGAAAGCATACAGAACATAACTTCTGGAATCCTTATATATTCATTGTCTTGTTCTCTCCATGCATTACATCTTCATGTGTTGATCACTACATGTGCACTTTCTCCTCAGAATGTCATCATAGTGGGTGCATACATGGGGTATGTGTAAAGCATATATCTACTTTTACTTTATGGTGTTTCCTGTTGTGCACACCTTGAGAAGTAAGAGATGGACTGCTTGTGGGAAGCTCGCAAGCATGGCTTCAGGAATTCTTTGAAACCTTTTAATAGCAGCTCAATTTTTTGTCATGTGAACATGTAGGGAGAAAAAAGAGGAACTTAAAAACGTAACAGTCACTCACCATCCATTTTTCAAGCCTGTCATCTGCTCTGGATAAACCAGACCAAAAACATGTCAAGATTAGGTAATCCTTATTTATTGTTAGGCTACATTAACAATGTACAATACACTTATTGTTAGGCTAACACATATCACCAATAAAATCCCATACAAACAATTTAAAATAAGATTTTTTTAAATTTTATATTTATATTTATATTTATAAAATGGTCTATCGTTGGCATATCCCCCCCGGCAAGAATCGCAGGATTCTTGTTCCCAGGAGTTTCTCCGGCATGCTGGAAGTGTGGGAATGGTTGTGGGACGTACTACCACCAATGGTAGACGTGCCCCAAAGCAGGCAAATATTGGTCCAAGGTTCGGGAACTGGATGGTGGAAATTACAGGATATAATATAGAGCTGAAACCAGAGATTTTTTTTATTAGGAATGAAACCAGATAAAATAACTAAGGAAAAATGGTATTTGATCCTCCACATCACTACTGCAGCTAGGATACTATACGCGCAAGAATGGAAAAACGAATTAATACCCACAGAAAATAAATTGATTTGGAAAATTACAGAATGCGCAGAGGCAGACCGGTTAACGAAACTACTTAGGAACCAAAAAGATTCTGATTATTACAAATGTTGGAATTTATGGTATAATTGGGTGAAAGAAAAGAGAGGAAAATGAAATGGATTGTATTAGTGGTATAGGCACAGATTTGTGTACGTTAGTTGCAATAACCTTGTATGTATATATGTAAAGTATTGTATTTTTAAAAATGAAAATAAACTTTATTAAAAAAAAATTTAAAATAAGAGTAGGGTAAAATACAATAGTTATAGGATAAGATACAATATAATAAATACTTAAAATAGAATAAAATGACATAAAACTATATTTCGGTGTCACCCTTACAATCTACCCCAATCAGTCCCACGTATGCAGATCTCAACCGAACCATTTTGTTTAAGTATTGTCCTGTGTTAAATGTTATTTTCAATTTCTGGCCGCACATAAGGTAAGTTGTTTTGATATGGGGATCTCAATAGGTCATTTGTTTGGTATATAGACCAAGGTACCTGTCCCTCACCCCCTTATACAAGCAACAGTCAAATAGGATGTGAGCCAGGTCTTCTACCTCTGTTGCTCCGCAAATGCAGAGACGCGCATTGTAGGGTATAGAATGGAATCTCCCATATCTGACCATTGTGTCAAGCTGTTCGAATCTCGCTCGCATAAATATCTCCCTAAGATGTTTTGGCAGTTGTAACTTCAAATAGCTGTTTACTTGAAAAGTATCTTTGTATTTGCTCAGCCATTTCAGGTTACTCACCTTATTAAGGATAGCTATATCATTTTGTGCTTCTATAGCCTTAATTCTTTGGGCAGCTCTTTTTTTTTTATTGTTCTCCTGTTATGCAAGGCCACAGCTTCTTACAAAATTAACATTAACAGAATCTTGCAAGTTTGAAGGTACAAACTTCCCTCTGCCACTTTTAACCGCTTGATCCATTAAGGGGGGGGTTCCTTCCTCAGTTCCTTCCTCTACTCCCCCTTTTTTGTCTGATCATTCCATAGTCAACATCTGCTAAAATCAATTAACAATTCAAAGCTCATGCTGAAAGATGCGTTTTTGCTGCTTTCCTAAATAGTGAGATGGGGTGGGGGTGGGGTGCAAATAGCCCTCTCTAGGGGAGCATTCCATAGTTTGGGAATTGCATAGGAAGAGGTTCTGTCTTGTGTGCTGGAAACATCTTCAAAAGGGCCTCTTCTACTGATCTATAGCAGGAGATGTAGTCCTTACCAGTCCCTGATGTGAAAAAGAGCAGCAAAATTTTGCATCAATTTTACTGACTTCTATGAATCTTTAAGACCTATGTGTTTCAAATATCTTATGTCTTGGTGTGATTCATGAACTCAGCTGCAATAGTTTATTAATCATGGCTGATGGCTCTGGATGGTATGAATCCAACCCATTATGCTTTATTCAATGAATTATCAAAATATGCATAGTTATCTGTAGACGGCTACTCGTATCCTGAGATAACTTCAGTAAAAAATATAAATTGTCAGGAAGGAAATTTTAAATTCTAGTATCATGACTCAGATAAATTCAACTGATATAATTGCTGTAATTTTATATGTATTTTGTTAACACCTGTTATTGTAAACAAATGTTTTAGGAGTAAAATGAATTCAGCCTAAGAAATCTACCCTTAAATCGTTGAGGGTAGATTTAAAATATCAGGAAAGAAATACACATCTACATATTTTTATAACCAACATCATTTTATTCAGAAGTATGTGTCATTATGTTCAGTGGGGTTAGGCAGTGATAACATTTAAGTCTAGCTTCATGCAAACCTAAACTTGAATCTAGGTTAACAGATACAATTTTCAGCTTAATGTGGTGATAATATGCTTAGATAAGGGTTTGGTTTCTGCAACACAGCACACTGAACCACACAGTTCTCAGCCCTGGTCTTGTATGTTGTGTGAGTCCAGTTCCATTGTTTTACTATGGGAATCATGCATATGTTCTAAATAGTGCAGAGTAGAGTACAGTAGGGTAGGGTAGGGTAGGGTAGGGTAGGGTAGGGTAAGGTAGGGTAGAACAGAACAGAACAGAACAGAACAGAACAGAGCTGGAAGGGACCTTGGAGATCTTCTACTCCAGCCCCCTGCTCAAGTAGGAGATGTATCATCTGTACGCTGATGATACTCAGCTGTACATCTCCACCCCTGACCACCCCAATGATGCCCTTGAAGTGATGTCCCAGTGTCTGGAGGCCGTGCGGGTCTGGATGGGGAGGAACAGGCTTCGACTCAACCCTTCCAAGACCAAGTGGCTGTGGATGCCAGCGTCCCGATATAGCCAGCTGGTGGCATCGCTGGCTATTGGGGGCGAGTCATTGACCCCCACAGAGGGGGCTCGCAACTTGGGCGTCCTCCTGGACACACGGCTGTCTTTAGAAGAGCATATGATGGCTGTGGCCAGGGGGGCCTTTTATCAGGTTCGCATGATACGCCAGTTGCACCCCTTTCTGGATCGGGATTCCTTATGCACAGTCACTCATGCCCTCGTCACGTCTCGCCTGGACTACTGCAATGCTCTCTACATGGGGCTCCCGTTGAGGAGCACCCAGAGGCTCAAACTGGTCCAGAATGCAGCCGTGCAGGTGATTATGGGAGTGGCATGGCGCTCCCATGTAACACCTCTCCTGCGTGAGCTGCATGGCTCCCGGTGGTCTTCCGGGTGTGCTTTAAGGTTCTCATTTTTAAAGCACTCCATGGCTTAGGGCCAGGGTACCTACGAGACCGCCTGCTGCTACCGATAACCTCCCACTGGCCAATACGCTGTCACAGAGGGGGCCTCCTCAGGGTGCCGTCGGTCAAGCAATGTTGACTGGTGGCCCCCAGGGGGAGAGCCTTCTCTGTGGGGGCACCCGCCCTGTGGAATGAGCTACCTCCTGGAATACGACTGATCCCAGATCTCCGTACTTTCCATAAGGCCCTGAAGACATATTTATTCCAGCAAGCCGGCCTAGCCTAAATGGTTTTTTTTAATGGGAATTTTTAAATTTTATAGACTTGGAGTTTTAAATTGGGAGGCTAATTGATTTAATTTATTTTAGCTATCTTAACTTTTGTATTGTATGTATTTTAATTTTGGCTGTCCACCGCTCTGAGTCCCTTTTGGGAGAAGGGTGGTATACAAATTCAATAAATAATAAACAAACAAACAAACAAACAATAAATAAATAAATAAATAAATAAACCTATACCATTTCAGATAAGTGATAGTAGACTCTTCTTAAAAACCTCCAGTGATGGAATGCCCACAATTTCTGGAGGCAAGCTGTTCCACTGGTTAATTGTCCTCACTGTTAGGAAGTTTCTCCTTAATTCCAGGTTGCTTCTCTCAGTATATTAACTCAGTCTCTTTTGTAACAGCTTGCTGGTGCCACCTCTTAGAATACAAGCTTGAGGCAGTGGATTCATTTGACCAAGGGCAGGGAAATCCAAGCTTAGCCATAGTCGTATTTGCTAAGCATTGCTGTACTTTGTATCACACAATTCACACAATTCACATTTTGCATCACACAATTCACAAAAATATTCGGTGTGTGTGTGTGTTGGTGTACATAAAGGAAAGTTGAAGGGAAGTCTGGTGGTTTTAGATGCTGGAGGGGAAGTTATCCAGAGTCCCAAAACATTTGTTGATTAAATTTATACAGGTAGTCCTCGACTTACAGGTAGTCCTCGACTTACAAAGTTTGCTTAGTGACCGTTTGAAGTTACAACAGCACTGAAACAAGTGACTTATGACCGTTTTTCACACTTACGGACACTGCAGCATCCCCATGGTCATGTGATCAAAATTCAGCTTAGCAACTGGTTCATATTTATGACGGTTGCAGTGTCCTAGGGTCACGTGATCCTCTTTTGCAACCTTCTGACAAGCAAAGTCAATGGGGAAGCCAGATTCACTTAATAACCATCTTACTAACTTAACAACTGCAGTGATTCACTTAACAACTGTGGCAAGAAAGGTTGTAAAATGGGGCAAAATTCACTTAACAAATGTTTTGCTTAGCAATAGAAATTTTGGAATAGAAATAGAATTCTGTTAGCAATAGAAACTTTTAGAAAGTTCAGCTGCCTTTTGAAAAAGCACTTTTGGGACAAACATGACCTGGATGACTGAGAATCTCTAGAATCTCTAGTATCAATAGACTAGACTAGACTAGACTAGAACAGAAGAGGAAGAGGAAGAGGAAGAGGAAGAGGAAGAGGAAGAGAAGAGAAGAGAAGAGAAGAGAAGAGAAGAGAAGAGAAGAGAAGAGAAGAGAAGAGAAGAGAGAATAGAATAGAATAGAATAGAATAGAATACTTTATTTGGCCAAGTGTGATTTGACATGCAAAGAATTTCTCCAGTGCAGAAGCTCTTAGTGTGCATGCAAACCAACAGAGTAATAATAATCATAATAATGGTACTAATAAGAGAAGGTAATAGAAAAGAAGAGAACTTGGCAAATAAAGTATTGTGTTGCCTTGCGTTGCATTGCGTTGCATTGCGTTGCGTTGCATTGCATTGCGTTGCGTTGCGTTGCGTTGCGTTCCATTCCATTCCATTCCATTCTATTCAAGTATTCTATGTTGCAAATATTTTCACTGAAATCAATAGGGTTTGAAAAACGACTTCAGGAAGAGAAATCTACACTGTGAGGCTTGCCTTCATAATGAAGAGACAAAAATTGTTTGAGTTAATGTCAGAAATTTCTTTGGTGAAGTCTGCTGGTTTACAAGGCTTTTAGAAACAAAGAATGAGATCATTATTAATGAGAGTCTTTGAAAATTCAGAGAGAGAGAGAGAGAGAGAGAATGTGGAGGGAGAAATACACCCACAGATTAATTAAAAGCCTATTTGTATTATTAATAATCTGATTAGACAAAGCTGAGTACTCAGCTAGCTCCTAATTCTAAGATTAATTGTTCTGGGCTCCTTAATGAACTTTCAAGGAGTCAAACCTATGAGAAGAAATGACTTTTAGAAACTTTCCCTGCAACCAAAGTTGACACCGAACATGCATCAAAGGAGAAGACTCAGATGTCCATTTGTTTTTATTACTATTTAAATGAGTGAGGTAAGGAGGCCCAGGCTTGAATTAGAATATTTTCCATAAATCCCACAAGTACTTGTTCCCAAGAAGAAATCATAATATGCAATAAAACAGAACCGAGTGTTACTTTATTTACAAGAGAGGTTATGCCATTTCAGCACTGTGGCTCTAAGCAACTTATCAACAGGAAAGTACAATAAATACAGGACAATATATTCATTTATTGTTCCTTACCCATAGAAAAAATCTTGCCAAACTAAAGCAACACCTGAGAATTTCTAAGGGGGAGCCTTCTTATATGTCTTTCTCCCAACCAAACTATCTAAACTTCATTTCTCTTTAGCCTCTGAAATGCAACCTTTCCCTTTCTCCTGGTAATCCAGACTACATTCCACTACAATGTTGTTGCATTGTCATCATCATCAACTTTCAGAGTTTGTTACAGAAAAGCAAATCCAGAAAGCACACACAGGCAAACTGATTCATTAACTTTTTTATATACATATAACAGATGGGCATTTATATCTCGAAGGACCTCTCATGGACTATGAATGTTAACATGCTTGTGAAGAAGGCATAGAAGAGACTGTACTTCCTGAGAATGCTCAGGAAGATAAATCTATCTCAGCATCTACTTCTGTCCTACTATTGCAGCACTATTGAGAGTGTCCTGACATACGGCATTCTTGCATGGTATGGGAGCAGCTTTGTAGCAGACAGAAAAGCTCTACAGAGAATCATTAAAACTGCCCAGAATATCATCGGGCTCCAGCTACCAGCCCTGGACGACATCTTCGAATCTCACTGTTTGAGGAAGTTGCATAACATTCTCACAGACTCTTCCTATCCTGCTTACAATCTTTTTGGACTGTTGCCTTCTGGCAGAAGATTCAGAACAATTAAAACTCGGCCCACACGTTTTCTTAATAGTTGTTATCTCAGAGCTATAATTGCACTCAACAATGAACTAAAGGGCCATCATAAGTAAGCTGTTGGACAGCATTACTTGGTCTGTTGTGTGGATGTTTGGGTGGTTTAGGAGTGAGGAATTATGGTGGGTGGGAGTGTGTTTGGGGATTGTTATGTGTGTTGGACCTGGTCTTTGGATGTTAAGTGAATTTCATTGTATGGACATACTATGTATACACGTACAATGGCAATAAATGTATTATTATTATTATTATTATTATTATTATTATTATTATTATTATTATTATTATTATTATTATTATTATTATTGTTATTATTGTTATTATTATTATTGTTGTTGTTGTTGTTGTTGTTGTTGTTGTTGTTATTGTTATTGTTATTACAAATGTACAATACCAATAGCAGATTTCTTCCAATATGGTAGCAGTTACAAGCAAAACACAAGCAGAGTACAGCAGACGAGTTTCAGTTCAGAGTTCAGAGCAGGCAAGCCCAGACTTCTTTAGTTCTCAGGACAGAATCAGACTCAGAGCTTAAATCTGCAGGGCTAAGCCATGCCCAGACTTCCTACTTAAGTTTCTGTTTCTAAACAGTCCCCATTGGCTGACCTGTTACCATGTCTATCCAAAGACCCCATTGGCTGACTTAGTTGCTATGCCTATTCATTGTCTGATCTATTCCAGTCTATGAATATTCATACTCTGACATCATCATCATCATCATCATCTATTAAACTTGTAGGCCACCCAACTCTTAACAACTCTAGATGACTAACAGCAGTCAAACGAAAACATTATAATAAGAATCCCATAGAACCTAAAATATAAATATAAAAACTAGCAAGCTCAATGAAGCAAGAGCTTTCCCTGTGTATTTTTCCTCCGCTGTTTTGATTTGAACAACTATCATATGGATGAACAGATATTCAGATAGATAGGACAGTGGCCTCCTTTACATCACTTTTTACCTACATTCCATTGACTTGGAATAAATAAGAAGGAAGTTTCTCTAGAATTTTGCCACCAACCTGTTTAGTCTTTCAGCTGTCCCTAGTTCTCTTTGCTTTAGAAGTTTGATACTCATGGAATATCCCAGCTACAAGAAAATAACAACACCACCTCAACCCTTTTATTCCTGCCAAAGTGCCTTCTTTTCTCTTTCAAGCTTGAGGAAGACTTCCTTTCTATAAATTTTAATGGAATAGTGCAATGGAGTAGCAGAATGGCAAGACATATTTTCTAAATATTTAACAAGTTTCTCTCAATTATTTAGATCTTTGCCAGAGCTCCCTGAAAATACTCTTAAAACTTTTATGTGTTTCTCTTTAAAAGGTACAAAAGTAACTAATATATTTCCAATATGAAGCCAGGGGAGGGCTTCAGAAAGTATACTCAAGGAAATTTCTTAGCCAGAAATGCATCTTTCACTGATAAAAAAGGAGAGAAATATGAGGCTTTGCAAAGAGGGAACACATTCAATCATGTTAATAATTTTTTTAAAAACACTTTGTTTCACTTTATCAAATATTATTCTAGAGATTTTGATTTCGTTGCTTTTTTTAAAAAAAGTGCATATGACTAATGCATATTTATACAAATCAAAGTTTCTTTCAGTGAATTTCCCTAGACAAATGTTTAGCTACATATCTTTTCTTGTTATATCTTTCATATAAAGCTCATCATTGTTTACAAGGAGAAAGCTATTTACTAAGAAGAAACAATTCCATCAAAGTGAAGCAATGCTTCTAACTTCTCTGTCATATATATTTCCCCAGGTACTGATGTCCTGAATTACCCAGTTTTGATTTTGAAGAGGAACTAGCGCATTAGAAATTCTCTACTGTTAATCTATTCCCTTTGCTTTTTTGTTTTGCATGCTTGCCTTTATTTTGCAAAAGTTATACTTAGATGATACTGGAAAGGGAGGGTGAGAGCTAGTTGGGTGTTAAGGCATCAGGCTAGAAACTGGGAAACTGTGAATTCTAGTTCCACCTTAGACACAAACCAGCTGGGTGATGTTGGGCCAGTCACCTCTCTTTCAACCTTAGAAAGAAGGCAAGAGCAAACTGTCATTGTCCAACTAATAGGTCCAATAAAAGCAGGCACTCAAGGAACTTTTAAATCCCAAAAGCAATACTTTATGGAGTACATCATTTCGGCACTCAAGAAAGCAAAATCAACTCGAAATTTTCCAGTGAAACCCTGCAAAGTTAAGAAATAGGTTTCACCCCTCCTCCCATGGAACAAGTCACTCTATCCAGTTAGGAAATGTTCTTTTGTTTTGATAACAGTCCATGTCTTGGCTGCCACCTGCAGAAGTGTCCTTGGCTCTCACCGTTGAAGTCTGGAGCCTCTGCATTCCATCTCACCTTTCCCTCCCCGCAGTTCTTTGACCAGTTGAAAAGCACCAATCAACACTGATTGGAAGGAAGAGGAATGAGGGAGAGAGGAAGGAAGGAAGGAAGGAAGGAAGGAAGGAAGGAAGGAAGGAAGGAAGGAAGGAAGGAAGGAAGGAAGGAAGGAGAATTATGGAGATGATAGAGATATAGTCTTTCTGAATTTCTGGATGGGAGATGTTTAAGAGATATATAACAATGTAGAGGATTCTTCACTCTGGTTCAAGATAAGCTCTTCCTCTGTGGTGTCTTAGAGGAAAATGACAAAGTGTCCCTTATAATAACTGCTTATCATAACTAATTATGGCTTTCTGAGTCAAACGCAGTGAATCTTAAGTCATGTTTTACTATAGTGCTTGTAGTGGCCCAAAGAAATGCCCTTGAGAGTGAGGGCCACACAAGAGTGAAGAATCCTCTACATTGCTATATATCTCAAGTAGGTAAATAAAGCAAAATACCAATTTTGTTGGTACTACAAAATGGATGTTGTCAAGCTTTTTTTTTTTCAAAAAAAAAAAAAAGGATGTTGTCAAGCTTAAAATTCATATTTGTCCTTCAAGGGATAGGAGGAAAAACTGCTACTAAGACAAAAGTCAGATGAAAGAGGCCAGAGTCTGGGTGTTGTGGCTCCATTACCTGAGCCTGTGTCATCGGCAGGAGAGGACTCTGAGAGTGAAGGAGAGGAGTTGGCAAGGCCTTCCTCTCCAGGACCCTCCTCTTTGGCAATGCCTTCGGTGTCCGCCGAAGGGCAAGAGATAGGGCCGGGGCCAAGCACGTCCACGCAGCCACAGGTGGACAGTGATGAGAGTAATGAGTCTTGGCTGGATCCACACCAGCGTCACAGAGATAAGCGCGCACAACAGAAGAAAAGGCGTGCCCGAGATTAGGCTGAGTCACTGGACTATACCCCACAGGGTATAAAAGGGAGCATGGTGGCCAGTCAAGCCTTGTGATGAACAAAGCTGAAAGCTTCCACGCCATTCTGCATTGCCGGACTTTTGCTATAGACTTTGCTGGATTATCTTGGGGCTTGATTTACTATGTAATTATTGAGCATTTTACTTTGATGTACCAGAAGCAGAGAGAAGTTATCTCTTCCCTTCGTAAGTAATAAACTCTTGGCAGGCAGCCACTAGGTTGCTGCCAAGTTCCATTATCATAAGAAAAAGGATTTTGTCGGCTGGTTTGGTCTTTAACTCTTGACATCTGTTGGCGTATGTGCGTGTGGGACGGGGACAGAACACTGGGTAAGAATGTAAGATGAGTAAACATCTCAGACAAATTCCTTTCTAGTTCACATGAAGGGAGGGAAGTGGGAATTCCATTCTGACTTGCAAGATTCAGTTACTATAACTTTACAATAAAAGCAGTACTGACCTACATGACATTGGATTCCTAGTCTGAAAGGAAGATGTTTGTTTGTAATGGGAACTCTACTAGTGGAATTATTCTCCAGTTATGAATATCCCTTGGAGCAGTAGTGGTTTTCACTTACCTTCGCTACTGGTTCAGAATTGTGAGTGTGTGCGTGGCACTTCATTCACATACAGTGCTTCTGCGCATGTGCAGAATCTTCTGTGCATGTGCAGAGATATCCGGTGGGTGGGCAGAGCCCACCACTGCTTTCGAGTAGTCCATTGTTGCATCAAAACTTTAGAGGGCCAATTGCTAGCAGGATTTCGCAGGCAGTGATCATGTGCAAAGATTCTACCAAGCTTAGATAATCTTTTTTTTTTTTTGCACATCCTCAGAATAAGGAAGACCTCAAAATGTGATGAGTCTTCTGTGCTTTGCATGAATAAGAGATAGAGAAATAATGGCACCTGTCGATGATGCATTACAGATGAGAGGATATGGAATTCCACCTGGCAGTAAAACATTCCTAGCAAATGATTGGATTTCATTTTTCCCAGTTTTCCTTTTCTGCCTGGGGATGAGCTGTTTTTGCAAATTAGTCAGGATGGCTTTTCTTTATTTCTTCTCAATTGGGAGAACATTGGAGACGTCTGCTTGTCTTGAAGTATTGAAACATACAGGCTTATTTCACAGCCAAGCACAAGCAAGGAGAAAAAATTACGCAAAGCAAGACAGAAGAGATGTGTGCTAAAATTTCTAGCAAATGAGCCTATATTTTTCCAGCTTTCAAGTCCTTGCTGTCAAGCCCATTAGGAAACATATATGTTTCTGTGTCAAAACAAACTGCTTGATTGTGTGGCAGAAATGACAGATGGTGGGAACATCTCGCTTCTTTCTACACCCACCATGAAGCTGTCACTGGTGTCCAAATGACTGAGAACTGGCTGTAGCAGGATCCCTGATTAGTTCTAATGAAAGGAGACATTTCTTTTGTAGCTTTCACTGTGTTCCCACTTGCAACCTGTAAAATAAATATTTCCTTGATACAAAATGATAGCTACAAATCGCAATGCACTATAATTATAGAAAGTGCCTTACAACAGAACATGCATTCTTCTTTTTCTAACAGTGGATTTATTAATATTTATAAATATATTATTTATTAATTGATGGAGTGTGGCCAGTTAAAGTTGGCTAAGGTTCCTGTGTATCTTTTCTACTGCATGGCTTTGTTTTAACAATACAATTCAGATATTCTCCTAACACCTCATTATGTGGATCAGAGTTTTGTAGCAACAAGATAGTGATGGACAGAGCGCCTGAAGTACTTCACACATTTTGACAAACATATCTGATCAACACCAAGTAGCTCAATGATGATAGGTGATAGAATTAGAGTCCAACACATTGGAAGGAGATGCCAAATGACCCTATGTCTGGTCATAAAGTTTGGATTTGAATCCCTTTTCTGCCTTCAAATTTAATTGGGTAACTTTGGACCTGTCATACCAACCACATCTCACTGCTGTGTTGAAAGGAGGGAAAACCATCAATTCAACCATGAACTACATGCTGAGAACCTCAGTTTTGCAAAAGAATTGCCCTGTTCTACTATTCCACAAGCTATCAAAAGCAGAATTTAATGGCAATTTTATAATGAACAACAAATTTCGTATCTTAAAAGCAATGGGTACCAGTTGAGGTAATGCACAGGGCTTTTATCTGTATCTCTTCATTTCAGTCACTGTCATCCTGGCCTACAATTTGCAGTTTCCCCCTGTTCTTTGAGATGGAAAGTCAGGTTGGTGAGTTCATCAGATACCTGAAGTGAGGACTTTGCAACCTCTTTATGACACACACTCCCTCTCACATAGAAACACACATCATCTGATTTTTTGTACCAAAAAAAGCACTTGACTTTTTGCACACTGAAAATTGACATTTGCCAATGCATTGACTGCTGTGGAAATCACTTTGCAGGGCTTCAGTAGGTCATGGTCTATCAAAGAAGAAGTTCAAATCTTTTCTTACAACTGCGGCGTTTGAAAAGAATTTTGTATCGTTTCTGCTTCTTGAGAGACTCCTGAGATGAATGAAAGGATTTTTAAAATAACGATAGGCAGTTCCCACCTTTCAAATTGATTAAAGAAAAGAAGGCTTTCAAAATTTCTTTCAAAGAAAAAAAAAAGGACCCTCACATGGAGTTTGGTTTTCTTACACTTATTTAGTTGTGGGGTGATCAAGGGACTTCATCAGAGTCCTGATTGAACAGTGTCACATAGAACTCTTCTCAGGTGTCTGTGGCCTTCTCAGTTTCTTTATGAATGTGAAGAATCTCAAATGCCTATTTGCTTTTCAGTTATATTTTGGAAACAAGTCTAGGATCTAAACCTCATATAACTCAAGATCAAGCCAAGTCAAGTTCATTCATTCATTTAATAAACACAGGTTCTGCATTTTTTTTTTAAAGATCATTATTGGAGACCTACCAGGGTTTTTTTTTAAGGAAAAAAAAACTATTGACTTAATCAGCATCACTGAGAATAAAATATATGAAACCCAAGCCAATCAAACAAAGCAGGAGGCATTGAACATAAAACAAAACTCTTTATTCGTCCAAATTAATTGATTTTTGTTTTCAAATGCTATCCAAAGCCAAATAGTTTTAGAACATCAAAAAGTTAGCCTGATGGATGGGAGAATCAATAGTCCCAACTTGTTTTGAGTGAAGAATCAAAAATGTACAGTGCTAGGAGATATTTAATAACAAACATTGTCAACAGGGAGATAATTATCTTTCCTGACCAATCCCCTATTGCGTTGTTTTCCCTTCTCTCACTAAGTATTTCGGTTTGGCATCAAGTTAATTAGATGAATGAAATTTAACTTTCCCCTCTATAACTTTTTATGAATACAAATGCAGCACAAAAAACATTTCTTAAAGAAAAAAAAAAGAAACCTTTCCTTGAATTAACATATTTAACAAATGGGGGGAAGATGAAGTTGGTGCTGGGTGCAAAATGATTGAGTTGTGATAGAAACAGAAGCATCTGCATTTTATTTTCCTCCAAAGATTAAATCTTTCTCCACTCCCTGACATGGAAACAGCCTCTTCTTTCTTTCATGGAAATGTAAATTCATTTACATTTCTTTAAAAATCAGCTCTTTCTGAAAAACCTTTGTGTAATAATTATTATTTACATAGATTTAATCAGAACAGTATTTTAAACAAAGGATGCCTGGTGGTCTTTAAAAAAACACACTATATTTTTAATTTGCTTATTTTGCTTTCTGGAAGAACTTTATTTCTGCAATTTAGATCAATGCTTCTCAACACATACATACTCACACATGGCTTCATAAGTACACATGTTATTTTAGGTGATAATATGCACTAACATTTATTCTAATTACTGCATTTGCTTTGTATCTCAAGATGCACTGTAATGACTAATCTTGATTATTATAGCTAGGATAAGGTTTAATTTTCCACCCTGTTCTCCAGGAGCAGGCTAACAATCCACCAATGAATGAATCTGAGAAATGTCTTGACTTAGGATGCTGAAATAGGGAATTATGAATTCTTATTTTAAAAAAATAAATAAAGAAGCACAACTTTTTTGAGTGCCAGAAATATCAGGGCTGTAGGCTAGCTTAATGTTCATAATGAGTCCCCCTCCCCTCCTCCTCCTTTTCCTCCTCCTCCTCCTCCCATATAGTCCCAAGAAACCACAAATCCAAGAGTGCTAGAAGGAAGTGGGGTTCCAGCACTGATGATATTACTTTGCTGGGTAACGAAATGTCTGCAAGAAAATAACCAAGTTCAGAGAGCACCAAGGAGTTCAACCCTGAATTACAAATATTCTCTTCCATCAATAGAATTATTCTCTGAGAAATCATCGGTTCCAAGGAGCTACTTCCTTTTTCTCACCATGTTCCAATGCTGGTGTGTTTAGGCATCTTTTAAAATATCTGCTTACGTTGGCTCTTCCACAGACACTAACTCTTTTTAATGAAATGTTTTTATCATGCTTTAAAATGCTTTGGCTTTTACTGCAAGAAACACTCTATTGTTCTTGCTGCTGTTATTATTATTTCTTTGATTAATAGCTGCATAGCACCGAACTGAATTAATTTTACTGTGCCTTCAGGATCATCCAAGTTATTTTCAAACTGACCTATCATTTACAGGGAGGAACAACAGAGCTCTTTCCACAATTGCTCTTTGATCTAAGGGGCTGAAACAACTTCACACTAGAGGCCCACAACCGTCTTCACACATAAAGGCACAAGTGAGAAAGCTCATTAAGGATTTAGCACCTAAGAAAACCATTCCTTTAAAATCAGGGTTCCCCTCCTCTTTTTTTTCACCAAGTCCTCCAAAAAATCCTTTGCTGTTAAGTATCTGTACCATTATGGAAGTGTAACCTAACATTTTTTGCCCAAAGAAATATACTGCTCAAAAAAAATAAAGGGAACACAAGCAGAAGACATCCGAGATCTGAATGAATGAAATAGTCTTATTAAATACTTTGTTCGTTATATACAGTAGTTTTGTGGTCCCTTTAGGTGTTTGAGCAATGTATAAACTACTGTATGTAAAGAACAAAGTATTTAATAAGGCTATTTCATTCATTCAGATCTCGGATGTCTTCTGCTTGTGTTCCCTTTATTTTTTTGAGCAGTGTACATTAATATATTCTTGCAACAGGGTAAGAAGGCAAAGTTTGAGAAGTCTTATGCATAGAGCTGGGTAGAAAAATGTTCTCATTATACAATAAATGAACACTATTTTCTTCCCACATATAATATCTATAACACCCACTGTCTATCCCCTTTCTGCTTCCTTGAGTATTTAGTAGGAATGCACAACAGCTTCAATGGGATGATCTGATAGTATAGGAAAAGAACAGGCAGAGCTGGGAGGTGGAGTTAAGTGGGTCATCAGCCTAAAATTGTTACATTCCCAAAAACAATCCAAGTCAACCCCGCCCCCCTTGAATTCTGTTGACCCTTATCTGGCACTAATTTACTATTAAACTTTAGTTGACTAGATTCTTGTGTATAGGCTTGAGCAATAAATCTGGTTCATCTGCAACTTAATATATGATCTTGGTTCTTTGCAGATTTTTACTTAGTAAATCATTGTATTGAAGTTGATCCACAATACAGCAATTTCTTACTTTGGCTGCTTCTGTGGCTCTTCAGTGGTCTTCTAGGCATGTGTAGAAACCACTTCCTGTAAATCAGCCACACCTCAAAACCTGGCAAACTTGATCTAGTCTTCTCTGACTTTGAAACACCAAATATATATTTGAAGGGTCAGAGAAGACTTGATCAAGTCTGCCAGATTTTGAGGTGTGGCTGATTTACAGGAAGTGGTTTCTACTAATGCCTAGAAGACATCTTCTCTCTCTCTCTCTCTCTCTCTGGCATCTCTATCATCTCTATCATCTTTCTCTCTCTCTCATCTTTATCATCTCTATCTCTATCATCTCTATCTCTACCTCTATCACCTCTATCTATCACCTCTATCTCTATCTCTATCTCTCTTTCTCTATCATCTCTATCTCTATCATCTCTATCCCTATCTATCTATCTATCTATCTATCTATCTATCTATCTATCTATCTATCATCTATCTATCCCCTCCACATTCAGAGGCATTATTAACTAAGTAATATATATAGCTCAAAAGTGAAAGAAGATGAGAGAAGACCTTTAGATTTAAAGGTTGGGACAACTGCCCTTTGTCTCTTCGTTCTTAAACAAAGTAGAAATATCTACATAATCTTCAACCAACATATCTCACTACAAATGTCTCTTCTATGTATTTGTTCCACAAAAGCCCTTCAATCCCATGGAATACTATGTTATGAAATATCCCCATACTTTTATTCTATGCGGTTGGCAGCTCTTAGCTTTCATGGCTCCTTTTGGAAGGTTTTAATGGATCAGACCTGGCTAGTGTTTGTATGAGAAACTACCAAGAAAATCTGATGGTTGCAAATATTTGTAGTTCAGAACTGGAGTGTTGAGTCACAGGGATTGTCTGTTTTTTGTTTTTCACCTGCAGATGTTTCATTATCCACTTAGGCAATATCTTCAGTCCTATAATCTTGTAGAAATAAGGTTGGTTAGTTCATTGTGTAACAAATGAACCAACAATCCTCATTTATCCAAAATTGTAGCATTGAAGACGCTACCTAGGCAGTAATAAAACATTTGCAAATGAAAAAAACCCCAAATTTGAAAAACCATACCTCTTTACATTGGATGGACTTATCCAGGTAATTGCCTGAAATCAAGCTTGACTTGAGGGACTCTTAAATTTTTTTTCAGCTTATTATCAATCAGAAACATTCTTTCAGAAATAAGAAAAATTCTATCTGAATTGTGACTCCCTAGTTCAAACTCCTCCTGTGAGTAGCAGCTATTTGCTCTGTGGTGATCAGCAGGTATAGCTTTTCACAGCATGGTGGAATCCAAAACTACCTACTATTACCTGCAGTGATAACTCACTGTTACAGACTAATTTCTTCCCTTGCTTAGCTCTTGGCTTTCTGCTTATATATGGATTTGCCTACAGTTTTAAAGGCCATCTTCCAAGACTTTCTATGCAGTTTTTAATGAGGAATAATCCCAGTCTCATGCTATGAAATGTACAAACATTATCAACAGGAAAAACAATATAAAAGAAGACAATTCTGGCCCACAGATGGCACACATCAGAAAGAAAGTTTGCAATTGTATAGAGGGGGGCATAATAATAGGGCAGGAGATGGGAGTCAAAATCAAGAGGGGTGAGTTGACTTTATTTAAAGAAGGGATCTTATGCCAAATGATTCAGAGCAGGGGTGGGTTCTACTTACCTTTACCACCAGTTTGGAATGGCATATGCAGATTGCTGATGACGACATCCAGGGCAGTGGGCGGGGCCTCCCACCAGTTTTACTACCGGTTCTTGCGAACTGGTTCGAACTGGGGGCACCGCCACTGATTCAGAAATAACAAGATTATGACCCGGACAAAAAGTCTAAAAACTGAGCCAAATTTCTCAGAGTTCTTTCTGGTGGACAAATGGAATGTGATATCTTTTTTTTTTCTTTCCATTCCCCCTCTTTCCAAAGGAAATTCACTTTGGAGATTTTTTTCAAAATATTTATTTATTTATTTATTTTATTTATTTATTGCGATTTATATGCCGCCTTTCTCCCTAGGGACTCAAGGCGGCTTACAAAATGACAACTTCAATACAAATCACAATACAATACAAAATTAAAATCAATAACCCAGTTAAAAAACGATTTAAAATTATCCCAGTGTACCCCCAAACGGATCAGTTTAATTGGCGGAAGAGCCACGTCTTCAGCTCGCGGCGGAAGGAAAGAAGGTCGGGGGCTGTCCTGAGCTCAGTGGGCAATCCATTCCAGAGGGTCGGGGCTCCCACAGAGAACGCCCTCCCCCTGGGGGTCGTCAGCCGACATTGTTTGGCCGACGGCACCCTGAGGAGGCCGACTCTGTGAGAGCGCATAGGACGATGGGAGAACGGCTGGAGATGGTCCTGCAAGTACCCCGGGCCTAATATAAGAAGTAACGAGCAGAAGATCATTAAAGAGAGATCTAACCTAGAAATTTCCTGACAGTGAGAACAATTAATCAGTGGAACGAATTGCCTGCAGAAGTTGTGGATGCTCCAGCACTGGAAGTTTTCAAAAAGAGATTGGACAGCATTCATCTGCAATGGTGCTTGAGCAGAGTTGGACTAGAAAATCTCCAAAGTTCCTATTATTCTATGTTCTAGTTTTTCATTCAGTAACATTTGGGTGCCCTGGGAAGTTCAGAGGTTTTTTTTTAATTATTGATTTTTAAATTATTGATTTACCAGTTTGTATGCAGTGTACTTCTTGGAGTTCAAGGGATTAAATAATGTTAAAAGCAGAAACATACAATACATATACTGTGGACATAATATACTTAGACTTCAGCAAGGCATTCGACACAACCTACATAATAATAATAATAATAATAATAATAATAATAATAATAATAATAATAATAATAATTTTATTTATATACCGCCCATTCTCCCGAAGGACTCAGGGCAGTGTACAGCCAGAATTAAAATACAAATATACAAATATACAATATCATAGTTAAAATTAATTAAAATCATTAAATAGTTTTGGCCGAATTTTAAAACCCAAAATTAAAACCCAATTTAAACTCATTCAATTTGACAGCCCGCCTGTCGGAACAGTAGGGTCTTGAGGGTACAGCGAAAAACCCGGAGATCAGAGATATTACAAATATCCGGGGGCAATTCATTCCAGAGGGCAGGAGCTCCCACAGGGAAGGCTCTCCTCCTGGGTGTCGCCAGCCGACATAACTTGGCCGACGGCACCCTGAGGAGTCCCTCTCTGTGGGAGCGAACTGGTCGGTGGGAGGCTGTTGGTGGCAGAAGGCAGTCCCGTAGATATCCTGGTCCTATGCATGGAGCGCTTTAAAGGTGGTGACCAACACCTTGAATTGCACTCGGAAGACCACTGGGAGCCAGTGTAGCTCGCGCAGGAGAGGTGTTACTTCTCGGTAAGCTAGAAAAAAGTGGGATAGATAGCATCACCAGCAGATGGATTTGTAACTGGCTGACAAACCATACTCAATGAGTAATCCTTAATGGCACTATGTCTACATGGAGGGAAGTAAGCAGTAGGGTACCACAAGGTTCTGTCCTAGGCCCAGTACTCTTCAATATTTTTATAAACGACTTAGATTAGGGAATAGAAGGGGAATTTACCAAATTTGCAGATGATACTTATCTGGCAGGAATAGCTAACATCCTAGACGATAGGCTCAAGATCCAGATGGATCTTGACAGACTGGAACACTGGACCCTATCCAACAAAATGAAATTTAATGTAGAGAAAAGTAAAGTCTTACACTTAGGCAAGAAAAACCCAAAGTATACATATAGACTGGGAGAAACCAGGCTTAATAGCAGTAACTGTGAGAGGGATCTTGGAATCTAAGTGGACAACCAATTAAATATGAGCCAACAGTGTGTGGCAGCAGCCAAAAAAGTCAATGCAATCCTAAATTGCATTAACAGAGGGATACAATCAAGATCAAGGGAGGTACTAATACCACTCTATAAAGCCTTAGTAAGACCACACCTTGAGTACTGCATCCAGTTTTGGTCACCACATTATAAAATAGATGTTGAGACTCTAAAAAGAGTGCAGAGAAGAGCAACCAAGATGATTAGGGGACTGCAGGCTAAAACATACAAGGAACGGTGGCAGGAACTGGGCATAGCTAGTCTTGTGAAGAGAAGGACCAAGAGAGACATGATAGCAGTGTTCCAATATTTGAGGGGCTCCCACAGAGAGGAAAGGCTCAAGCTATTTTCTAAAGCACCTGAAGGCCAGACAAGGAATAATGGATGGAAACTGAACTAGGAGAGATTCAACCTGGAAATGAGGAGGAATTTTCTGACAGTGAGAACAATCAACCCATGGAACAACTTGCCTTCAAAAGCTTCATCACTGGAAGCTTTCAAGAAGAGACTGGACTGTCATCTGTCAAAAATGGTGTAAGGTCTGCTTGGCCGAGGCGTTGGACTAGATGACCTATAAGGTCCCTTCCAACTCTGTTAATCAGTGTTTGTATCTGTATATCATGTATCTTGTACAATATTATATAATGTAAAATCATAAACAACAGCTTAAAAATTCCACCAGTTATTGAAGGTAGAGATGAAAGCAGTGTTGTATCAAGATAATGGAAGCTCCACCTCTTCTGTAATGTTTTACCTATACCAAGGGATGAACTAGCAATATTTCTGGATTATCAATAAAGCAACATACAAATTTTTATTTATCAGCCCATTTCTTTCTCTTCCCCATACTTTGGGACTCCCACTCCCCTAAACATGTGAAAAAGGCTGTACCAGGCTCTTAACAGTTAAGTATAGCCCCCAAGTAAATGAATTCCCATTAGGGTGGTTTCTTCTCAAGAAGATAAGGACTTCATATCAGATTCTTGGAAAGTAAATAAGTCAAAAACTACACCATATGTTTATTAATGAATTCTTTAAGATGTGGTCGTTGAGAGCTATTTGGACCTCTAATGCAAGGCTAAAGTACTATTTCTCCTTTTCCTGGCAAGATTGATTCTGAAGTATCCATCTGTTCTTCATTAATAATCTTTTGAGATGTTCCAATCTCTTTTCAATCCCCAGAGTCAATCTAGTGAACTCTCTTTCAGGCTGATAAAATAAAGAGTGGACATTTCCCTCTACTGAATAGGTAACTTGCTTGTCTGAAAGCTTTCCTGTTTATTACTCTGTCAGTATTGGTTATATAGATTAGTGTTTCTCAACCTTGGCAACTTTAAGCTAGTGTGGACTTCAGCTCCTGGACTTCCCCAGTCAGCATGCTTTATGGGAATTCTGGGAGTTGGAGTCCACACATCTTAAAGTTCGCCAAGGCTAAGAAGCACTGATCAAATTCATCACCTACATCAGAGGTCTTCAAACTTGGCAGCTTTAAGACTTGTGGACTTCAACTCCCAGAATTCTCCAGCCAGCATAGCTTGAAGTTCACAAGTCTTAAAGCTGCCAAGTTTGAAGACTTCTGACCTACATCATCCCCTTGCTGCAGGACTGATGATCAAACTCTTGATAGCCCCATAGAACTTGACAAGAGAAGCCATACTGGCATAGTTCAGTTTTCCAGGGAGAGGAAACATTGTTAGCAAAGATTGGGGTGAGCAAGAGTCAGAATAACAGAATAACTCATACAGAATACAAAGTTGGAAGGGACCTTGGAGGCCTTCTATTTCAACTTCCTGCTCAGGCAGGAAACCCAATACCATTTCAGACAGATGCCTGTCCAATCTCATCTTAAAAACCTTCAGTGATAGAACACCTACGACTTCTGTAGGCAAGCCATTCATTCCACTGCTTGATTTTTCTCACTGTCAGAAAATTTCTCCTTTATTCTAGATTGGTTTTCTCCTTGATTAGTTTCCATCCATTGGTTACTGTCCTGCCTTCAGGTGCTTTGGAGAATTGGTTGGCCCATCTTTGTGGCAGTCTCTCAAATATTGGAACACTGCTATCATGTCTTCCCTAGTCCTTCTTTTCATTAAACTAGAAACCGAATCAGTTTCTTGACTCCATTTTTTACATTATGTTGTCATATAAAAGCAATGCCTCTGTAAGATACTTATCACTTTTTTAAATGCTGCAAATTTCAAATACAGTTCCCATTGTGGGAATTTTTCTCTTGCTAGTTTTCTGCTTCATTTTGACTTATTTTTAGTGCAGCAGGTTTAATTGCAAAATGCTTTAGGCAAAGTATGTTTATCACATGAATCTTTCTTTTGACTACTTTTGGGCTGTAGAACAACTCCCATCACTTCTTGCCTCGAGATTATCCCTAACTCATTCTTGGCTATTCTATTCCTTTAAAAAAAATTTTTTTCTTTATTTGAAACAGTGACTAAATCTCAGTAGTCTTTCTCCATAAGCTAAATTGCTCTCTTTCAGCCCCCCCACCCCCAACAGGTTGGTTTGTGCATTTGTGAGGAATGCTTTGAAACACCAGGCACTTGAAGAAGCAGAGAGAAAAATCTTTGGAACATAGAAATGAATTTGGACAGAAGATGAAGGAAGATAGAAGGTGAGTGGGTGGGAACAACAGATAATAAAGAGGAATAAAGAGTCAGAATTGAAAGAGATTAAAAAGAAGAAACAAAATAAAATAAAAATAGAAAAAAGTTTCTTTGACCTATTAAACAGATTGATTGCAAAGTTCATTTGGCAAGGGAGAAAACCCAGAATTCGATTAAAAATTCTACAAGATACTAGAGATAGAGGAGGAGTAGCCCTTCCGGATTGGGAGATTTATTATCAAGCAGCATGCCTGACCTGGATAAAAGAATGGATTGAGTTGGGAAATAAAAGAACTTTAATAATCGAGGGTCACGACTTACAGGTTGGATGGCATACATTTTTATGGGGCAAAAAATATAAATCACATGGATATTTCAAAAGACATATAATTAGGAACTCACTATTAATAATTTGGAACAAAATTAAAAAACAATATTATACTAGAATGCCAAATTGGATTTCGCCCAATGAAATATTAACCTACCCAAATTTATTAGATTGGACTAAAATAATTAGGTATAGGGATATATTAAACGAATTGGGAAATCTAAAAACAAAACAAGAATTAGAGCATGATTTGAATAGGGAAGTAGAATGGTGGACGTATTTGCAAATCAGATCAAAATATACAGTGGACACAAAGACTAATCAGATACAATTGGAACAAAACGAACTAGACAAAATTATATATGGAAAAGACCAAAAATTAATTAGTAAAATATATAAATTTTTATTGCAGTATAAAATGGAAGAGGAAATTGTGAAAGACACTATGATTAAATGGGCAAGAAATTTTAATCACACGATAGAATTAGAGAAGTGGGAAAATAAACATGAAATTGACAGTATCAATGGCATACAAGAAAAACCAGATGAAAATGTTTCATAGATGGCATCTTCCGCCAGCTAGAATAGCAAAGATGTTCCCTGGTAATTCACTGAAATGTTGGAACTGCAAGAATAATTATGGAACATACTATCATCTCTGGTGGACTTGTCCGGTGGCAAAACAATTTTGGGCCAAAGTTAAAAAACTTTTAGAGGAGATAATACAGAAACCAGTAAAGGGAGAGCCAGAGCAATTTCTACTAAGGATTCCAATAGAAAATTATACAAATATAAATATAATATTTAACACTACATATATTAACAGCAGCTTGCATAATATAAGCGCAAAACTGGAAGAAGGAATGTCCACCAACAGAAGAGGATTTAATTAAAAAAATCCTTGAATGCGCAGAGATGGACAAGTTTACAAAGGAACTTAAGGAAAGAGATGACACAGATTACTATAGAGTATGGTACAGATGGTATGACTGGTGGGAGAAAAGGAAAAATGAAAAAAAGGAATAAAGGAAAAAAGAGGGAACTGAAATAATACTTTATTGTTTATTTTTGTGATAATATTGCTTGAATGTGCTGAAGATCAGCGTAAAGAGAAGTCGACATAAAGGAAATTAGATTATTTAAGTAGATTAAGATAAAGTTAGAATATATGTAAATAATAAGAAAGGATCACCTTAAATGAGCTGTTAACAACGGAAAAATGATATGTATATATGTGTTGTTTGTTTTGTGTTTGTTTTAATGTGTTTAAAATAAAAAAAACTTTTTAAATTTTTTTTTAAAAAAGAAGAAACAAAATGTACAGTGGTCAGTTTATGGATGCAGTTTATGGATATAGCGCATAGGTTGAGACCCACCATATTTAAAATTTGAGACCAATATTTTTAAGGGGATGTAATAATATGCACGTTTGCTTAAGCTTTACTGAACATTGAATACCTAATTAATTGTTCATAAGATCACACTATTTTTCTTTATGCATTATTAGGTAAATTAAAATCCAAACAAACAAACAAACAAACAAACAAACAAACAAACAAACAAACAAAAGCTGGTGGCATTAAGGGAAAATCAGAATAGCACTATATCAGAGATGATATATCTGGAAATCCTGGGGTTTGCTAGCTATGATGAAGAAAGATGCTGCGTGAAAGGATTGGGGCTGTGACCAAGATTGCTTACCTGATGCATTTGCAGACATAGATTCTCCACCTTTTCTCTCTGTATGTGTGCATGCATGCAGTGCTGGTTATACAGAGAAATTCTACTGCATGTTTCCAAGGTTCTTATTCATTTTATTAAAAGAAAATTTGCTTTAGAAATTCTTTCCTTCCCACACAAAAGAGACATTAAGAGGCCTTCTAATCAAGGAGAGAATCAACCTAGAACTAAGGAGTATTTTACTGACAGTTAGAACAATTAAACAGTGGAACAGTTTGCCTCCAGAAGTAGTGGGTGCTCCAACACTGGAGGTTTTTAAGAAGAGAGTAGACAGTCACTGAGATGGTATAGGTAGCCCTTCTACTCCTCCAAATCAGAAAGAGGCAAACCTCTTTTAAAAAAATTGCTGTAGTGTAGGACTATTGTAAAGGGTGAGGTTTTCTAATATTTGATTTTGAGCTAGCAAGTTGAAAGATACGATCTACCCCAGCAATAAAGATCACAGAAGGAGATGTAAAAATTAAAAGATGTCAAAACAAGCTACAACAAGAATCTTCAAAGCTTCATCCATTAGAAAAAAGACTTGCTGCAAAGTAGAAAAAAAATCAGCTTTATGCCGAAGATCCACTGATGATTCAGGAATCCAATCATTCACATTTGTGGGTGTGTGGTGAAACCCCCAGCATTTTAAATGCTAAGGCACAATTAGAACAATTGATGAGTGGAACAACTTGTCTCCGGAAATTGTGGGTCCTCCAACACTGGAGTTTTTAAAAAAGAGAATGGACAACTGTTTGTCTGAAATAGTGTAAGGTTCCCTGCCTGAGCAAGGGGTTGGTCTAGAAGACCTCCAAGGTGTCCCTTCCAACTCTATTATTCTGTCTTAGGTGTACAGTGTGGTGTGCTTGCATTTAATCAGTGAGGAAGTGGCTAAAATAGGTGTTATTATATTATTAACTTGTCTTAAATGATATGGTAATCTCTCCATCAGCCTGCCAGCTCTTTGACTTCCTGTATCCCTCTTAGATTCCAAGAAAAGTTGCCATCAGTGGAAATTGCTCCACATTCTCAGAAATGTTCCTGATATGAACAGTATGAAAACAGAAATAAACAACATCTACATAACCACCCAAAATAGACAATCAAAAAGACCAAAATCAAACAAAACACCCTCTTCCTCCTTACCAGCAATTAACACTGATATGAGCAGAGATTAACACTAGACCAACAATCAATAAATAAACAGTATACCAATCAAGAAACTACAGTATTGACACAGACAAACAAGCTAACAGTAAACAACAGCCTAATCATGGAATCACCAAGAACATCTCCATCAATACTGAGAGGGGCAGCCACCAGCATATAAACAGAGGGCGAACCTCCCTCCCTTCTAGTACTGATGAGGTTAGCTAGTTGGATAATGAAACATCTGCAAGACATCACGTTACATATAATCACGGTGGCTAGATTAACCCTAGCCCAATCCTGGAAATTAGAACAGTTGCCAACAGAAGAACAAATAATTCAAAAGATATTTATAGATTAACTTTAAAATTAAACGATAAGGAAAACTCACAGTATTTCCAAATATGGGACAGATGGTATGAATGGATTAATCGATGGAAAAAAAAAAAACTAAAGTCAAATACAGTAAGAAATTAAAGGTAACAAATATACACCGTCATTAAGAAATTAAGGTTAATGTATATATATATTCACATGTTTAAATATTATAGATAGATAATCCTGTTTGTTAGTTTTAGTATATATGTAATTTAGAATTGTATTTTCTTTTTTAGAGTTAAGAACGTTTTGTACAATTTTTTATCTTTTTATATTGAATAAAGTTTGTTTTTAAAATTAGAAAAAGAAAAAGAAAAGAAACATCTGCAAGAAATCCACTAAACTCAAAGAGCATCAAGGACAACATAGGATGAAAATAACATTGCATCATCACTCTGCAGATTTCACCTCTTTTGAGTGGGCACATGGAATCACACAGGCACATACAAAAGGAACAAGACACATATCATGGTGGTATAACACTGCTTTAATTAAGATGACTCATTTGATGCACTCCCCATGTTGCCAGTAAATGCCATTATAAGGCATGCATAAATGTGTTTCAGAAATTCAATTCATATTCGGTCTCTAGAATAAATCTTTCTTTTCTGATTCTGGATCCAACCATCAGATGGAATTGGTTGCCTCCAATTCAAACCTGATGATTCCAGACTTTTCCTCCCCCTCAAAAAATCAAGTCAAATTCCTGAATTAAATTGTCTTGCTTCATTGATCTGGTTAGGAAACCAGAATCAATTTGATTTGGTGATCTGACTGGGATTGATGAGTAGGATTGAATCTGACTTGATCCTCACGTCCTAAAGTAGTGTTTGCTGCCACCTTGTCGTAGCAAAGTAGGGTCAACAATGACCAATGATAGATTTTAAAGACAGGTAGCCTCTTGATGTGGGTGAAGAAGGAGAGTGCAAAAGTTGGCTTGAAACGCAACATTAAGAAAACTAAGATCATGGCATCCGGCCCTGTCAATTCTTGGCAAATAGATGGGGAAGAAATGGAGGTAGTGACAGATTTTATTTTCCTGGGCTCCAAGATCACCGCAGATGGGGACTGCAGCCAAGAAATTAAAACATGCTTGCTCCTGGGGAGGAAAGCTATGGCAAATCTAGACAGCATACTAAAAAGCAGAGACATCACCCTGCCAACAAAAGTGCCTATAGTCAAGGGTCTGGTTTTCCCAGTTGCAATGTATGGCTGTGAAAGTTGAACCATAAGGAAGGCTGAGCACCAAAGAATTGAGGCCTTTGAACTCTGGTGCTGGAGAAGACTCCTGCGAGTCTCTTGGACTGCAAGGCGATCAAACCGGTCAGTCCTAGAGGAGATCAACCCTGACTGCTCTTTAGAAGGCCAGATCCTGAAGATGAAACTCAAATACTTTGGCCACCTAATGAGAAGGAAGGACTCCCTAGAGAGGAGCCTAATGCTGGGAACGATTGAGGGCAAAAGAAGAAGGGGATGAAAGAGAGCAAGGTGGCTGGATGGAGTCACCGAAGCAGTCGGCGTGAGCTTAAATGGACTCCAGAGGATGGTAGAGGAAAGGAAGGCCTGGAGGAACATTGTCCATGGGCTCGCGATGGGTCGGACACGACTTTGCAACTAACAACAACAACAAAGGAAATATAAATAACTGTTTTCACAAGGGAAGAAAAGCTTGATAAATTGCAGGACAGATTTCAGAATGAAATAAATTTAATCTAAACGCATTCTCCTTGTAATTGCTGATATAGGATGAATTCATATGTACACTGACCACTGATACTGTATCTCTCATAATTCCTAACAGTCTGGAGATTATTGGATTTGCATTTCTAATCCATGCAAAATGCCATGTTAAATAAGACATACACACAACCATACACACACACACACATAGACACAGATGCACAAACTCATCATGTAGTAAAATAATTTTAGTTCTGTTAGGTATCTAAGAGTGTTTTGAGAGGAGGCATATTTTTCATCAAAGCAATATGCTTTCTTTTTGTCACATTTCCTTGTTTATTTTCCTCTGCAATATTTCCCTATGATAAGCAAAAAGACATTTGGAACTGTTCTAATTTTTTCCCCCCAAGCTGCTCATTTCCATGAGAAAATGAATCCTGTCCCAACTTGTACTTTTCTCACTGTTCTTTTCTGCTTTTGAAGTTTCATACAGCTTCCTCACAAGATTAGAGGCAACTTCTAATGAGAACACTAGCTATTTCATATATGTTCTTTCTTGCTATGGCTTCTATAGAAGAGCAGGGGTCAAAAATAATGATATATACTCCAAAGCAAGTTTGTGTGGCTTTTGAAACAAAAGAGCTTCAAACAGGATGTGCTTACTTGTTTAGTTATTTGTTAGGTCAATATTTATTTATATTTTTAAAATCTGCCTAATCCAAACAATTTCTGTACAATCAAGTTAAGGCAAAAAAGACATTATTATAATAGTTTGTCACACAATCAGACTAGTCTGGATTTGGCCTTTTTGTCCTCCAATCATGTCCTCCTCCAGGACCTGGGATAAGCAGATGCTTAATAATATTAAAGTATCTTCATAGGATGTAAGCTGTTCCAAGCAAGGCTGCCTTTTGCAATTGACGGATGGTGATTTTGTCAATGCCGAAGGAATGGAAGTGTGGCTCTGGATGCTTTGGGATTGCACTCAAAGCATCTATTACTATTGGTACTATCTTTGCTTTCAGATTAAGATTTACAGATTAACTGAGTTGGAAGGGACCTTATAGGTTATCTAGTCCAACCCCCCCACCCCCGCTCAAGCAGGAGACCCTATACCATTTCTGACAAATGGCAGTCCAATCTTTTCTTGAAAGTCTCAAGTGATGAAGCTCCCACAACCTCCGAAGGCAAGCTGTTCCAGTGGTTGATTGTTCTCACCGTCAGAAAGTTCCTCCTCATTTCTAGGTTGAATCTCTCCTTGATCAATTTCCATCCATTATTCCTTGTCGGCCTTCAGGTGCCTTGGAAAACAGCTTGACTCCCTCCTCTCTGTGGCAGCCCCTCAAGTATTGGAAGACTGCTTATCATGTCTCCCCTGGTCCTTCTCTTCACTAGACTAGCCATGCCCAGTTCATGTAACCGTTCTTCATATCTTTTAGTCTCCAGTCCTCTAATCATCCTGGTTGCCCTCCTCTGCACTTTTTCTAGAGTCTCAACATCTTTCTTTTGCCACAATCATCCTACTTCTATTTGCAGGTCTTTGTATTTTGTGATGCTGTCTTCAGCTACTGCCATGTCCATTTTCCAGACTTTTTTTGGTCTTTCTTATTAACAATTGTTATTGTCAATGATTATTGATTATTATTAAAAAAAAATTAACTCACCATCATTTCCATTCAATTAGGCCAGTGGTTCTCAACCTGTGGGTCGGGACCCCTTTGGGGGTCGAATGATCCTTTCACAGGGGTCGCCTAAGACCATTGGAAAACACATATTTTCAATGGTTTTAGGAATAATTTTATGGTTGGGGGTCACCACAACATGAGGAACTGTATTAAAGGGTTGCAGCATTAGGAAGGTTGAGAACCACTGAATTAGGCTAACCTAGGGGCCGTATATTAGCTGGATTGATATTACTTTGGCTAGCCTTCAGGAAGTCCTTACAGGAAGGTTCATCTGTACTTTCAAGGGAGAATGTTCCATAAATAGCAATAACACTTAGACTTATATACCACTTCACAGTGCTTTACAGCCCTCTCTAAGCAGTTTACAGAGTCAACATATTGCCCCCAACCATCTGGGTCCTCATTTTATCAACCTTGGAAGGATGCAAAGCTGAATCAACCTTGAGTCGGTCAGGATCGAACTGCTGACAGTCAGCAGAATTAGCCTGCGATACTGCATTCTAACCACTGCACCATGATGGCTCTTCTAAAATAGAGGTGACTGCTCAAAAGGCCTTACCTTGGCCCCTTACCCAAGATACTTTGGGGGCAGGAAGTCTTCTAATTGGTTTTTATAATGTTTCATTATCTGCTTGTCTGTATTTTGTGACCTTACTCCCTGAATAGGAATTGAAAGTTGAGTCTCTGGCCTTAAAAGAACCAAGGGTATGTGGTACTATATGGAAAGAATTCCAATAGATCTGTAGAGATGAGATCGATGGGGTGAGAATCCAGCTGAAGCAAATGTTGGCATGAACCACTTATGGCTAATTTATGGTGATAAAGCCCTATCATTTGTTAGGATTCTTTTAATTCTGCAGATTTCAGAATTCTCTGAGCATGGCTATGTCTTCAGTTTGTGCACGGATGATTTCATTTGGGCTACATAAAGAGCACCACTCAGAGAAATTACTATTAGAATATATCAGATTAACTCTCACCTTGTTAAGATGTAGGAAAAAGAGCTATAATGGCTTTTCAAGAGAGTCTAAGGAGTGAAACCGCTATGAAGAGTGAGCCTCTATCCTAGTTTTTGTTTGATAGTCAATCATTTTTAGGTATTGGCATTTTTTTTGTAATTATAGTAATAATTGTGACTGTACAGTGTGGTGTTATATTGCTTCTATTGTTTCTAACTGTCTAAATTGTAAGAGGAGACTATACACTGCTGAATCCTAATTTTCTTCATATTGAAGGGGAATGTAACTAAAAAACAACAACAAAAGAAAGCATATTTTTATTTATGTTCATAATCTCAACATTTTCTCAAAATAACATTCTTTGAACTGTTCCAGTGGTGAAATCCAATTTTTTTTTACTATCGGTTCTGTGGGCGTGGCTTGGTGGGCGTGGCAAGGCTTGGTGGGTATGGCTTGCTGGGCGTGGCAGGGGAAGGATATTGCAAAATCTCCATTCCCACCCCACTCCAGGGGAAGGATACTGCAAAATCCCCATTCCCTTCCCACTCCTGGGGAAAGGATATTGCAGAATCTCCATTCCCATCCCACTCTGGGGCCAGCCAGAGGTGGTATTTGCTGGTTCTCCGAAGTACTCAAAATTTCCACTACTGGTTCTCCAGAACTTGTCAGAACCTGCTGAATAGCATCCCTGATCATCACAAAATGGATGGGATATTATTGCATTCTCATAGCTGTGTGCAGAAACAAATGTCACACAACTGAATGTGTGGCAATTTTCCCAAGTATGAGTACCACACAGCACAGACTGATACTCAAAATTGACAGTTGTTCTATGCAGAGAATCCCAGGAAGGTAGTATTTTTTTCTAACAGAGAGCTTTTGAATTAAAATAGAAATATATTCCATTTTTGAGGAAATGCTGGAAATGTTATTTTAAAATGATGTTTCAAAAACACACGAGGCTTTTTAGAAGAATAATTATCTATCATGTATCTATCTATCTATCTATCTATCTATCTATCTATCTATCTATCTATCTATCTATATCTAATCGGTGAAGATTAGAAAAACCCATCCATTCCATTCTGTGAAGAAGGACAAAATGACAGGTGATTCAAAGCATATCTCTTTAAACATTTTTGCTTCACAGAGAAAGAGAAAAAAAACTCTTTTCAGGTGCCAAATTTGGAAGGAAAGGAAAAAGAGCCATCTAATTCAATTTTTGTATGTCAAATACATCTCACAAGTTCAAAGTTTTTATCTAGTAGTCACTTTTCTAATTTGTTTGTCGTTTCTTTTTTTTAAAAAAATTCTAAACAGTGTCCCTGGCCACTCAATTAGTAACCCTCCTTAGAGCACACTTTTGGCTACCCATCTGTTCGAGGTTGTTTAGAAAAGACACCGTCTTGTATTTGGCATTTGTAACTGTCAGCCTCACCTGCAGTGTAATCTACCTTCTGTTTGGTGCTCAAAAGCAGATTTATTCATTTTTAGACCACATATTATCAACACCCTTCCACACACACACCCCTTCCTTCTGCTCTCCTTCACAGGAGTGGATTATCCTGCCAGAGATAAAAATGTGTCACATACAAATACACATTTGGCATAGAAAATGCATGTTCTCATAGCATGTTCCCATATTCAGCACTCTTATCTTTAGCAGTGCAACAATGTTTGTGTGTCAGTTAATGCAGTCTTCTCAATTGATGGGCTGCGTACCTATTTTCTGACAGACTTGTCAGGTTGATGCAAAAGTAGGTTGACTGCCCATTTCAGAGTCCTTTGTGAATTTCTTTGATTTGTTTGCTTTTAAGACATTAAGTTTGCCTATTTAAGGAGGAGTTATGCCTGGAGGCTATGAGGTTCCCCCCCACATACACACAAATTCTGGCCATCTGAGCTGGCATTCATTTTGTAGAGGAAATGATGATAGAGGGTAAAGGAGGGAAGAGAGAAAGAGGAGAAAATTGGCTGTGATGGTCAAGTCAATCTGGCTGTGCTGAACACTGAAAACATAATTTACTAACGTTTTGCAAGCTACAATAATTAACACCAGTTTAAGGGAAACTGGTTTACAGCAGAATTGTTTTCCCCACCCCCCCTTGCTCTGGCAAATGAGTATAATGTCTTTAAAAGGGCCTGGTGGCTCAGCAGACTGATAACATTGTGATTAACACCAGCTGTCTGCAATTACTGTAAGTTCGAACCTCACTAGGATCAAGGTTGACTCAGCCTTCCATCCTTTCTAAGGTAGGTAAATTGAGGACCCAGTTTGTGGGGGCAATAAGCTGACTTTGTATAAATATACAAAAGTATGAAGGCTATTGCTTAACGCATTGTAAGCTGCCCTGAGTCTCCGGAGAAGGGCGGCATATAAATCAAATTAAAAAAAAAATGAAACCCAATGTAAAGATAAATATGCTCATATTCCCCAATAAAAATATGGCTAAAATTATATTGGCTTTACTCTTTATTTCCAATGAATGATTTTCTTTTATACCATTGTAATATTGCATCATTGTTTTATCTGGTACATATAATAATGTTTAATTATTTAAAAAATGAGTTGTATGCTTATTTATTGCCCAACCTTGTCTCCGGTAAATTTATTTCAGTGTTTTCAGATGTCATGGCATTACAAAGTTCGAGAATCAAAGTTTGATGGATTGTAAAACTACGTGGCTAACATTAAATTGATATCCTTGATGTTTCCTTTCCCTCCAAGTGGGAATTTTTGATTAGTTAAATCCCACTATTTAAGAGAGGGATTTTTGGCAACAATACTTAATAGCATTAAGTGTTGCGCTGATAATTTCCTTGTAATTCTTTTATCATGACTGATTACTATTAATATTTAAAGGAGTAGTGTGGTGGCCTAGAAGTAGAGCTCTTGCCTCACAGTCAGGAGGCTGTAAGTTCGATCCTAGGTAGAGGCAGATATTTCTCTCTCTGGGCACACTGAATATATATCTGCTGAAAGAAAACTCCGCATTGGTGACAGGAAGGGCATCTGGCCAGTAAACATTCAGTTCCATTCTGCCCAGATTTCACTCCACAAGGGATTATGGGGTTGTTAAAAGAGGATGATTATTTAAAATAATTATAAATATTTTTAAATGATGCATGCATTCTATTAGCATTTTCATAAGTGAAGTGTTGTTCTTGCTCTTGTGAAGAGGCAAATGGTCTCAGGATGTGAGTGTAGGGGTCTCTTGTACAATGATGGAGAAATTGCAAAGGTATCTGGGTCCCTGTCTGGGGCCTTTACAGAAAAGAAAAGCTGCATAGGATACAAACTTGTTTTTCTGTAATGGTATGTGGAATGATCTTGGGAGACAGAAGGAAGAGCCACAGTTAGATAATAGTCTGATAAATTAAATTTGAGTCTGAAGGAGAAAGGATGATGAAAGCATCTCAGAAAGGACCCTCCCTACTTTTGGGGGGATTAGAAATGAAGGAATGATGGCCAGTTTGTTATAGTGATTAAGGCACCAGGCTAGAAACCAGGAATACATGAATTCTACTTCCAGTTTAGACACAAAATCAGCTGGACTAGTCATTCTCAGCCCAAGGAAGCAGGCAATAGCAAACCACAGCTGAAAAACTTTGCCAAAAAACCTGTAGAAACCAGTCCAGGCATCACCAGAAGTCAAAAGCTGAAGATACAAATAGAAATAGCAATAGCACTTAGACCAGGGGTCTGCAATCTTAAACACTCAAAGAGCCACAAAGATTCTAACCGGAAGCCCCCCGTTGAATTCTGGAGCTGACCGGAAGTCCGATTCCCCCACCATAGAGTCTCCTCCTAGCGTAGTGTCCTTTTTCCTCTGCCAGCCAGAAGTCCGGTTCCCCCACCATAGTGTCTCCTCCTAGCGTGGTGTCCTTTTTCCTCTGCCAACCAGAAGTCCGGTTTCCCCACCATAGAGTCTCCTCCTAGCGTGGCGTCCTTTTTCCTCTGCCAGCCAGAAGTCCGGTTCCCCCACCATAGAGTCTCCTCCTAGCGTGGCGTCCTTTTTCCTCTGCTAACCAGAAGTCCGGTTCCCCCACCACAGAGTCTCCTCCTAGCACGGCGTCCTTTTTCTTCTACCTGTCCTAACCAAAAGCCCTAGCAACTGTGGAGCCGACTGGCGACAAGGAGCCACAGCAGAGGGATGAAAGTGCCACATGCGGCTCCAGAGCCGTGGGTTGCTGACCCCTGACTTAGACTTATATACCGTTTCATAGTGCTTTACAGCCCTCTCTAAGAAGTTTACCCAGTCAGCATATTGCCTACAACAGTCTAGGACTTCTTTTTACTGACCTTGGAAGGATGGAAGGCTGAGTCAACTTTGAACTGGCCAGAATCAAACTGCTGGCAGTCAACAGACTTAGCCTGCAATACTGCTTTCTAACCACTGCATCATCACAGCTCTCTCAGTGATAACATAATAATAAAAAATAAGTGAAGGAAAAGGAGGAGTATTTTCAGACTTGCACGATTCTGTTAATGCAGACTTATAATAAAGACAGAACTAGTAATCACAGTCACACTACTTGACCCTATTATCTTGTAGGGTTAACATTATTAAAGACCCTAAGGACTTTTGGTAGTAGAGCATGCCAGTGTCTCCACTTCATTATGCTAACAGGCTAATTTTGGGGTGAAGAACTGTCTTGAGCCCTTTTCTCTGACTAGACTATTTTTAAAAATTGGAAATCCTTAACTAGGTTGGAGCACAAACTTCCACATAGGAATTAAATACAGAACTGAGAAATGGTCAATTATTTATTTATTTATTGGTTCGATTTATATGCCACCCTTTTCCGGAGACTCAGAGACTTGGTAGATGTCTATGGAGATTCTCATTCATCCAGGTCATGGTTGTCCCAAAGGTGCTTTGTTTTCAAGAGGCAACTGAACTTTCTGGTTTTTCTTTGAAGACATTTTGCTTCTCATCCAAGAAGAGCCTTGATAGTACAGTGGTCTAAGCACCCTGTTATTAACACAGCTGCCTGCAATTTACTGCTGGTTCGAATCTCTCCAAGGCTCAAGGTTGACTCAGCCTTCCATCCTTTCTAAGGTAGGTGAAATGAGGACCCAGTTTGTGGGGGCAATAAGCTGACTTTGTATAAATATACAATAGTATGAAGGCTATTGCTTAACGCATTGTAAGCCGCCCTGAGTCTCCGGAGAAGGGCGGCATATAAATCAAATTAAAAAAAAAAAAAGCTTCTTCAGTCAGATCTTGGATGAGAAGCAAACCATCTTCAAAGAAAAACCAGTAAGTCCAGTTGCCTCTTGGAAAAAAAAAGCACCCCTGGGCAGGGGTGAAATCTACTTACCTTCCCTACAGGTTTGGAAGTGCATGCGCCATGTGCATGTGCTCACTCCGCTCATGCTCACACATGCATCACATGCATGCGCAGACCCTCTGTGTATGCGCAAACCCTTCTGCACATGCGCAGAGGGTAAAAAACAGGTTACTTCCTGGTTTTAACCAGAATGACGACTGGGCGGATGGGTGGAGCCTCGCACTGCCGTTGCTACCGGTTCTCCAAACCACCCGCTGCCATCGCTACCAATTCAGCCGAACCGGTCCGAACCAGTAGCATGGATTATCCCTTCTTCTTACATTAATTTTCTCCAGCCCAGGAGATTTTATTTTTACAACCAATCATTTATCAAGGACAATTGTTATTCCATTCCTTGAAGAAGTGTCGTCTTGTATAATAGTAAACTGGTTCCCTGCAGAAGACCTGCACAGTTAGTCACCTCTATAAATCCTATTTACAGATTAAATAAATGTGATCCTGGCTCCCTCCATTTATTTGCATTTTGCATATGTATTCTGACTCTGTTTGCAAAGAAAACACACACAGAGAGATACATCTGTCGTTCCCATGGCATAATCTTCTGAGAACAGTTTCAAAAATGGGGGCTGATACTTTCAGCTCAGGATTATTGATGGGGTGAATGAGTTTCTTTGTACACACAACAGAGAGTGATGGTAATATAATTTTATAAAAGTCTGGCATGGTCACTGACACTCCCAAACCACCTGTCAACTGTCCAATTAGTGAACCCAAAGCAAGGAAGCACTCTTGGGAGAATTGAATTCCCATAAGTAAAAAATTATTGGATACACCAGGTTGGTACTGAAGAAACGAAACCAGCTTGCCCAGTTAAACAATACTTTCTCCTTCTCCCAGTGGTGGGATTCAAATAATTTAACAACCGGTTCTCTGCCCTAATGACCATCTGGGTGGGCGTGGCCATGGTGGGCGTGGCCAGGGGTGTGTGACAAGCAGCACTCGGCCTCCTGCACCCCCCCTAGGAGCAAAAATGGGCTGAGGGGGGGGAAGCACTGTGCCCCCCTTCCATACTCCAATTTTGGCCTAGGAGGTCTCCCTGAAACCTCCTGGGAATGAAAACAGGCTGCAGGGTGGGGCACACCGCACCCCCTGAACCCCTTTTTGGGCCCAGGAGGCTTCCCTGCACTTACCTGGGAGTCAAAATGGGGCACATGGGGACTCCTGGAAGGGGCGGGGTGGGAAGCGGTGGTGCCAGCCAGCAATTTAACTACCAGTTGGCACGAATTGGCCCGAACCGGCTGAATCCCACTACTGCCTTCTCCCCTACCCTGGTTGATCACATTGTCCAATTATGTTATGAGAATGGTCCATCTCTTTCTCAAGCACCTGCAGCGGTGACCTTGCTGGCTCTCATGATCTCTGTGTTGTGGCCTGTCAGCGTCCTGTGCAGTTAGTAGCTGATTCCGACAGCAAGGAGGCTGGTGTGGTGCTGCGCCAGCAGCCTGTGCAGTTGGCACTTGAGTCAGACAATGAGGAGGCTGGAGAAGATGTGGTGCCAGACGCGGGGATTCAGCCAGGGCCTTCAGAACCTCCAGAAGCTCCCATAAGTGAAGAGGAAGAAGAGGAGGAGCCTCTTCTCAATACACGGGTGCGCAGAGCTGCCAAAAGGCAGGAGTGGCTCCTCAGGAGGAGGTCTCCTCAAGAGTAAGGCTTAAGGCTAATTGGCCACTCCCCTAGCCTATTTAAGGAAGGATGATGACTAAGACAATTTCATTCATATTCCTTTGCGTCTTGATTCCAGAAACGTCTGACGGCTCTTGCTCCTTTCTTGTCAGTTTTCCTGCAAATTGCTTCTGGGCATTCTGCCAACCACAGTAAGATTACGGTTATCTGAAATACTGTGCTTCAGAATTGAGTTATTATTCTTTGGATTCTTGTCAGCTGTTAATGAAGTTAAATTAACAGCCCTTGTTCAGAAAAGACTTATTTAAACTGTACTTGTGTTCGAACAACTACTAAGACAAACTCATTAGTAGTCCTTAATTAGTAAACTAAGGTTTGTATGGACTTTGTGTGTGCTGCGTTCTTTAGGGTCCATAGTTGGGGCAGAACACTCTGCATATATTTTCCACAATCCATTTCCCTCTTCTCTCCCTCCAGTTCATTGGCAAGTTGAAAAGTTGGAAAGAAGCAAGGCGGTTCGATCTTGACACCACCAACACTTCTTAGTTTTTCTTCATATTTCAACTTCCTGATCATTTGTGCTTATTTGCTATCAGGTTCCAGAGAAGGACTGGAAAACCTGTCACCATCTACATGTTTTTGGACTCCAACTCTCAGCAGGTGTGTTCAGTGAGCTGGCTGGAAAATGCAGTCCACATCTAGTATTTTTACTAGATGTAGTAGTAAATAATACTACAGAGCTGTATGGCACAATGATTAGAACACATCATTTTAGGCTAACTCTGTCCACAGCCTGGAGTTTGATCCTGATCAGCTCAAGGTTGACTCAGCCTTCTGAGGTGGGCAAAATGAGGGCCCAGATTGTTGGGGGCAAATATGCTGACTCCATAAACTGCTTAGAGAGGGCTTTAAAGCACTGTGAAGTGATATATAAGTCTAAGTGCTATTGATATTTAAATGTAACTCACTGTCTAAATTTTGTCAAACATCTTCAACTGAGCTAAAAAAAACCTAGTTGGGAAGCTTGTGGATCACAAAAGTTTGGAACTCAACCATTATGTTAGCAAGTTACTGAACAAAGGCATCAACTTAAGTCATGAAATGATATATTGTTGAGACATTACATTCTGTACCAAAAAGCATTTGTGTTTGTTGAGCTGGATTTTGGGTTTAGCGTGTCATATGAGACCAACTGCTAAGACGTTCACAAAATGAAGTATGTTTTGTAATAGATGCTCTTTGGACATCTAAAGCCTTATTTTGACTGAGGAGGAAGAATATTTTATTGTTTTGTGAATTGTTCCATACAATATCTTGAGGAGTATCTACACAGAGCAAGGCAAGCTAATGTTATGAAGTAATGGTGACACCTCTAGATTAGGGTTTGTCAACCTTGGCAAATTTAAAATGGGTAGACTTCAACTCCCAGAATTCCCTAGCAACCACCTTGGCCAAGAAATTTTAGGAACTGAACTCCAGCAATCTTAAAATTGTCAAGGTTGAGAAATACTAATCTAGACAAGCAATAATAATAAATTAAAGTTTTAAAATATAATCCAATACTTGAAGATGTGATTATTGCTTAAAATGTCTTTCTTCCTTTGTCAAAGATTATTTATATGAAAGATTTGTTTTTCTTTTCAATGTAAGAAAAATGCTTGTGGAAACCTCAGATTTCCCCTCTTTGCCCTAATTTCTCTTTTTTTAGTGGCACTGCTTCAATGGTAATGTTTTATGATTTCCCATCTGTTTTTGTTATGAGAAGGAAAGCTAGGATGGGGCCTAAATAAATAAGAGACATCCATATTGATTTCAATTCCTGTCCTAGAATCAAATGCACCCACCAAATCAGCTTTGTTTACTGGCATTCTTATTATTTTCTTTTTTATGTTGTTTTGTCCATGATAATGAGCTTCTGCATTTCATTCAAAAATAGGCACAGATTAATGGAATGTTGACAGCAAAATTACCAAGAATGAAAAAGCTGCCTAGAAATCTGTATAAGGTCCATTCTTCAAATTTCACAATCTCTTGAAAGAACTATTTACATAATAAGACATGACAGGCAAGGTATTATCATGAATAATCAAAGATTGGTGTATTTTGAGGTCCAAATATAAAACATTACATTCACTAAAAAATCTGCTTCTCCAAGAAAAATCTGTTCTGTCCTGTTCAGGCTTCACCTGAAATTATTTCTGCCTAACTGGCATGAAGAAAAATATGTTAATTATGTGGACCAACAGGATTGTGCTATGGAATTAGGAAAAGAAGAAAACAAAATGTATTGTCAAAATAGTTTGATTTTGTGACAAGGGGTTAATGAATGCTCCTTTGGAAATGAAATTGAAAATGAATGTTCTGACTTGATTAGAACGCTTTAGGGCTTTAAGAAATGTTTTGCCACTCAAAATCTAGGGTCTTGAATAAAGAATACAAACCAGCCTCTAGGGCACAATTACATTTTCTTGAATTTCACTTAAGAAATTAGTTTACACCAAATAAGGACATTTCTGATCAACGTTATTGTTTAAATACGTTGTCAGAAATTCATAGCATTGCAATCTTAGTCACCATGGAACCTCTTTGTTTTTCCCTTCTCGCAGGAATTAATGGAAGATTAATCAAGCAGGCATAAACAATAATTGATGAACCATTTTATTTTTGTTCATAAGCAGTAGAGGTACAAAAATGACAGATTTTTGGATACCTTTGATATCTAACTTTCGCCTCACAAGCAGGAGGCTGTGAGTTCGATCCTAGGTGAAGGCAGATATTTCTCCCTCTAGGCACAATGAGAATATATCTGCTGAACAAAACTCCGCATTGGCAACAGGAACGGCATCTGGCCATTAAACACTCTGCTAGCTTCATTCAGTTGCCCAGACTCCACCCCACAAGGGGTTATGGGGTCATTAAATGATGATGATTGATATCTAACTTTCAGATCTACCAAATACTAAACAGGAACAGGCATAGATACTTGCATTAGTCGACAGGGTTATAAAAATAATTAAAGTATCTTTTTGATAATTCTCTTCATATTAACAATTGTCAATCCTTGCACAAACAGAATACTATCTGGCAAACTTGATGTAATTAAAAAAAAATACTGAAATGAAAGTGGAGAGCGAAACTGAAACCAGCTTTTACAACAGGATTATTTTTTATCTAGCCTCTCCCTATTTTAAAATTAACTTTAAATTCATCTTGTCTTGTGTTTTATATTTCTCCCTTTGTTGTATGACATCTTTTGTGTCCCGCAGTTCCAAAGCTAAGGTTGTTCATTCTTTGCAGCAGTCTTAATCTTTGAGAGAGCATATATTATTTTGTGATGAGTTGAAATGTCGCACCAATTGTTTTCATTTGTTTTACAAAGATGCTTTAATTTTTATTTTTTAGGTCAAAAGGTCTACCACTGAAGTCTTTTTATTGCCAGCTGCCTCTAATTCATGAAAAAGAACATGAATATAACTTGATGTTTTAAACATTCCTCTATTAATATAAAAAATTCAATGAGTAACTACAGCTCCTATAGGTTTAGGTTTTCTGTTTTACATGCATTAAAAGTAAATAATAATAATAATTATTATTTATTATTTATTAGATTTCTATACCGCCCTACTCCCGAAGGACTCAGGGCGGTGCACAGCCAAACAATAAAAACACATACAATACAAAATTTAAAAAATAGAATAAAATCAAATTAAATAATTTTGGCCCCGACAAATTTAAAACCCCAAACTTTTAAAACCAATTTAAAATTGAATATATAAATACTAAAAAATATTTAAAATTTTAAAAATCTTTTATAAAAGAGGGGGAAAATTAGGCCAGGCCGGCCTGGTGAAATAGTAAGGTCTTTAAGGCGCGGCGGAAGGTGCGCAGATCCGGGATCCTCCGTATCTCTGGGGGGAGCTCGTTCCAGATAGTAGGTGCCCCCACAGAGAAGGCTCTCCCCCTGGGGGCCGCCAGTCGGCATTGTTTGGCTGACGGCACCCGGAGGAGCCCCTCTCTATGGGAGCGTACCGGCCGGTGGGAGGCTATTGGTGGTAGTAGGCGGTCCCGCAAGTACCCGGGTCCTAAGCCATGGAGCGCTTTAAAGGTGGTAACCAAAACCTTGAAGCGCACCCGGAAGACCACCGGGAGCCAGTGCAGCTCGCGCAGGAGAGGTGTTACATGGGAACGCCATGTCGCTCCCATTACCACCCGCGCGGCCGCACTCTGCGCCAGTTGGAGCCTCCGGGTGCTCCTCAAGGGGAGCCCCATGTAGAGAGCGTTGCAATAGTCCAGGCGGGAGGTGACAAGGGCATGAGTGACCGTGCGTAAAGAGTCCCGATCCAGAAAGGGACGCAACTGGCGAATCAGGCAAACCTGATGAAAAATCCTCCCGGTCACGGCCGTCAAGTGCTCTTCTAAAGACAGCCGTGAGTCCAGGAGGACGCCCAAGTTGCGAGCCCTCTCCGTGGGGGCCAATGATTCGCCCCCAATAGTCAGTGATGGCGTCAACTGACTATATCGGGACGTCGGAAACCACAGCCACTCAGTCTTGGATGGGTTGAGCCTGAGCCTGTTCCTCCCCATCCAGATCCGTACGGCCTCCAGGCACCGGGACATCACTTCAAGGGCATCGTTGAACTAGACTCTTCTAAGCACTGAAAGAAATAATGTTGGGCAAATAATTCACATTGCAAATTAGGTCAAAATTGCTTAAGGGATATGTGTCTCCAATTCTGAAGACATTCTGAATATTATTAAAGACCTAACTAAGGTTTCCCTTCAAACTATATAAATATTTTTACCTTTTCATTATTCCATTTTTTGTTGTTTTCCTTTAAAAAAAATAGTTTTAATTATAAGTCATCTAGGGGTCATAAGGAGTTGGGTATTTATATAAATTGTAGAAATAGAAAATAAGAAAAATACGTTTTACAATAATATTGTTATTAGTGATAGCAAAGAAAGTGATGATCGAGTTAATGAAGTATGAAAATAATCAGGTTCGCAAGAGGGAACAGATTCTGTAAAGGACTTTTGGATTTTCCAAGATTTGAACTTTGGAAGGAAGATCTAGAACAAAATGGAATCATTTATCAATAAAGTTTGCAATAAAGTTTGCCATAAGTAAAATAAGATCCATAATAAGAGAAACACTGAATAAGATATGCCTGCATATAGGGGCATCTCTAAGGATCAGCAGGGGATCCAAATAGTCAAAATGGCAGCTGTACTGATGTAATTGAAGCCCCTCATGTTTTTCTATACATGTTGCAAGGATCTGTGTAAAAATGGATGGATTTAGGATCTCATGGTTGCAGCTACCCCTGTATATGACCCTGCTCATGAGCAATCAATTGGACCTGCCAATTGGACTACTGCAATGGGTTCTACCTGGGACTACCCTGACAGTGTATTTAGCTGGTGCAAAATGCAGCTGTGTGAGCAATTATGTGTGTTACCAAAAAAGGGGAATAACTTGTAGCTCATGGTTGAAATGAAGGGTCCTTGTTGCTCTCTGAGCTTGTTGTTTTCTTGCAGACGTTTCATTACACGAAGTAGGTAACATCATGCTAGCACTGATGGCGATACCATACCATAGTTTGAGGAATGAAACATCTGCAAGAAAACAACCAAGCTCAGAGAACAACAAGGACTCCTTATAGTTATGTATGTTTCTGGTAGTATGCACATGACATCTCTGCTAAGGAAACTGCATTGTTTCTAGGGTCCTTGTGCAGCGGTGGGTTTCAAAAATTATTACTACCAGTTCTGTGGATGTGGCTTGGTGGGTGTGGCAGGGGAAGGATACTGTAAAATCTCCATTCCCACCCTACTCCAGGGGAAGGATACTGTAAAACCTCCCCAATCCAGGGGAAGTTTATTGCAAAATCCCCATTTCCTCCTGATCAGCTGGGACTTGGGAGGCAGAGAATAGATGGGGGTGGGGCCAGTGGTGGGTTGCTACCTGTTCTCCCCAGTTTGGGAGAGCCGGTAGTGGAAATCTTCATAGGAGAGCGAACTGGTTTGCTCTGATTGTCAGTTGGGCCCTCCCTCCCGCCCCCGCGCTATACCTACCTTTATTTCGTTTGTTTTTTGGTCAGCTGTAAGGCACAGTAGAGGGGACTGCCAGGCCTCAGCTGTTTTTTTTCTCAATGCGCTTGTGCGAAGCACAAATGTGCGCAATGCGAACCGGTGGTAAAACTGATTAGAACCCACCACTGGGTGGAGCCAGTCAGAATTTTTACTATCGGTTCTCCGAACTACTCAAAATTTCCGCTACCGATTCTCCAGAACTGGTCAGAAGCTTCTGAAACCCACCTCTGTCCTTGTGTTAGAAACAAACTGTGGTGCCCACATTGTGGAATCTTCTTCTTAAGATGAGGTGGGTCTCAGCACTCTTGAGCTTTCAAAGTCTTCTCAAGACCTGATTATGTCAGCAGGTTTGGGGACTCCCAGGGACGGGTAAACTCTTGAGGTGGCTGTGTTTTAATTGACATCCCTCCACCTATTATTTTCTTTTTCTATTTTAGTTCTGCTTTTATAGTTTTTAATGCTCTGGTTTTGGGTAATGATTGTTTTATTTATTTTACTGTTTTATTGAATTGTTGCTTGCTGCCTAGACTCATTTTCCAGGGAGAGGTCAGCCATGTAAACTGGAAAAATAAATAAGTAAAAGGGATGTGCAAAAATGTGTTTTATTTGAGGAAATTCCTTACAAAAAATGCCTTTCTGCCAGAAATCTCCACACTGGATATGTGAATGAAATCAGGCTGAACTCAAGGAAGTCTTTGCTTTTACTTTGTGAATAAATGAAATGAAATGAAAAGCTAATGTAGAAATGGGACCATCAGAATTTAAGGTAAAAAAAGGGGGCAATCTGACAGAAACTATAAAGGTTACTCTTTTCCTAGTCTTGATGACATTTTTAATACTTTGTGTATTTGACTGTATCATTTCAATTAGTCTGTCACATTCCTCATTATGGTTTCTAAGCATCTGAAGTTGCCTAATTAAAGCTTAATTACCACACACGGTAGGAAGTAAGACTTTTCAGTCTTCAGAATGAAAATAATAATAGTAGCAAAGTAATTTCACATTATATTGCACTATAACTACATTGTCACAAGCATTCTAATATGGATCGGAAGTAAAAAAGCAGATTATTAAAAAAACACAACCCTGTACCTCCCCCCCCAAAAATATTGGCCAATAGTTTTATGCCCCTTGCCTCCTTTCCTATTTACCTAAAAGCTTAACATGCAAAACCCACCCACTTTAAAAATGCTGCAGGCTACTTTTGTGTTAAAATAAAAGAGAACATTAAGTAGTGTTGTTTTTTTTAAAAAAGAACATTATTGTTCTATTATTGTGATGATGGCATATGATTTTTTTTAAAAAAAAACTTATCATCTGAGTTGACCAAATCCAGTCTAAACATCTGGCTGACTATGTGACAGCTGTAATAGTAATAAAAGCAAAGGTAGTCCAAATAGGAATAGGTGCCTTGGGTGCAATCCCAAAACACCACTCGAAGACCACCGTCATTGACAAATTCACCAACAGTCAATTGCAAAAGGCAGCTTTATTCAGAACAGCTTACATCCTGTGACGATATCTGTAACACCATCAAACATCCATATCGGCCTATCCCAGATCCTTGAGAAGGACTCGATAGGTGGACAAAAATGCCAAATCCAGTCTGAATATCATGCTGACTATGTGACCAACCTTTATAACAATATAGAGAACTCACCTCAGTCTTGTTTGGAAATTATAAAACCTGCTGTTTTGGTCCACCAGCACCCTACGAAGCTGGCAGCGGAGTCGGAGAGTGAGGAGGCTGGGGAGGACAATGGGCCAGTCCTGAAGTCAGGGGAAGGACCAGACAAGGGCTCTGCATCGGAGGCAGAGGTGCGGCCAGGGCCATCTGGGAGCGATGTGCAGACTCTGGAGCCTCCAGAGTCAGACAGCAGAGAGACAGAGGAACAGGAGGAGCCTGTTCCTAGTGCAGGCATGCGAAGAATTGCCAGAAGGCAAGAGCAGCTAAAGCAAAAAGGGTGACTCGGGAGTAAGGTCAGGAGATGATTGGCCCTTCCCAGAAGGCTTATAAGAGCAGCAACGACTCTTGGGATCTTTGTAGGAAAGCAACATTGCTACATTTGTTTTTTGTCGGCATCTATTGCTTCTGAACTTCTTGGGGTTTTGCCAAGAAAAGCCTTTGGCAGGGTGCCAAAGAAGACAAAGGTTGGTGATAAGGACTGTTTATGAAGAATTTGTTTTGGAATTAATTTGGACTAAGCTGAGAATGAAGTAATTCTCGGTTGTTCTAATAAAATATGTTTGTTTAGGACTGATTGTGTCTGGTAATAACTACTTGGGCCTAGGACACAACACCTGCAGCTTAACACCTGTGAAGGGTTCAAGCTTACCTCAGAGACTATTCCACGCCACCTCCTTCCATCTTTTCCTTCTGAAATTGTTTCAGGAATTGAAATTCCTCCTGAATGATTTGTCCTCATTCAAATATAAAGTTCTTGTGATTGATCTCCATCTCGTCTTTTATAAACAAACATTTGGCATCATAACTTGGTCTGCTGAGCACTCATTCCCCACTCCTCACTTTTCTCCCTCTTAAAAAGTAATTGAAGGTCAAGTTACTGGAAATAGTGTGTGATACAATAATTTTAATATTCAGCCCTGGCATCGAATACATTTAGCAAAACTCAATTTGTTTTTCCCTTCATTTTTTTTACTATCTTTTAAAAAAAGACATCATTAGGAAAATGATTCTAAAATAGACTGCATTAATCACAATACATAATTAACTGTAAATGCAAAATAGCCAATTATTGTAAATCTTAAGAATATTTGTTTATAATTTCATTTCCATATAATTTATTTTTTTTAATCTTCAAGAAGTGATTTATATAAAACAGTGTCAGTGCAGGTGGCAAATATACCTGAAGTCTGGGGCAATAGGTTTTTAAAAAGATGAAGAGAAAAAACAGGAGCAAGAGCAGAAACAGCTTGTCTTTTAAGGAGAAAGAAAATGTAGCTGAAATGTTTATGGATGGTTTTTGTTTTACTAGCCAGGTTACATATACAATGATTCATAGAACATAGAATCATACAGCTGAAAGAGACTTCAGAAGTCATCTAGTCCAACTCTCTGCTTAAGGCAGGAGACCTCATGCCATCCTGGTCAAATGGCTGTCCAGTACCTTCTTGAAAACCTCCAGTATTGGACCACTCACAACTTCTAAAGGCAAACCATTACACTGAGAAGTTTTCTGACAGTGAGAACAATCAACCAACGGAACAGAAGTTGCCTTCAGAAGTTGTGGGGGTTTCATCACTGGAGGCTTTCAAGAAGAGACTGGACTGCCATCTGTCAGAAACCGTGTAGGGTCTCCTGCTGTTGTGACCCCGACTCCCGAGCCTGTCCTAACAGAGGAAGAGGACTCAGAAGGTGATGGGGAGGAACTGACAAGGCCTTCCTCTCCAGGACCCTCCTTTCTGGCAATGCCTCAGGTTCCATCCGAAGGCCAGGAGGGATGTGCCAGGAGGAAGGCATATCAGAGCACCAATTGATAGGGAGCAAGGAGGATGGATCCTGGCTTGATCCCAGGCAGCATCGGAGGGAGAAGCGTGCGCAGCAACGGAAGAGGTGTGGGAGGGCCAGAGATTGAGCTGAGTCACGGAGCCACGCCCCACCAGGAATAAAAGTGGGTGGGATTGCTCTTCAGGCTTTGTGACGAACAAAGTTAAACCCTGCAAGTCACATCGTGATCTCTGAAATTCGGCTTGGATATATTTTGGACTGAACATTGACTAAACTCTTGTCTCGTGGATAATTTGTTGCTCCTGGAACGGACTGAAGATAAGTCCTCTTCTGCTTTATGGGAGTGAAAATGGTCTTGGCAGGCATTCGGCAGTTTGCTGCCAAAACCTTGGTCTGCCAAAAATTCTAATCTGTTTACCTAATAAAATATTGGCAGGCGTGTTTGGTATTACGATTGCCTGTGTGAGGAGGGAGGACAGAACATCTGCTTGGCGGGGGTTTGGACTAGAAGACCTACAAGCAGTGGTGGATTGCCCCCGGTTCGGACCGATTCTATAGAACCAGTAGTAAAACCGGCGGGAGGCTCTGCCCACCGATCCCGACGTCATCGGGATGCTTCTGCGCATGCGTAGAAGCTTCTATGCATGTGCAGAAGAGCGCATGTGCATGTGAGCGAAGCAAGCGCGCACACGTGGCCCCATTGCAAACTGGTAGTAAAGGTAAGTAGAACCCACCCCTGCCTACAAGGTCCCTTTCAACTCTGTTAATCTGTTAACTCTGTAAATCTAGCTCTAGATATATAGAGATAGAGAGATACATAGAGATATATAGACAGATGTTTCTCTATTAGGGCACAGAGAGAAAATATCTGCTGTGAACTCCATGTAGGCATCAGTAAGGGCAGCCAGCCAGTAAATGCAAAGCTCCATTCAGTTGCCCTGACTCCACCCTGAAATAAAGGGATTAAATGGTTGTAAAAAGAAAAAAAAAACCTAGTTCAATATGCAACTGACTTTTTTGACTACAGAGAATAACACCAATTGGTGATGGGTGTCTGCTTATATTATCAATAAATTTGTCTATCAAATCAAATACAGGGTTTTTTTTAAAAAAAACTTAAGCATTTCAGTAAATGCTCTTTGCACATTGTTTTTATGGTATTTTTAATGTTGGTTTTATTTTATTTTTTAGACCTTGTTTTCTACTGACAATTGTAGGCCTACGTGTGGGTGGCTCACAAATTGGCTGAAATAGCTTAAATACATAACTTCCGAAGTATCTTCAAGCAGTTAACAATTGGATAACAGGAAATATTACTGTTGAAGATGGCAGTGGGGAATTTGCCATTTCAATAGCTTGTTCCGGACTTTGTACAGTTAAATTTGGAGAGAATGCTCAGTTGTAAGATATTGCCAAGGATTTTCTGTACTCTATCATTGATGTTGAAAGAGGACTTCGATGTTGCTATTATCTGCAGAGCACAATATATTTCAAACAGTACTTATCAATTCCTCATAGAATGCATCCACTGTCACTTACGTTTACTATCTAATATTCCAGCCCTTGTTCCTCTTGACAACTAACTACTGAAAAAGAGCAAAAAAGTTCAGAGAGCTTCCACATTTTCTACTCTCAACAAATGGGAAGTTAGATTAAATTTCCTACCAACCATATTGGTGAAATAATGCAGAGGCCAAAAGTAGAAGTGAAGGGTTATGTCCATATTATGAAGGTCTTAAAAACATTTGATAGATTTTTTTTTTCCTGTTGAGGACTTCAAAATTGCATGCATGTTCACACATAAAAACACACACCTACAGAGAAAATATTTCTCTGCTTCTAGATTATTCCATGTTATTCTTGCTTCATTAACCATTAAGGTGTTCATTTTTTGCTGTTGTTTTCAAAACAGTGAATTTCTTATGGGATGCGGTTGTGGTGGTAATAATAACAGTGTTCTTCAGGTTCTTGTTCATTTTTTGCTGGTGAAATCCAGAGGTGGGTTTCAGCAGGTTCTGACCAGTTCTGGAGAACCGGTAGCGGAAATTTTGAGTAGTTTGGAGAACCGGTAGTAAAAATTCTGACTGGCCCCGCCCCCATCTATTCTCTGCCTCCCTCGTCCCAGCTGATCAGGAGGAAATGGGGATCTTGCAGTAACCTTCCCCTGGAGTGGAGAGGGAATGGAGATTTTACAGTATCCTTCCCCTGCCATGCCCACCAAGCCACGCCCACCAAGCCATGCCACTCCTACCAAGCCACACCCACAGAACCGGTAGCAAAAAAATTAGAAACTCACCACTGGTTAAATCATTCCACCTCCCACCTCCCCCCACATCCCGAAAATGAAATATTTTGGGGAATATTAAAAGAGGCAGAATATTATATTTCTCCCAAAAGACAGCAGTGGTGAAATCATTTTTTTTTACTACTGGTTCTGTGGGTGTGGCTTGGTGGGTGTGGCGTGGCTTGGTGGGCGTGGCAGGGGAAGGATACCGCAAAATCTCCATTCCCAGCCCACTCCAGGGGAAGGATACTGCAAAATTCCCATTCCCTCCCTACTCCTGGGGGAAGGATATTGCAAAATCCCTATTCCCACCCCATTCTGGGGCCAGCCAGAGGTGGTATTTGCCAGTTCTCTGAACTGCTCAAAATTTTCGCTACCGGTTCTCCAGAACCTGCTGGATTTTACCTCTGGAAAACAGCCTCAAGCAGAAGCTTGAAGAGGCTGGCCTTTAGTAATGCAGATTTTGTATCCATTCAGAAAGACCAGGAGGGCACTCTATTCATAAATAAAACACCTTCAGCCACAGTTTCCACAGAACGATTAACCAATGGAATAGCTTGCCTTCAGAAATATTGGGTGCTCCATCAGTGGAGGTTTTTAAGAAGAAACTAGGCAGTCACTTATTTGAAATGGTATAGGTTCTTTTGATTGAGCAGGGGGCTGGACTAGAAGACCTCCAAGGTCCCTTCCAGGCTCATTCTATTCTAATTCTAAGGCTGGCGCTGATGGGATTAAATAGTTGAAAAACACCTAAAGGCTCCTAAATTCTACATCCCCCACTCAGCTCCAAGGACACGGCATGACCTCTCAGCCACATGGGAGCCAGGCAACAATATTTAGAATACTAAAAAGGCACAGTCAAAGTACATTTCACAATGAACAGGCTGTCAGGTTTCGATGTCATCTCAAATAAATTGCACTCCCAAACAATTAATCTTTGCTGAAATATTCCATTTATTGAGTACGATAGATCTGGCCCCGACTTCGTCGTAGCCGATACTAACCCTCTGACCCCCAAACCCTTCCCTTTCCGTTCCCCAATTCTCATCTTCTCATTGGCCATCTTCCAAGTCAGTCTCCCCAGCTTCTGACCTCACCCCACAGGAATGTTCCCCCCTCCCATCCCATCTCCTAGGGGATATTATCTACAGAGAAAATAAGTAGGTGAAAAGTCAAGCCTCATCTTTTTATGGCAGCATCAGAATGATGACACAGGCATCTCAATCACAAAGCCCCAAAGATTGTATAAAAGCCCACCTATCACAACCCCATTTTGTCAGCTATCCCAGAAACATGCTTGATGTTTCTGACATCCAAATAAATCGAGACTTTCTTTCCTTGCAGCATTTTATTTCCAGCATCCAGCACAAAGATGATTAGGGGACTGGAGGCTAAAATATACGATGAACAGTTGCAAGTACTTGGCATGGCTAGTCTAGTGAAGAGAAGGACCAGGGGAGACATGATAGCATTCTTCCAATATTTGAGGGGCTGCCATAGAGAGGAGGAGGTCAACCCATTCTCCAAAGCACCTTAAGGCCAGACAAGGAATAATGGCTGGAAACTGATCAAGGAAAGATTCAACCTAGAAATGAGGAGAAATTTTCTGACAGTGAGAACAATCAACCAATGGAACAGAAGTTGCCTTCGGAAGTTGTGGGAGCTTCATCACTGGAGGCTTTCAAGAAGAGACTGGACTGCCATTTGTCAGAAATGGTGTAGGGTCTCCTGCTTGGGCGGGGTTGGACTAGATGACCTACAAGGTCCCTTCCACTCTGTTAATATTAATCTTTCTCCTGGCTTGGAACCGAACCAGATTTTTCTTCCTACACCAGGAAGATAGCAATAGCACTTAGATTTAGATACCACTTCATAGGTGCTTTAAAACCCTCTATAAGCAGGTTATGGAGTCAACCTATTGTCCCCAACAACCTGGATCCTCACTTTACTAATTTTGGAAGGATGGAAGGCTGAGTCAACCTTGAGTAGGCAAGGATGGCTGTTTAGCTTCTGCTCAGGAACATCCAAGAATGGGAAGTTAACCATCTCTGGGTAATAGATTCTGTTGCTGAACTGCTTTTCTAATGGTTAATCAGAATCTGTCTTCCTGTGTCTGAAATCTATCATTACTCTAGAAGGTAAAGAGAATAAACTTTTTTCTACATGGGGTTGTTTAAGGATAACTCTGAAATATAATGCTGGACAACTCCAAATGTCAAGATTCCCCCAGGAAAGTTTGGATGCCCAGGTAAACACATGAGTGGGTGGCCAATTGAAGTACAACCCCCCACCCCCAGACCCTTTTGAAAAAGATCTCCACGGTTGGTAACCTTTTCAAAAGATGAATATGTTCTTTGTTGAATGACCTATTTGCCTGTTATACAGGTAACTTTAATTTGTGCCCATTCAGAGAACTGCATTTTCCCTCAGCAACTTTAAACTTGATTTCAGTATCTGCAGATATTAATTGCATTGCCACACAGGCTTATTAAATGGGTGGTGGAATAAATTATTATTTGGTATTGCTGTTGAAAACGAAGTATCAAAATAAACCAAGTCCCCAATGCAAAGAGATAACGGTAAAAGAGAACATATAAAGAGATGGCCCACAGATTTGTGAACTTTTCCTCTAGACCTTTATTTAATACAACTCTTTTGTATCAGGGAGGTGATCCATGTTCTCATTTGATATTAACCTGAGAGCTTTTATTTTCCAAATGACTGCAGGACTTACTTAAGTTCAGTCTTGATAGATGGCCGGGAGAAAGTTATGTCCCTTTATTGTTTAAACTAGCACTATACAAGAATGCTTTGTTCTTAAGTGACATGACACATGTTTGTCAATTGCTGACCATCCAAAGAAGAAGAAATAAAATAAAAGCCTGATAAAACTACACAGGATTTTCAAAGTTATGAACCTATATTCAGTGGTGGGTTTCAAAATTTTTTACTACCGGTTCTGTGGGTGTGGCTTGGTGGGCATGGCATGGCTGGGTGGGCGTGGCAGGGGAAGGATACTGTAAAATGTCCATTCTCACCCCAACCCAGGGGAAGGTTATTGCAAAATCCCCATTTCCTCCTGATCGGCTGGGACTTAGGAGGCAGAGAATAGATGGGGGTGGGGCCAGTCAGATTTTTTACTACCGGTTCTCCGAACTACTCAAAATTTCTACTACCGGTTCTCCAGAACTGGTCAGAACCTGCTGAAACCCACCTCTGCCTATATTCCAATAGTAGGTATAGGCAGAATTTTTGGACTGACCTTGAGCCAGTCATTCTCTCTCAGCCCAACCCTTCTTACAATGTTGTTGCTGTGGGGCAAATAGAAGGAGGAAGACATGTTGATTATGTTCACCACCTTGAGTTATTTATAAAAATAATAAAGGGGCAATATTAAATAATTTTTTTTAAAAAAAATGGGCTGATTTTTTCCCCCTCTGAGTGCCCAACGAAGCTGAAATGATCAAACGGATATTAATTTTGTGGAAAGTTTGTGCTCTTCTGATGTTTTCCATCTCTTTTTGTGTGTCCCCCCCCCCAGATTGCTTGGTTCTTTAACAACTTTATGTTTTGTCTTTCTTTTCTATCCAGTTGGTTGCAACACCATTCATCTCTCTTGTTCTCACTGTCCTTTGAAATGATTGTGACATTATTGTAACAGATGAAAAATTACAGCAGGGTTATCAAGGAAAAATATATATAGGCTTCCAGACAGAGTCAATCATTGTCAAATGTAGGGAGGACAATGGAGGTTTAGAAAGAAGAATGGGAGTGAAACAGAAACACCATGTGGAGAATAGCCTCTCTTTCCACCACCCCCCAGCCATGTAAGTTTCCAATAAATTAAAGGAGGGATGCCCAAGAACTCTCAAATGTGCTTCCCCCCCCAAAAAAAGTAACTGAATTTGCTTGGTTTTTTTTTTCTTTGAAACCGTTTCACTTCTCATCCAAGAAGTTTCTTCAGTTCTAAGACCAAGGACTGTTATGGGAAGTGCACCCCAAAGAAGACAGTGCCAGGAACCCCTAAAATAAAAACAACCTTTTCCCTTAGCAGAGTAAAGATCCAGAGGCAAGTGCTCAGGAGATAATTGCAAATCTGGGCAGACTGCCAAAAACTATTGCTAGAAATAACAAAGGAGATCCAGAAAATATTCAAAACCAGCTAAAAATAACTCACCAAGAACTCCTCTTTTCCTCTTCCCTGACAGGATTAACCCCCAGGATAGGAAAGACAAAGAGTTCAGGGACAGGATTAACCCATTAAGTCTGGAAGACAGAACTCAGGGCAATCACTTTAACTAGAGGCACACAAATAACCCCATCAAACTGTAGGAGCTTCGAAGGAAAATCAAATATAAGAAGGCATGGGTTTGCCTCCCCAATCTGCTTGCAAGCCAGGAACGCTGGAGCTGTGTCAATACTTTTCTTGCCTTCCTGAATTAAAAGAATTCCGCTTTCTGGCAGCTGGCTTCTGCATCCATTTCTTCTCAGCGTCTGTGGTGTGTCCCAGCTGGGAATGAATCCCAGAGTTATTCTCAGGCGAAACGAGAGTTCTATTCTATTCTATTCTATTCTATTCTATTCTATTCTATTCTATTCTATTCTATTCTATTCTATTCTATTCTATTCTATTCTATTCTATTCTATTCCTTGCAAGTTGCTACGCTGAAGGGAAAAAAATATTGACCATCGTTCCGGTAAGAAGTTGGAAGATGGTCCAAAGTTCCTCAGATCTGAAGATGCTGCCATAGTTGACATGATTCCAGGCAAGCCTATGTGTGTTGAGAGCTTTTCTGACTATCCTCCTCTGGGTTATTTTGCTGTGTGTGACATGAGACAGACGGTTGCTGTGGGTGTCATCAAGGCTGTTGATAAAAAAAAAAGCAGATGGTATCGGCAAGGTCTCAAAGTCTGCCCAGAAGGCTCAGAAGGCTAAATGAAAATCCTGCAGAACTCTGCCCTCCTAGGTTTTGCAAGCTGAGATAGGCACATGAATATGTCTCTAACGCTGAATCCTTAAGATAAATCCATGTAATCCTTCTTTAGGGACTGCTTCAGATGGAAAAGAATCTTTGTGATCTGTCCTTGCATTTGCAGTTTTTCTTCTACTTACAACCGTTCATTTAGTGACCGTTTGAAGCAAGGGTGGGTTCTACTTACCCGTACTACCGGTTCGGAACGGGATCGCGTGCGCTTGCTTTGATCGGGCACGTGCCTTGCTTCTGCGCATGCACAGAAGCTTCTGTACATGCGCAGATCGCTGATGACAACATCCGGGGTGGTGGGCGGGGCCTCCTGCCAGTTTGACTACCGGTTCTTGCGAACCGGTCCGAACCGGGGGCAACCCACCACTGGTTTGAAGTTACGAAAGCACTAAAAAAGTGATTTATGACCATTTTTCATACTTAACAATGGTTGCAGCATCCCCATTGTGACATGATCAAAATCTGCTTGGCAACAGGCATGTATTTATGATGCTTGTTAAGCCAGTTTTGCCCCCTTTTAGGACCTTTCTTGCCATAGGTGATAAGGGAATTACTGCTGTTGTTAAATTAGTAATACAGTTGTTAAGTGAATCTGGTTTCCTCATTGACTTGCTTGTCAAAAGGTTGCAGAATGGGATCATATGATCCCAGGAGACTGCAACCGTCATAAATATGAGTCAGTTGCCAAGCGTCTGAATTTTGATCACGTGGCTATGGGGGTGCTGCAACGGTCGTAAGTGTGAAAAACTGTCATAATTCACTTTTTTTCAGTGCCGTTTGTAACTCCGGTCACTAAATGAACTGTTGTAAGTCAAGGACTCCCTGTACTGAGGTGTCACTTCCGACTTAGTTGCCTGGAAGTTCAGCCATGGGAAGCAGACTTATTTTCTAGTTTGTTTCAAACATTTTGCTGCCCATCCAAGCAGCTTCTTCGGTCTGAACAAATTGGTTAGAGCAGTGTTTCTCAACCTTGGAAGCTTGAAGATGGGTGGATTTCAACTCCCAGAATTCCCCAGCCAGCAGCGCTGGCTGGGGGATTCTGGGAGTTGAAGTCCACCCATCTTCAAGCTTCCAAGGTTGAGAAACACTGGGTTAGAGGAATCTGAGAGGGTCATTAAAATGTGCCAGTTCCTAAAATTCCCACAGTCTTGTCTGCTGATTGCCTTCTCCATGTCTCCCACACGCCCACACTTTTCTTTCTCTGTATATATTTTAGGAAAACTTTTAAACAAGGAGTATAAAAACTAATCCAAACTAATATCAAAGGAAGAGAAAAGAAAGGAATAATAATAAAAAAACAAACACCCACACTGTTTTTTCCTGTGTATATTTTTTTTATTAAAGCGTTTCATCAAGAAGAAAAAAACTAAGACAAGCTAATATAAAGTAAATGTAGTGCTTCCCTCAGAAGGGCTACTGGCAATCGAGACCTTCTAGGCCTTTCCCAGATGACCAGTTTGACCCGGCCCAGGATGCCAGCACACTATGGAGGGAGTTACAGGAAATATTGTTGCCCCACTCAGGCCCAGTAAGAGGCTTGGCCAGTCCCCCTTTTGTGGCAGCCAGGATGCAGCCTCTAGGCCAGTGATGGCTAAACTTTTTGCCATCGCATGCCAAGAGCAGAGGGGGAGAAGGGGGGGTGGGGGTGTTGTGCACATGCATGTCCACACCCATAATTCTATGCGCCCCACCCCCACCCCCACGCATGCGCGTGTGACCCCCTCCGCTCCCCCCCCCTGGTCCTGGCACGTAATGGCACGGTGAGCCCAGTAGGCCGGTTTTTCTCTCTTCCCAGGCTCCAGAGCCTTTCTAGGAGTTTGGGGAGGGCAAAAACACATCCCTGGAGGCCCCTCTGGAGGCTGAAAACAGCCCATTTGCCAACTACCAGTGGGACCAGAAGGCCCTGTAAGGTCCCAAAATATGCTTGAGTCACCAGAATGCCAAAGAGAGAGTCTCAAGATGAGGCTTGCAAAAAAGCAGATTTTATTTATAGCCAAAAACAAAATACTGGGTGGAACTATATCCAGAACATATAGATGCAATGCATGCGAGGAAATAGCCACACCTTGGGGAAGGTATGGCGTCCTTTTATACCCTCAGAGACGTCAGCTTAGTACCCAATTCTGGCCTCCTAATTTAGGTTCGTGTATTCCTTGTTGCCCTGCAAGGGGGAATAGAAACTTCCCAATTAGTCATCTTAAGCATTTCTTTGTTTACTTAATTGGCCACTTAGCCCGTGGCTCTGGAAGACAAGATCTTATCCAGATCAAACATAAATTAGGGCTGAGGTGTAAATTATCCCTTTGTTGATGGCTGTAGTTCCAACAGAGATATGTACCATGCTTTTAGATGGCACAAGAAAGAGATTGATATGAGTTCAGGTCAAATGGCAGGGACATACGTTTGACAAATACCAGATACATTTCAGAGGCCTAATAACAATATGTTTGTAACAGGAGATACAAATAGAAAGGAATAATATGTATTACAGGAACCTAATGGTTACATAATCTAATATACCAGTATATCATATTCTAGTATTATTTATTATATCCTTATTATTATTTCCCTTCAGCCTGTTTTTTGCTCTTCCCCAGGCTCGAGAGCCTTTCTAGGAGCTTGGGGAGGGTGAAAATGGCCTTCCCCAAGGCCCCCGGAGGCCTTCCGAAGGCCAGAAACAGCCTGTTTGCTGATTTCCAGTGGGCCCAGGAGGCCTGAAAATCAGCTGGCCGGCATGCATATCAGTGGTGGGTTGCCCCCGGTTCGCACCGGTTCTATAAAACCGGTAGTAAAACCGGCGGGAGGTTCCGCCCACTGACCCTGATGTCATCAGAACGGTTCTGCGCATGTGCAGAAGAGCACGTGGCCCCACTGGGAACCGGTAGTAAAGGTAAGTAGAACCCACCCCTGGTGTACATGCATGCCGGAGTTGAGCTCGCATGCCCACCAATATGGCTAGGCATGCCACCTGTGGCACGTGTGTCATAGGTTCGCCATCATGGCTCTAGGCCAAGGGTGGCTGTTGTCTCTTCCCTCTCAGTCCTGTTTCTTTTTCTGCTACTCCAAGATCCCTTCTACTCCCCCAGAAGAGTGACCATATCACCGTTATGCCCTTTTCTTGTCCCTGTGCCAGGGATATGGCCCCAATCAGCCAGCCAACCAGGGAACGCTGCTAATAGAGCAAGCTATATAAGGAAGGAAACAGAAGAAGAAACAAATCAAAGAAAAATCAAAAGGTGCAAGAAAAAAAAGCTGAAGAAAAACCAATAGATAGGTAGGTAGGTAGATAGATAGATATAAAGGTAAAGATTCCTCTTGCACATATGTGCTAGCGACTCTAGGGGGCGGTGCTCATCTCCGTTTCAAAGCTGAAGAGCCAGCACTGTCCGAAGACGTCTCTGTGATCATGTGGCCAGCATGACTAAATGCCAAAGGTGCACGGAACGCTGTTACCTTCCCATCAAAGGTGGTCCCTGTTTTTCTACTTGCATTTTTTACGTGCTTTCGAACTGCTAGGTTGGCAGAAGCTGGGACAAGTAATAGGAGCTCACCCCGTTACATAGCACTAGGGATTTGAACTGCTGAACTGCTAACCTTTCGATTGATAAGCTCAGCGTCTTACCCACTGAGCCACCTCTGATAGATAGATAGAAAGATAGATAGAGAGATAGAGAGATAGATAGATACAGATATAGACAGACAGACAGCTAGATAGAGATACAGCTAGCTAGCTAGCTAGCTAGCTAGCTAGCTAGAAAGATAGATAGATGATAGATAGATAGATAGAAAGATAGATAGATTTATAGATAGATAAATAGATGATTAGATAGATAGATAGATAGATAGATAGATAGATTTATAGATAGATAAATAGATGATTAGATAGATAGATAGATAGATAGATAGATAGATAGATAGATAGATTTATAGATAGATAAATAGATGATTAGATAGATAGATAGATAGATAGAGATAGAGATAGAGATAGAGATAGAGATAGAGATAGAGATAGAGATAGAGATATACTTTTGTGGACTAAGGGCCCAGATAGGATGAGGCTACCTATGGATGTTGGCACATCCCTAAAATGTCAGGATGTGCCTTCCAAGAGCTGAAACGCCACTGCCTGTAAATGTGCTGTTTTCCTCAGCAAACTATGGGGTTGTGTCCCAAATGTGCTTTTTCCAAACAACAACTGGACTTCCTTTTTCTTCTTCTTCTTGGATGAGAAGCAAAACATTTTCAAAGAAAACAAAATCCCAAGAAAGTCCAGTTGCCTTTTGGAAAAAGCACCTTTGGCATAACCCTGACCCGACCGGTTCTGTGGGCGTGGCTTGGTGGGCGTGGTGTGGCTGTGGCTTGGTGGGTGTGGCAGGGGAAGGATACTGCAAAATCTCCATTCCCCCCCCACTCCAGGGGGAATATATTGCAAAATCTCAATTCCCACCCACTCTGGACCAGCCAAAGGTAGTATTTGCCGGTTCTCCGAACTACTCAAAATTTCCGCTACTGGTTCTCCAGAACCTGTCAGAATCTGCTGGATTTCATCCCTGATATGGGGGATAAACCCATTTTCACTCTGGTTTCTGGGGCTGCAACCTTTTTTTAACCTTTAGGGAGATGGGATGAGCTGAGCCCTCCCTTGAGGACATATGTGGGGGGAGGGAGGATTTAAAAATATTTGTTCTGCCTGCAGCTGTTTTTCCTTAACGTAGACAGCAAACTTTCTTCCCATTTTTTGGGGTTATCCTATCAAAGCATTTATTTTTTGTTGTGTTCTTTTGCCATGGCTTATTTTATTGTTCTATTACTTTACTTCATTTCTGTTTACATTCCTTTCATTTGTCTTTTTATTACAGTACGCTGCCTAGAGTAGCCCCATGATGAGAGAAGCGGCAAATAAATTTAACAAATAAAAGAAATAAATAAACTTCAGCTTATCTCCTTCAAATGGTGCAGTTGAAGTCTGGCTCCTGTTTCTGGTCTCTGGCATGTGTGATACATGTTAAAAAAAACAACAACATATCTTCAAGTGCATAATGGTGGCTCTGATTTTTGACATTTTGGAACACCCCCCCCCAGTGGATGTTGCAGGGTCTTTGACCACTATCTTGACTCTTTTAAAAAAAAAAAACAACCTCATGAAGGACCCCTTGCAGTGCCCAAAAGGAATGAGCAATTGCCTAAGTTTTTCTGCATTGACAGGAAGCCATAGGAGAAATTGCACAAGATGGAATCTTGCAGCCGATGAAGAGCACCTGAGCATGGAGGGAAAATGCACGTTTGAGGGTTGATGCCCGTCCTTCATGGCTCTTGTTCTTGAGGCCTGTGTGGGTCAAAAGGTCCCTGGAGCTATTTGTCATAACGTGAGCTTGGTTTTGGATTTTCTCTTCACGTTTCTTGGGCTTGACCAAGAGTTTGAGCAGCTTACCTTTCTTGAACCAACGTTGGTGTAGCTCCAAGCCAGATTTCTCCTCACGGCCATGACAGGACAAGGCCAAACAAGCTCAGAAAATATCATGAGGAGAATAATGGGCCTTCAAAGCAAAAACTCAACGAGGGGACAGATGGCTTAACCTGGGGCCAGCAGGTAGGAGGAAGCTTCCTTGCAACAAACAAACAAACACAAACAAACAAACACAAAAGCAAACAATCAAGCCCCCAAACAGTGCCAATCTGTGGAGGCAATGAGAAAATGGGAACGACAGTTATTATTGTTATTATTTACAGTTCTAAAGTCCCCAAATCCTTAAGGTGGAGAGATATCTCTTAATGATGTGCTGTATTAGTAGTCCTCATTTAGTGACTGACTCATTTACCAACTGTGGTTGGTAAATCATCCCTGCCATTATCACAATGATGGCAGGGATGAAAAGTAATTTTGCAATCAGTCCTCACATTTATGACCTTTTCAGGTCTGTTAAAGCAAAGGACAGCTGAGGTGAAATTGCAATGTTTCACTTAACAACTGAGTTGCTCGTTCCAAGCGGTGGTCGCTAAATGAGGACTATCTACAGCTTCTTAAAATCTACTCAACTTGTGCTTTAAAAAAGCTGAATATTTATTCTAGGAAGCATAGCTATACTGATAAATCTGGGATTATGTGAAGATAAGTACCAGCGGGGATTGACCATTTAATAATATATTCCTTGATATCCTTTTAAGTGCTTCTTATTCTGAGTGAGCTCAGAAAACACCTTTATGCAGCTCAGCTATAATTATTTGACTCTGTTCAATATTCCATAATGCCATTTAAAGGGCATCATAGCTATTAGGAATTTAGATTTTATATATATATATATATGAATTTTATTCCATCTGAAGAGAATACATTTATGCATCCAGCACAACATAGTACTCATCTACATTTATGCTTTACATCCCATTATAAAACCCATCACATTTTTCATGAATCTTAATAATTTTTAAAAGAGCATGCTTTATAATTTGCATATCAAATATCATGCATACAACTCCTTGTAAAAGGATATTTCTCCAATTTGTTTATCCAGCAGATACATTTTTATAGAAACTTTCAACTTTTGCAACCTGACCTGAATAATATCTCATGTCATATTTGAATAGAAATCCTATTCAGGTATTTACAGCATTGAACAATAATGTTTAACTGCCAGCAGCAAGAGTTTAATGCATCATATTTTTTTTAAGTTTCATTTATTGAATATATGTAACATAAACTTGTAGAATATGCAACCTTAGTCAGACTTATTTTAAGAAAAACATCCTCCCAGAAATCTTCAAAATATGTTCAGATAAAAACATAACATTCACTAAGTTATTTGTGAGGAGTAACTCCCTGAAGTGTGTATCGTTTTAGAGAAAACCTGAATAATTTTTGCCACTTCAGAGGTTTGCCAGCTTTCTCCGAAACAAATCACAGCTCTAAATTAAAGCTTGTTACACAGTTTTAACGCCCATCTTATCACCTGTTCAAAAAAAAAACAAAAAACAACAACAACCCTTTATCATTCTCTATATTTCTCATAGCCCTCACCCAGTCTATCTCAACGCTGACAACTTTAACATAGCTTCCTGGGGAATTCTGGGAGTTAGAGTCCACACATCTTAAAGTTGCCAAGATGGAGAAACACTCTCTTACCTTCACTTTGAAAATCCCTGGTTTAATGTAAACTAGGCATTCAGCTGTGTTGCTTATAAAATACAGGTAGTCCTCGACTTAAAGGTAAAGGAAAAGATTCCCTTCACACATATGTGCTAGTCGTTCCTGACTCTAGGGGGTGATGCTCATCTCCGTTTCAAAGCCGAAGAGCCAGCGCTGTCCGAAGACGTTTCCGTGGTCATGTGGCCGGCATGACTAAATGCCAAAGGTGCACGGAACACTGTTACCTTCCCACCAAAGGTGGCCCCTATTTTTCTACTTGCATTTTTTACCTGCTTTTGAACTGCTATGTTGGCAGAAGCTGGGACAAGTAACAGGAGCTCACCTCCTTACGCAGCACTAGGGATTCGAACCATTGAACTGCCAACCTTTCGATCAACAAGCTCAGTGTCTTAGCCACTGAGCCACTGTGTCCCTGTCCTCGACTTACAACCATTCATTTAGTGACCATTCAAAGTAATAATGGCACTGAAAAAAGTGATTTATGACCTTTTTTTTTACTCTTACTGATGGTTGCAGTATCCTGGGGTCGTAAAATTCCCTTTTATGACCTTCTGACAAGCAAAGTCAATGGGGAAGCCTGATTCACTTAACAACCATGTTAGTAACAACTGCAGTGATTCACTTAACAACTGTGGCAAGAAAACCAATACAATGGGGCAAAATTCAATTAAAATCTGCCTCATTTAGCAACTGAAATGTTGTGCTCAACTTTGGTCATAAATCGAGGTCTACCTATACCTAACCTCCAGATCCCATGCCAGAGGGAACATCCAAAATTTGTGATCCATGTGTCTTGCCATGAAATTGTCTGTGTTTGCTCAAAGTTTTGTATTGTGTATATGTGCATTTTTCAAACCCACATGATCAAACATAGTGTGGCTGTTTACACCTTTTGATAACAATGTTTTGAGACACACAATAAAGTTCACCAAACATATCTTTTCATGCTGAAGCCAAGTCTTTGTCCATGCAGCCTTTTGGGAAGTTGGTACTGGCTGTCTCTCCTTCACTTTTCCTCCTTTGCGTTCAACAATTTGCTCAATTCTAGAAAGTAAACAATTGCAAAAGTGGGCAATTTCATAATGGCTTCAGTAATTTAGATTCTAAAAAAGAAAATCAATTGCTCATTTCTTGAAAATATAATACATGTTGGCAGTTTTGTCTAAAAGACAGAATAGAATAGAATAGAATAGAATAGAATAGAATAGAATAACAGAGTTGGAAGGGATCTTGGAGGTCTTCTAGTCCAACCCCCTGCTTAGGCAGGAAACCCTACACCACTTCAGTCAAATGGGTATCCAACCTCTTCTTAAAAACTTCCAGTGTTGGAGCATTCACAACTTCTGGAGGCAAGTTGTTCCACGGATTAATTGTTCTAATTGTCAGGAAATTTCTCCTTAGTTCTAGGTTGCTTCTCTCCTTGATTAGTTTCCATCCATTGTTTCTTGTTTTTCCTTCTGGTGCTTTGGAGAATAGCTACATTTCTTTGTGGCAGCCCCTGAGATACTGGAACACTGCTATCATGTCTCCCCCATTCCTTCTTCTTGGGTATGTCCTTATGGTTTCTTTTATTTATTATTGTTTCACCTAATTTTGGTTCATTTATTTAGTTATTTTTCAAATTTATACAAAGTTACCTGACTCCACAATGACTCTTCCTAACTGTCTTACTAGGGTAATATTTTGATACATCCATTCTTATGTTAAAACCTTTTAGAAAAAAAAAAATCAACATTTATTTTAATTTGCAAAATTTCTGAAAGTATTAAAGTTTCCACATTTTATAAATAATTGTACAGGTTTCTAACCAGAGAAGGATGACAGGAGTTCTAAACATAGAAACTTAAACCAACATGCTCTTAATATGATTGGGGCTTATTTCCATGTTTGTTGTAAATAGAGATGATAACCAAAATTTTATTTGGGGGAAAAAGCCCTTTCTGTTGGAATAATAAAAGGAATAATTTAGTTTTCTGTCACTTTTAGTAATTGCTGTGAAACATGATCATAATTCAAATGAACCAGTCATCAGTAGCACTTCTGAATCATTTAGAAACAGTTTATTTTACACCAACTCTGAAGAACAGAATTTCCATAATGTTTTCAATAGAAAAACATTTTTTATTACATGCTAGCAAAGTGGTCATTAACAGCTAAGAACAGAAAGTGGATTTTTAGTTTAGTTTCTGTGGATTAACTTCCCTCCCTCTCATTTTTGCACCTTGTAGCATTAACAATTAGAAAGTCCAGGAATAATAGATGCCCCCTGTGGAAGAGCAACAGCTTATGCAGGGGAAAAAAATGTTTTCTTCATCCATGAAAGAACCAACTGAAAACAAAGGAAGCTATCTTATTCAAAACCATATTATATTTTCACTCATTCCACTATTATGCCTTAGTGGCACAGCAGACTAAAGTGCTGTTAAGTAGCACCAGCTGCCTGCAATTACTGCAAGTTCAAATCTCACCAGGCTCAAGGTTGACTCAGCCTTCCATCCTTCCGAGGTGGGTAAAATGAGGACCCGGTTTGTGGGGGCAATAAACTGACTTTGTATAAAAAAGAACACCACTTAGGGGGGCCCGAAAGCCCTACTAAGCAGGTATATACAAAAGTATGAAGGCTATTGCTTAACGCATTGTAAGCTGCCCTGAGTCTCCGGAGAAGAGCGGCATATAAATCGAACCAATAAATAAATAAATAAATAAATAAATAAATAAATAAATAAATAAATAAATAAATAAATAAATAAATGTATTCTGTCTGATAGCAACATTTGGTAATCTTAGACAGAAATGTTCTAATCTATCTACTGCTTGCCAGTAAGCATAAAAACCTTCAGCTTCTCATCAACAGAGTCTCAGAAATATCTGAAAAATATGACTTGAAGCTTAACACCTCAAAAACCAAGTTCATGGTCGTCAGCAAACAACCCATTAATTTATCACTGATAAATTTGGAAGGAATACCATTAGAAAAAGTTGAAAGGATCACGTACCTCGGTTTTAATTTACATGAAAGCTGGGACATGATCAGTGAAGTAAAGACAAGGGTAGAGAAAGCTCGAACAGCATTCTTCAAAATGAAAAAAGATCTTCTGCAGTTACGACATCAGCCTGAGACTGAAAATCAGGCTTGTCAGATGTTAGATCTTTTCTATCCTGCTCTACGGAGTGGAGAGTTGGTCTCTGACAGAAAACCACTTGAAGAAACTAGAAGCATTTGAAATGTGGATTTACAGATGGCTGTTATGTATAAACTGGGTTAACAAAATCACAAATGAGGAGGTGATAAGACAACTTGGAAAGCAAAGGGAAATCATCAAAGACATTAAAAAGCGAAAGTTAGAATATTTTGGACATGTGATGCGACACCCAGAAAAATACGGCATCCTTCATTTAATCCTCCAGGGAAAGATTGAAGGCAAACAAGGTCCAAGCAGAAGAAGAACATCATGGCTTCAAAACCTAAGGGACTGGTTTGGACAAAACTCAGCAGCACTTTTTCATGTGGCTGTTGACAAAAATAGGATTGCCAACATGATCGCCAACATCCGATGATGGATATGGCACAAGAAGAAGAAGAAGAAGAATCTACTGCTTGAAACTTCTGAGACCTCTTCCAGCAGGTGGATCTGTCAACTTTTGTGTATAAAGCATCTTGTAGGTGGCTCAGTGGCTAAGACGCTGAGCTTGTCCACTAGAATGGTCAGCAGTTCGAATCCCTAGTATAGGTCTCCTGCATGAGCAGGGGGTTGGACTAGATGACCTCCAAGGTCCCCTCCAACTCTGTTACTGTTCCTGCTTCAAATATTCATGCTTATTATTTTTCCTGAGATGCGTAGTTTATCCCTGCTGCAATTAAGCTGTTTGCAACTAAAGCCTGAGTACGATTGCTATATGCGGCCCAATTAGAACCATATAACAGCATGATCGACTTAGAAGAATTTAAGCAAAATTTTAAAGAAGAATCTTCTAGGTTTCCTGCTGTGTGCCAAATGCAGCAGTTCGACAGAAAACAGGAGTCAGAAAGCTTGAATTCAGTCACTAGATAATTTTTTTTACCTACTGGCTATTTACCTAATGGGTCAGTCATTAGGACACCACAGTCCAGTGGTGAAATCCAAATTTTTTTACTACCGGTTCTGTGGGCATGGCTTGGTGGGCGTGGTGTGGCTTGGTGGGTGTGGCTTGGTGGATGTGGCAGGGGAAAGATACTGCTAAATCTCCATTCCCACCCCACTCTGGGGCCAGCCAGAAGTGGTATTTGCCGGTTCTCCAAACTACTCAAAATTTCCACTTCTGGTTTTCCGAACTGCTCAAAATTTCTGCTACCGGTTCTCCAGAACCTGCTGGATTTCACTCCTGCCACAGTCCTAATGACTGACCCATTTAATATTGGTAGACAACTTCAAATCTTGGGAAACAGCTATTCAATAGAAATACTCAACATGGCCTTTGCGGTGATGCCATCTTAATGTTAGGGCCAGATGAAGCTAGATCAACATTAAGGTAAAGGATCTTATCTATAGAAGTCCAAAATGGCTTTTTCACACAATATAATTGCAAATAACTAAATTTCCATTTCGAGTACACAACCCAGGCAGTTGCCAAATGGAAACAATATACATTCTTCTTTTTTATTAAAACAGTCAACTATGCTGACTCCAACCTTGAACTAACTGTCTTAAAAAATGCTTCCCAGAGTCTATGCTTATAAAGCACATAAAGTCATGGTTTATTCAATAAACTATTGACTGGGCACCCTATGTGACGTGTTTGAGACCCTTTCCATAGAATTTCTCATTTATTCTGACCATGTCATGTGGTTGAATTCACTGGAGAAAGCAATTATCTTGGGAAGAGTTAGAAGCAAGAGGAAATCAGGCCACCAAAGAACGTGGTGGACACTATCAGAGCATAGACAACTCAAAGAAGTAGGGCAAGATTGGAAGATGTGGAGACACCTGACCCATAGAATTGCCATTGGAATCAGGTACGATTGAATTGAAGGGACATGGTGGCTCAGTGGCTAAGACAGTTCAGCGGTTCGAATTCCTAGTGCTGCTTAACAGGGTGAGCTCCCATTACTTGTCCCAGCTTCTGCCAACCTAGCAGAACATTCGAAAGCATGTAAAAAATGCAAGTAGAAAAATAGGGACCACCTTTGGTGGGAAGGGAACAGTGTTCTGTGCGCCTTTGGTATTTAGTCATGCCGGCCACATGACCACGGAGGCATCTTCAGACAGCACTGGCTCTTCGGCTTTGAAATGGAGATCAGCACCACCCCCTAGAGTCAAGAACAACTAGCACATATGTGCGAGGGGAACCTTTACCTATACCTTTTTATGATTGAATGGATAACATCATCATCATCATTGACTGGATTCATCATCATCATCATCACATCATCGTCGACTGGATTTATAATATATGCTCAACTATAAACCAAGATTAATACCAAGCATAATTCCCAAAGAAGGAAACCTCTAAAAGAGCCAAGGTGGCACAGTGGTTAGGGTTAGTACTGCAGCTACTTCAGCTGACTGCTTGTTCAGCAGATCAGCGGATCAAATCTCACCGGCTCAAGGTTGACTCAGCCTTCCATGCTTCCGAGGTGGGTAAAATGAGGACCCAGATTGTTGGGAGCAATATGCTATTTAGTATACTGTCTTTGGTGTAAGCTGCCCAGAGTCCTCGGAGAGTGGGCGGCATAGAAATATGAATAGTAAATAAATAAATAAATAAATATATCCTAGAACAGGGATCTCTAACCTTGGCAACTTTAAGCCTGGAGGACTTCAATTCCCAGAATTCCCCAAAGCTGGCTGGTGAATTCTGGGAGTTGAAGTTCTCCAGGCTTAAAGTTGCCAAGGTTGGAGACCCCTGTCCTAGAATATATGAACCCTGTCTGCAAGATGCCTGTTAGATTTAACTAGCAGAGTTAGTGATTTCTCTCTCTCTCTTTCTCTTTTTGTTATGCTATCTACTTCCTTTCTGTAGCTTCAGTTTTCCTCTTTGCTTTTTAAGGACATTGAATCATCTACAATGAAGCTCTTTTTAGCAAGGTACTTCTCAAATAGTTTAATGTTCCTCTCGTTCATGATGCATTCAAAACCTGCATGAGGTTTTTGCATAAGCTTTTGTTGACCTGACTATGCCTTCGCAGTGTAGAAGTTACTCATTCCTTACCCTTGAGAATCCCCTCCCCTTCATTTTGTTCTGAAATGAAAACAAGTAGCCACAAAGTTGATTCAGATGGTATTGATTAAAATTTATTTTCTTCCAGTTGAGTCAAATTGATTTTGCTCACATTATTAATTCCCTGATATAAAGACTCTCTGTGAGAAGCCTCTTGGAGAAATGGCTATGCGAATGAATCTAAATTAAAATGTAACTGAAAAACTTGTTTTACCCCACTGAACTTAATAAATAAAGTGAGATCATTGATGCTCAGTGCATTATGACAACCTAGTAATACCTATAAGGCATTTAGTGATAATCAGGGACGGAAACATCAGATTGCAGTTAAATGTTTGAGGCTTGCATCTGGGGATTGCATCTGCATATGAAAATTATTCCTCCCAGCATGGTAGCCCCAAGCAGGTCAGGAATAAATACAAGTCATCTCCACTCCATGTCAAATTGCATCCAATCAGTATCAGAGTATTCTTAGAAGTACAGTTCTTCAACCCAATTATAACATGCCCATCATGCTAATAGGCAGCAAAAAAAGTGCCCATTAATGAGGCTTTTCCAACAGAATGATGGAAAATACTATTCATCATGTACTAAAATATTCTTCCTATGATAGGTAAGAAGGAAAAGAATGACTGAAAATCCACTTCCTTAAATAAACAACTAATTACAATGAAAAATTACAATATAACTAAGGCGACGGCATGCTTCAAGAATCACCCACAAGAAGTACTTCAGATCTTGTGCAAATATGAACTTGAAAGGGGCATCTACTTTAAGAAATCCCCTTATTAAGTTAATCCAAGTCTTCAAGGAACAGAACATTCTTTCCTGATTCACTCAAAAGGGAACAAAATATAATGGGACTTTAATGAATAACGGAAATGTTCTGAGTTTGCAAGAGATCTTGCAGGAGATGACCAGGCTGAGCCTGAGGGAAGGGTCAAATGCATCATCAGTTATGAGATCCTTGGTGCCCATAGGAAATCTAAGTCCAGCCCACTTTGAATTCATGTGACTCTTATCTATTGCTAATTTGCTTGGGCCATTATTAGTTCAGACTCTTGTAGGGAGCTTAAGTTTCTAATAAATATTAATACCCATTTGAACTGCCTGCATTTCCTGATTTCCCTGGCATCTGACAGGTCCAAAGCAATCTTCTAAACCACGTTTAAAGTGTGCATGGACAAATCAGTCACCTGTTCTTATCAAACCATGTTTCACTTGAATATCTTTCCTGACCAGAAAGGGATATGAATTAGTTTAGAAGAATTTGGGTCTGTTTTTTCTTTCTTTCTTTCTTTCTTTCTTTCTTTCTTTCTTTCTTTCTTTCTTTCTTTCTTTCATTCATTCATTCAAAATCCCAAATGATTCTGGGCAACCCACAAAAACAAAAAAGAAATATAAAAACAAGAACAGATAAAAAAAAAAACCCACAACCCTACAAAATAATTACAAGGAAACAATCCAGGAAACAGATCAAAATATAAAATTTCAAAAGTAGAGGATTCTTATCCACCCTACCACAAGCAAGATTTTCAAGGCTTTCCAAAATCCCATCAGGGTGGGATCCAGAATGATCATATTCTGAAGGTCAGAGGCTGCTACAGAGAAAGGAGCATTTTCTGGGATCTGGAATAGAGTAATTGTTGGATCGTATTGGCAGAAACCATGGGAGACAGGTAATCTTTCAAATAACTGGGCACTATGTCATAGTCCACATTATCTTCATGTGAAACTTATATATGACTCAGGAAGCCACATTACAAAAAGAATAGAGTGAAACATACTGGCTCTTGGTTGGCAAAGGAGTGTAAAATAGCTGTATACTCCCCCTTTATTTATTTAACCTATATAGGTAAAGTAAAGGTAAAGGTTCCCCTCGCACATATGTGCTAGTCGTTCCTGACTCTAGGGGGCGGTGCTCATCTCCATTTCAAAGCCGAAGAGCCAGCGCTGTCTGAAGACGTCTCTGTGGTCATGTGGCCGGCGTGACTAAACGCTGAAGGTGCACGGAATGCTGTTACCTTCCCACCAAAGGTGGTCCCTATTTTTCTACTTGCATTTTTTAGGTGCTTTCGAACTGCTAGGTTGGCAGAAGCTGGGACAAGTAACCGGAGCTCACCCCATTACACGGCACTAGGGATTCGAACCACTGAACTGCCGACCTTCCGATCAACAAGCTCAGCATCTTAGCCTCTGAGCCACCTGTATACTGAACATATATTAAGGGAAGCTGGCTTGGAAGATGATCATGATTTTAAAACTGAAAATTCCCTGGATCTAGAAGGCTGCAACAACCACAGCCAGTCAGTCTATGTGGGATTGAACTGGAGTTACTTTCTTGAGGCTCATCCAGCTTCTGGACCAAATGTCAACAATCTTTGACCATATGGCAATGATCAACAGTTTCTAAACACCTGAGATTCTAAGTAGAGGTATGCAAAATGTTTGGTGACCAAGTTACTGACTCTTAAGTGAGTTTGGGCCTTGAGATAACCATTCTGCCTTATTCTGAAATATCAGAAAAGTTCCAGCATCATTTTACCCACATAGGAAGTCTTCTAGTATCCCTTGGGAACAATCCATTGTGAAGCATGTTGTAATTATTCAAGACCTGAAATCTGTCTTTCAATTATTTATCAGAGAATACTAGCAGTTGAAATATTCAATTCAGAAGATTTTCCGAGCAAGGTGATTAATATTGAGAAGAGTTGCAAATCTTGAGCATACTGGGACTGTCTGGGTAAGATTCTAGCAGGTAAGTAATTTGCAGCTTCTTTTTCATGAAAATACCTTCATGCTTTAAATGGGGAAGAATTCAGCATTCTGCTCATTGTTAATGTATACATTTCCTGTACCTGGTTAAACAAACTGTGTTTCAGAGCAGAGATAATTTCTATTTTGTATCAGAAATATGAGATTATTCAGCTTTCAATTAATTGCTATCTAATATACTATTGTAAAGGTTGTTTTCTTTAACAATCAGCTATGCAATCATGAAGAATAATTTCTTGTTTTATTAAACAGAGTTTTTTTTTATTAATCTCATTATGTTCAAGATGCTTCTTATTTGAAAAGAATTATCTCCTGGAGATTTAGAGATATAATAAAAAGGGATAACGTGGAAGGTAGAAACATGTTCATGACAATCCCATTTCGAGAGTTTTCTCTCACCTCTTGTTTCTTCATTGAAAGGCTAGCCTCAAATTAACCTTTTCTTCTGGGTTCAAATGACATGAAGAACCTCATGATGGTAATTATCTAACAAGTAATCCTTCATACGATGGGATAAGTTTGGCATGATCTTGACCACAAATGACTAAGTATACCACATGATTGTAAGTGACATATTTATTTCTTTGACCCTAGAACAGGAGTATCCAACCTTGACAACTTTAAGACTTGTGGACCAACTCCCAGAATTGTTCAGCCAACAATTCCCCATAGTCAATGGGGAATTCTGGGAACTGAAGTACATAAGTCTTAAAGTTGCTAAGGTTGGACATCCCTCCCCAAGAGTATTGCTGACCTCATGCAAGTTTCTTTTCAACCTTTTGGACAACCTTTCTACTAAACCAGTGAGATGGCTAACCTTTTCCGAACCAAGTGCCCAAAGTGTGCGCCCGAACCCCCAATATTCAATGCACGCTTGGCTCCCGTGCATGCAGCCCACCCCTGTGCATGCAAGTGCCCCCCGTGCATGCATGCATGCCCCACCATACATGCCCTGCCCCCCAAACATGCACAGCAGATACCCAAAGACCAGCTGGCTGGTGGGAGGCGTGCATGCATGCATGACAGAGCTGAACTGGGGTGACAGCTCATGTGCCATGAGAGAGGGCGTGCGTGCCATCTCTGGCACGCATGCCATAGGTTCTCCATCATGGTACTAAACCATTCTTATTGGCTGTCCATTCCAAGCTATGAGTTTAAAGATTTAAAGTCAAATCAAATAATAGGCAAAAGGGACTATGCATTTATCTTTCTTTTCATTCTTTTAACCAACATTTCCTTTGCTAAAATGGGAATTCTTTAAAAGGACTGAAGACATGTAATGTTGTATTTTTGTATTTATGATATTTATTTACTAGGAGGACTCTGAACAGTTTACAATATCTCTCTTAGAATAAGAAAGTGAAAAGCAACATGAAACAATCTAATAAATTACAGTTAATAATCTCACTGCACTAAAAACAGCCAACGTGATGCATTGCACACTTTAGCACATGCAAGGGATAAAGTTGAAGCACCTTTCCACAAGGAACATGGCTTCAAACTTCTAAAACCAATATGAAACTGCCATGTTTCTATCAATTACTTATCTAACAAGTAATTGATGGTGCAGTGGTCAGAATGAAGTATTGCAGGCCAGGAGTTCGATCCTGACCAGCTCAAGGTTGACTTAGCTTTCCATCCATTCAATAAAGCACTGTGAAGCAGTATATAAGTCTAAGTACTATTGCTTTTGCTATGTTCCTTTATTTTGTTTGATTTGACTTCTGGCAACTGCAAATACCAGTGAAGTTAGAATACTTCAACTTTTATTTCCTTTACAGACCTGTAAAGGTCATAAGTGCAAGGAATGGTTCTACAGTTACTTTTTCATTATTGTAACTGCAAATAGTTCCTAACCAAAGAAATCATTAAATGAGAACTACCTGTATAAAAAAAATAAACTTGTTGGTGGTAAGCTGAGTTTTCTGAACTTGCAAAAAGACAGTCTTCCACATTGCCATTTTTTAAAATAATGTTGTTGTATCACAAATGTTTTCCTCTTGCTCTTTAAGATCTCTTCCATTGAAGGAGGGCAAAAGCTTAGTGGATAAAAAAATGGATGTCTTAAGTCACATGGAAATACAACCCTTCCAGGAGCCGAAAGACTAAAAGAGCTAATTATGTTTGCTAGCATCAGGGCAAAGGCAGTGATTACCAGGATCAGAATAATCTTCTTTTCCTCTTCTTTGTGACCATGGGAGCTAAGAAGCCAAGAAATCTGGGCAGATGGAGTGAAGCTATTTAACCTTTCTTTCCTGAGCATTTTTTGGTTCAAAACACCCCTTTTCCAGTTGTGTTTTCACCAGTGAAGTGAGAAAAAGAAAGTTACTCAAAGCTCATGGTTTGAATCCCAGTGAGTCATCAATCTCCTTTCTGGATGCACCCTTTTCTTCTGTTCTATTCATGGATATATACATTCTTTCAAAACAGAACTGTTCCATATAGATTATTGTAAATGCTTTAAAAATCAACGTTGGAAAGAAACAAGATATAAATTATAAAATTACAAAATGAGCAGATTCTTAAAATAATAATGTAATAGCTGTCAGGGTTCCAAGTAACACCCCCAGTGAAAGAAAACTCTGAGGTTTGAGTTTCCTCAAGTTCCATTTTATTAGAGATGTCATATTGGCACATCTCAGAAAACCCGAATCTGAAAGCTTCCAGGTTTTCCCCACCCAAAAGAAAGTTCAAGTCCCTGCCCAGCACTCACATGTCCATCACATGGTCCAATCTAAGCACTGTCCCAACTGGATGCCTCCCAGTTCCAGCCATCCAGGTGCAGAGCAAGATGACCTTGATTTTCTGAGAAAGGAATGTTATTATGACTATATATCACCCCCTGCTCCATACAATCCCCCCTCCCAGTTTCCCACAGTAGTAAATGTGGCAGGCCTGAAGGCCCAACGAAAAAGATGGCTTCCAGGCCTGACAATAGCATTGTCTTGTTTTTGTAAACTGCCCTGGAAGCATTGCTAAAAGGTATTGTTTTTATTTTAACATGAAAAAAAAATGATTTGGGACAGATTACAGCTAAAAAAAATACAATTTATAACTAAGATATTAAAAGCATTTTAAAACAATAAAAACAATCTTTTTTTAAAAAAAAAAACAACTCCACCATTTATTAGTAGTGTGTTGTGTAAAACCAATCAACAGTGAATAAAGTATGAACTATGGCTTAATTTGCTATGAACCAAACTATCAATGTAATTGAATATATTTTTTTTTCTCCCAATAAAGGCAAAAAGAAGACTACACATTCAGCTCAGGTACCATAACAGAGACCTTATTCTGTGTCAAGCTGTTGTTGTTAGTTGCGAAGTCACGTCCGACCCATCACGACCCCTTTCCTCCAGGCCTTCCTGTTCTCTACCATCCCCTGGAGACCATTTAAGCTCACGCCGACTGCTTTAGTGACTCCATCCAGCCACCTCATTCTCTGTCGTCCCCTTCTTCTTTTGCCCTCAATTGTTCCCAGCATTAGGCTCTTCTCCAGTGAGTCCTTCCTTCTCATTAGGTGGCCAAAGTATTTGAGTTTCATCTTCAGGATCTGGCCTTCTAAAGAGCAGTCAGGGTTGTGTCAAGCTAGCTAGATCTATATTAAATAATTAACAATGTCAACTTATTTCCTTTATTCCTTGTATACACATAACTGCACCCCATTGTATAACACCAACACAAGTATTAAATTTGCAGATGACACAACAGTGATGGGGCTCATTAATAAGAACAACGAGTCTACTTACAGAAAGGAAGTACAAGGGCTGACATTGTGGTGTAAAGAAAATAATCTTACACTTAACACCAAAAAAACTAAAGAATTTATAATTGACTTCAGAAGGAAGAGAGATGTACATTTATCATTGTACATAAATGGTGAGGAGGTGGAGAGGGTTGGCAGTTTTAAATTTCTGGGCATTTATATCTCGAAGAACCTCTCATGGACTATGAATGTTAACATGCTTGTGAAGAAGACACAGAAGAGGCTGTACTTCCTGAGAATGTTCAGGAAGATAAATCTATCTCAGCATCTACTTCTGTCCTACTATCGTAGCACCATTGAGAGAGTCCTGACATATGGCATTCTTGTATGGTATGGGAGCAGCTTTGTAGCAGACAAAAAAGCTCTACAGAGAATCATTAAAACTGCCCAGAATATCATCAGGCTCCAGATACCAGCCCTGGATGACATCTTCGAATCTCACTGTTTGAGGAAGTTGCATAACATTCTCAGAGACTCTTCCCATCCTGCTTAAAATCTTTTGGGGCTGTTGCCTTGTGGCAGAAGATACAGAACAATTAAAACTCGGGCCACACATTTTCTGAATAGGTTTTATCCTATAATTATAGGATTATCCTATTAATTATCCTATAATTATAACTATAGAGCTATAATTGCACTCAACAATGAACTAAAGGGCCACCATCAGTGAGCTGTTGGACAGCATTACTTGGTCTGTTGGATATTTGGGTGGTTTAGGGGTGAGGAATTGTGGTGGGTGGGAGTGTATCTGGGGATTGTTATGTGTGTTGCACCTGGTATTTGGGTGTTAAGTTAATTTCGTTGTATGGGTATACTGTGTATACACGTACAATGACAATTAAGTTATTATTATTATAAGCGCCTTGAATTCAAGTTGTCAGAATGTAGTCTAAAACTAACACCTAGATCAGTGATGGTGAACCTTTTTGGCACCGTGCCCAAACTGGAATGTATGCGCACCAGTGCACATGCTGGTCTTCGGGTTTCTGGGACTCTGGCACACGCAAAGACCAGCTGGCCAGTGCACATGCATGTGCCGGAAACCAGAAGAGTAGATGGAGATGGCACGCGTGCCCACAGAGAGGGCTCTGCATGTCACCTCTGGCACACGTGCCATAGGTTTGCCATCACAGACCTAGACTAATACTGAGATGACATGCTTTGTATAGTCCTGATTTCTGTAACAGTTTTTGGTCCTTGTCTCTAAAATTGTGCATCAGAACAGTGCTGAAGTTTGTATTCTGTTGAAGTTTTGCTTACAAGTCTATTCCATTTTTGTATTCAGTGCCTTTACTTCTTCTCCTTCTTGATCTTGAGTGTACTTAGCTAATCCTTTAACCAGCTTTAGTGTAAATTTAAGACAGCTCTGAACAAAACAGACCAAAATGTTTTGTTAACCTATCCGTTCTAAACCTGAACTAACAAAACTATTTGTTTTTGCATTCTGCTTCATAAAATGACTTGGTTTAATCAATAGGCTAAAACAATGGACAAGTTCCAACAAATGAATGGGCCTTGTTCTTCCTAACCCTACAACAGCCTCATATGGAATGTGAATCCAATCACAACATCTTGATTCTAGCTATCCTACTAAACTTAGTTTGACACCCCTGCTCCTCCTCGGTAGGATCTTGCCTATGGAAGTGCAACATAAATAAAGCAGGAATGATTTTCTGTGTTATTTCTTTTAATTACTGGGACCATAAAAAACTACTTTTCCCTGGCATATGCCTAGCAATTCTGAGAAAGTCATAAAATTCAAATAGCATTTAGGAAGAAGATGGCTGCATTACTGTTAGTCTCTTTCCGGATAGATGGAAATTAAAAGAAAGAATAGTCTGAATAATTATGTACTAAAGGACCCTTCAGAGCTATTCTCCAAGGGGATTCTTTTCTAGTTCAAAAAGACATCAATATATATCTCCAGGCCCTTGTTAGTTCTTCTGAAAAGTGAAGTTTTTACATTGTTTATGGTATACCGTTCTAACTGAATTACCGATCAAATTATTAGTTTGGTGGAATCATCCAAGTAAATTGCTTTTTTAAAAAAGGAAAGTTATGTCTGGAAAGGTGAACCCCCTCTCCCCACCCCAATTTTTTTTTTAATTTGATTTATATGCCGCCCTTCTCCGGAGACTCAGGGCGGCTTACAATGTGCTCAGCAATAGCCTTCATACTTTTGTATATTTTATACAAAGTCAGCTTATTGCCCCCACAACTGGGTCCTCAATTTACCTACCTTAGAAAGGAGGGAAGGCTGAGTCAACCTTAAGCCTTGGCGAGATTCGAACCTGCAGTAATTGCAGGCAGCTGGTCTTAATAACCAGCTTAATAACAGGGTGCCACTGTACTACCAAGGCTCTTCAATGATCTACTGTTAGTAAACATCTAGATGACCGCTAGATGTCAAAATAAATACGGAAAGTCTATTTTTTGGGGGGTATTGTTTAGCGGTTTCCTGGATTATGTCTCTCCAATACAGTGGTGAAATCTAAAATTTGTTACTACCAGTTTTGTGGGCGTGGCTTGGTGGGTGGGTGGGTAATGTGACTGGGTGGGCATGGCCAATTTTTTTTTTTAACTTTTAAAACCATTTTTTCTACAACCTCTTTGGTGAAGAGGTTGTAAAAAAATGCTTTCAGAAGGCTCTGATGATCCCAACTGAGTTTTTTAAAAAGCCTCTGCCGATCAGGCAACTCAGTTTGGATTGTCAGAGGCATTTAAAAGAAAAAAAAGTTTTTTTTTTCTTTTAAAAGCCTTTGACGATCCCAGCTGAGCCATGCAATCATCAGAGGCTTTTTTTTTAACTTTTAAAAACATTTTTTCAGCTGAACAGATTGTAGAAAAAATGCTTTTAAAGTAAAAAAAAAAAAAGCCTCTGATGATTGTGCGGCTCAACTGGGCATGGGGGGGTGGGGGGGCAGAGATTTTGCTACCGGTTCTCCGAACCACCCACCTCCATCGCTACCAGATCGGGCGATCCGGTCCGAACCGGGAGCATTTCACCCTTGCTCCAATACCAAACAGGTTTTTGCTGCTGTTGTGTTTAAGTAAATCTACAGTTTTGTACCTTGAACAACAACAACAACAGCAAAAGATTTATTTCATGAAATGATTGAGTATTCCCTTCTTTTAGATCTTGGTGGAATTATTATCAATGTGAACCAATCCAAGGCAGGATGGAAGTCCTTTCATGAAAAACAATGGACTCAATGGAAGAGAATATTTGTAGCTCAAATGGAACTGTGGGATCCTTAGTATTCACTGATCGTTGTTGTTTTCTTCCAGATGTTTCATTATCATATCATTATGAGCCGCGGTGGCGCAGTGGTTAGAGTACAGCATTGCAGGCTACTTCTGCTGCCTGTCGGCTGCCTGCAATTTGGCAGTTCAAATCCCACCAGGCTCAAGGTTGACTCAGCCTTCCATCCTTCCAAGGTGGATAAAATGAGGACGCAGATTGTTGGGGGCAATAGGCTGACTCTGTAAACCGCTTAGAGAGGACTATAAAGCACTGTGAAGTGGTATATAAATCTAAGTGCTGTTGCTATTATCCAACAAGTAACATTTTCAGTGCTAGAAGGGAGTGGGAAACGGGGCTACCCATTCCCTTCCAGCACTGAAAGGGTTACCTAGTCAAGTAATGAAATGTCTGCAAGGAAATAATGAAGCTCAGAGAGCACCAAGGATCCCATAAACTATGGACTGTAATCTATCATGGGAATGGAGTGGGAATTGGTAGAAAATATGTTTTTTAATTCTCCAGCCTAGGATCTAGAAAGAATGAATGAATGACATGCCCAGAGTCTGAATTTAAGTAAAGACTCTTATTTCTTTGATTTCCTGACCATAATCCAGCACCTTAACCTCTACAACGTATTGTTACTCAGTGTGCATGTGTGTGTATGTGTGTGTTATATGTGCACAATACAAAAGCTAGGCTTTTATTTGACAATAGGAAAGCAACCCATCTTTTAATATTAACTAGAATAGCAGTGAAAAGATAAATCCTTTATAAGTAAGAGATTATCTGTCAAGAATTGGGATACGTTTATATGTTCAAACTGACTAATGGTGTACAAGTAAGAGAATGCATGCATATTGATAGTTCTTACCTAACAGTACAAATCATCTTTCAGATGGCAAAATGTAAGATATTCATTCATCTCTGAAATAAATATTGCTATTATTATTATACTGTATGTATAATCTGTACAGAAATTTCTCCCATTAACTTTGGAGAAACATATTCCCAGGTAACTGAATATATAATTGTGGACACAGTACCTTACAGATGCAGTTGAGAATATTTAAGCTACTTTATATTGTAATTCATAGTGTTTGAAAAATACAGTGTTTGATAAAACAGAAGTTGACATATTGAAGCATAGATATTGTGGTGATAATTGACTTGTATGTACTTATTAGTAAATAGTCCTTGACTTATAACCACAATTGAGCCAGAAATTTCCATTGTTAAGAAAGCTGCCCCATGTTACCACTTTGCTTGCCACTGTTGTTAAGTGAATTGCTGCAGTTGTTAAGTTAATAATACAATTGTTAAGTGAATCTGGCTTCCCCGTTGACTTTGACATATACCCAATGCAAAACTCTAAGAAAACACAGGCAATTTCATAGCAAGACACATGGAACACAAACTTTGAAGTCTTGGATGTTCCCTCTGGCTTGGGATCTGGAGGTAAGGTACAGGTTGTCCTCAATTTATGACCAAAATGGAGCCCAAAATTTCTGTTGCTAAATGAGACAGTTTTTATTTGAATTTTACCCTATTTTATGACCTTTCTTGCCACAGTTGTTAAGTGAATCACTGCAGTTGTTAGTAACATGGTTGTTAAGTGAATCTGGCTTCCCCAGTGACTTTGCTTGTCAGAAGGTCACAAAAGAGGATCTGCAACCATCATAAATATGAGTCAGTTGCCAAATGTCTGAATTTTGGTCACATGACCATGGAGATGTTACAACAGTCATAAGTGTGAAAAACAATCATAAGCACTTTTTTTTCAACTTTGAATGGACAATAAATGGATGGCTTGGCTGTAAGTCAAGGACTACCTGTACACATCCAACTATTACTGTTGTAGCCAAGAAGGAGTTAAAAGTACAGAAAAAGGATAGGTTTGGAAAGAGGTGGAGCTTTGAAGATTACACTGATTGTTAGCATGTGTGATGCCCTGGCTAAGAACATTAGACTAGGACTGGGAGATGCATGGAAAAATCCCCATAAATGGCCATTTCTAAATCCATTTCAGGATGAAACCCCTTTCTTCTGTAAACAGTGGGAAAGTTGGCAAAGAGAGATCAACTCTGGAGGGCCTTCCCAGATGAGGAATGAAAAATTCATCAGTTGTAGCTGTCTCACCAACGATGCTCCATTCATGGTAAGAACCCAAAAGAAAGCAACTGGGCAGAATTTCAAAAGTAAATTGCAGGAGGCTTTTGATCTCCTAGTAACCAAGTCTTTATAATCCCTACATCCTGAAAATTTGGGTCAGTCCTCCCATCCCACCAGTTTGATAGTCACCACATCTATGCAAAGCCTAATTAGTTGGTCAAATTTTGGTCAAAGGTTTTGCCTTTTTAATTTTTTCACGCTTCTCACACTGGTCTTGAAAGACGACAACATGCAAAATATGCTTCCAAGCGACCAGTGTCTCATTAGCTCTGGTGCCAAGTGTCATAAACTCTGCACCAACTGAAGCCGACTCTCATTTAGCACTGGTGTTGATTGTCTTTTCACCTATATAATTAGAAGCTGCTTTGCTGCTTTTTTTTTTTGCAACGTGGGGTGAATCGGGCTGAACATGTGATTAAATACAGTGCTGGTTTTTGCTGCTGGATTTATCTCTCTCCAGAACTGACTCCGTTCTGTGTCAGAGCTGTCTCTGCCTCCTTGCGTCTGTGTTGCTGTGTTGTTTTCCAAGAAGCTAAGCTGTGTTTCAGATACGTACAGAAGGTGGGGACTGACAAACGGGAGAGCTGCTTTAGTATGCACATCACGGCTATACTGCAGGGAGCAAGCAGTTATTGCACACACGAGCCAGGATAAACACTTGGTTACTCTCCTTATAAGCACCTCTTCCAACAGGGAGAGGGAATAAAGTGGGAGGAAGAAGCAGCATTTGAAGTAACCTTTTCCAAGGAGCAGGTAGAGCCACTAGTAGTCTCTCTCCCCATTTCTTACTAAAGAGACATGTGTTATTCCTGCTAAGGAGACGAGGCAGCATCTAAGGGGAGTACAGACTTAAGGGGAGTAGCAACCTATCACAGGTAGGAAGTACTTTTTGACATCTTTCTCAATACTTGTCTTGGCTGCTTGTTTCCTTTGCAAGGGCTCACTTTTTTCAGACCTCCTGTCATGTTGGTGATGGTATTTCCTATCCTGAATAGAAAGGACCTTGAGGGAACCTTCAGGGTGTTGCTCAGATATGCTCTTGAGTACTCTTGAGTGCTCTTTAAAGGAGAAGAATGCCCCTTTCCTCACCTGGAAGTAGGGAGTGCATTCTAAGTGCTAAAATGCAGCTAGTGGAACTGCAGCTGTTCTCTTCTTCTAAATGAGTCCATGTCACAAACAAAGTAGAAATGAGTCATTTTCAGACAGGAACAGCTGCTATATATATATTTAGCAAGTAGCATTGTTGCTTTCCCTCCAATTTACCACAATAAATTGTCTGTGTGTTGTGAAGGAAGAAAGCATGCTCTGCTGTATTCAAAATTATGCCGAGAGTTAATGTACTATTATATTTTCATAGGAGTGAATGAATATTTCATCATGAGTTCTGTAAAGTTTTATCTGGGACAGCTTTGTCTTCTCCTGCAGTTGTTCTTTGTACTTCTGAATGACAAGTGTTTCAGGTCATCTGGTTTTGTAATTGTGGAAGGAGGAAAGAGAAAAAAATATAGGATTTATGGAAAGCTACTGGTGTTTTCTCAGAAATTTTATTTTAGGAATGTGCATATGATATTAGAATGTTCTTGCTTATCGTGAAGTTTAACAAAAATGTTTCTTTTGGACGGAAGTGAACTGAATGTTTGCTGAAACTTTCATATTGTGCCATATTGCATTGGATTTTCACAAGTCAGTGATTTAAAAGTATGTGTGTACAAACCAAAAGAAGGATTTTTTGGTGGAGCAGTCTAAGTGGATATTAAAAAATTATTAAAACTATTGCTGATTTTTTAAAAAAAACATCTTTTAAAACATTAATTGTATTACATTTTGTTGTAACATAAGCTTGGACACTTAGTTAAACAACAAACTCAAATAGCCTGTTTTCAAGAATATAAAAGATTATACATAAAATTTGACTGTTTCAAAATTCAACACCAAGCCACTGTTGTTATTTTAATCAACTTTTTAGAATATAGTTTCTGTTTAGAATGCAGATAATATTTCTTAACATTTTATGTAATGCTCAGACTGGTTTTCTTAAAAGTTGAAGGGATCTGTTGTATTTCAGGTAGGAGTTTAATTGAATAGAAAAAAAGAACAATTTGTGACTTACACTGAATGGTTTTTGTCACTGTGCAATTCATAGCTTCATTTTGAAATTGTGCTTACTGTATATGGAAGTTTCTATAAAATATAGCATCTCTTCGAAGATATACATAGAACCTCAAATAATCAATCCTATTAACAGGATACGGTTAGCACGTAACAGTAATGGCTGGTTAAGCATAGGGTGTCGCTACAATCTTCCTTAAGGGCACCAGCATGTGGTTGGATAAAATACGACTTTCTTTTGTCCTATTATGTTATTTAAACTGATTTTCCAAGTAGCAACACTTAAAAATAGCTACTAATAAGATACCAATGTACACAATGCAATCCATTATATATACTATTATTTGATGCCCCATAAATTGAAAATGCATGCCTACATTCCATAAAGCATTGCGATGACATATTTGCTCCCCTCTTTTAGAAGTGATGCCTTTAAGTTCACCGAACTGTATATAAAGCAGATTTTGTCAATTTGTTTCCTCATAACACAGTGCAATGCATGAAAAACATCAACAGATATGCAGCAGCCTTAAGGCAAGTGATATCTCTAGTGTTTTAAGAGTTTGTTTTTGAATGCTTCATTCAAGGAAAGGAGAAAAGTCAAACAAAATTCCAGTTCTTGCAATACTACACAAATGTCTGAGGAATGAATACAGTAATTCCATGGTTCAAATCAAACAGAACCACATACATTCATTTTGATTATTGCTGCGAGCTTGCCAGAATGTTTTAGACTTTGTAAGGTGTCGCATCTTTTTTTTAAGAATCAAAACCTTATATTTCCATGTTGTAGTTCAAAAATGTGCATCCAAGAAAATGTTTATATGCCTTTATCCATGTAATTTATATTTTAGTGCAGACCAGAAGTGGTTTCCAAGTAGAAATAAAAGTATTTGTATTTTTTTCTTTGATCAAAACAGTCAATTTAGCCATTTCTGCCAACTCCATCAGCTTCTGTAACCATCTATCCATGGTGGGAATCAAAATGTTCTTCTATTTTTGTGCATACAGTAGTCTTGCTGCTGTCAACATGTACAAGATTCAGGTTCCAATTTTTTTTCTCTCCAAGTCTTTTTCCATTAAACATAAAAGAAAAGTTTCTGGTTTCATCTTTATCTTCAATTTAAGAATCCTCTGTATTAAAATATGAAACTTACTCCAAAATTTCTTTGCTTTATCACATGTCCACCATAAATGATATAAAATCCCTTCTTTACTTTTACACTTCCAACATTCATTTGAAATACCTTTATACATTCTAGATTAGGGGTCTCTAACCTTGGCAACTTTAAGACTTGTGGACTTCAACTCCCAGAATTCCTCAGCCAGTCTTAAAGTTGCCAAGGTTGGAGACCCCTGATCTAGATAACTTATCCGGTTATCTAGATAACTTATCCAGCGATACATCATCTTATAGAAATTTTCTTGGCAAACATAATTTTTAAATTGAAGCTCTTCCCTTGACTTTAGCATAGAGTCACCAGAATTGAAAGATAATATTTTACCATATGTCCACCAGTCTGGCTTTGCCACCATTTCTTTTCTTAAAAAAGCTTCCTGGGGGGGGAGCAGGGGACGGGGGCGGACAAACGCCCAAAAACACAACTTCATAGAGGACATTGTTTTATATTTATTCCAAACTCTTAGTATGGCACATCTAGCAAAGTGATTATTAAAATCAACATTAACTTTAACTTTATACCATAGATAACAGTGCCATCCAACCTTAATTCATGGCCCTTTAATTCAAGAAGCCTCTTGTTCTAGAAGTTCACCCACTCTTTTAACCAGGCCAGACAGCATGCATTGAAATACAATTTCAAATCTTTTAAACCCCCAAACCAGTGGTGAAATCCAATTTTTTTTACTACTGGTTCTGTGGGCGTGACTTGGTGGGTATGGTGTGGCTTGGTAGGCGTGGCTTGGTGGGCATGACAGGGGAAGGATACTCCAAAATCTCCATTCCCACCCCACTCTGGGGCCAGCCAGAGGTAGTATTTGCCGGTTCTCCGAACTACTCAAAATTTCCACTATCGGTTCTCCAGAACCTGTCAGAACCTTCTGGATTTCACCCCTGCCCCAAACCCTCTTTCCTTAGCATCTTGCAATAGCTTGTATCTAATTCTTGGTTTTCTTCCCTTGCCATATAAACTTGGAAATATCCCTCTTCCATTGTTTAAATGGATTATCAGTTGTGAGTATTGGTAGTGTCTGGAATAAAAAAGGAATCTTTGGTAACATGCGCATCTTAATTACAAAAATTCTACCCAATAACGATAAATGTCCCATCTTTGTAAGTCCTGTTTAACATTCCTCCAAAGAGGGACATAGTTATTTTGAAACAATTTTTGTATTTGAATTTGTCAACATAACCTCTAAGGATTTCACCTTTTTCTTGACTCTAAAACCTGACTTTTTAGTCAATATATCACTGTCCTGTGATGACATATTCTTAATCAACATCATTGTTTTCTTTTTGTTCTTTTTAAAACCTGCTAAAGCCCCAAACTCATTTAATTTCCTCACGAAATATTCTAGATTGTTTTTTGGGTCTTGCAAGAATATAACCAGATTATCAGCAAATGCCCTCAATTTATAAACTTCTTTGTTGATACTTATACCCCTTATTTTGTCATCTTGCCTAATATCTCTATTCAAAATAATAATTGACACTATTGACACTAATACACAGGTGATACATAGACAAAAGGGACTGAAACATTTTTAAATCCAGAGCTATCAGATAACATTCAGAAGCAGATCAACCAGAGGCCGCCCTAATTCAAACTCAACATAGGAAATTTTATCTTTTCTGTGTAGCTGGTTTTCTTGTCCGGCCTATCTAGGGGAGCTGATAGTTGGGAAACATAAATAATAATTTAAAAAGCCAATATCTTAGGATAGTGCCCTGTTTTCACTAAAGTTCCCTTGCCTGATAACCTACAAAAATTTAATGGGAAAATTAAACTCTTGATTAGCTCCCAAGATGTTGGCTATTTTTAGTTCCCAAGATGTTCGCTATTTTATAGTTTTTAACTTTTATAAACACTAACTTTTAATTTTAGGATTGACAGATACCAGCTGTCCTTTAAAACAATGTTCTTGACTGACAACCTTTATTAACTTCAAATGATAATGCCGTAATCCAAATAAAGGAAAAATGTGGGGATTGATCAGTGGTGGGTTTCAAACTTTTTTACTACCGGTTCTGTGGGTGTGGCTTGGTGGGCGTGGCATGGCTTGGTGGGCATGGCAGGGGAAAGATACTGTAAAATCTCCATTTCCACCCTACTCCAGGGGAAGGTTACTGCAAAATCTCCATTTCCTCCCAATCAGCTGGGACTCAGGAGGCAGAGAATAGATGGGGGCGGGGCCAGTCAGAGGTGGTATTTACTGGTTCTCCAAACTATTCAAAATTTCCACTACTGGTTCTCCAGAAGTGGTCAGAACCTGCTGAAACCCACCTCTAGGATTGATTCTTTGCATGCTTACCCAGTAGAATTTGCTTTGGAGCAATATATGTATAAAATGAAGAAGTCTTCATTTGATTTACTCTACCACAGTCCATAACTTTGTGAAATCTAGTACACTTGAATGCTAGCAGTGATTAAAAATATGATCCACTATAAAAAGATTGGTACTTATATTGGCACTCAGGCCTTAGGAAGAGTCTAAAATTTTGGTTTCACCATTTTGCCTGGGGAATCTGGTATGAAGTCTCCTAAATGACTATATTGACAATACAGTCTAAATGACAATATAGCATTGCACTTCTGCAAATTATGCTCTTTATGGTTTTCATTGTTTTAGATGACTTTCATTGGGCTTTTGTTATATGATTTGGTTTTTTTTTTTAATTTTGTGTGTGTGTGTTAACTTCACAAGCTGCCCAAGGTCACTATATAAATTGAGCAAATAAATACCAACTTGTGTATGAACTTTTAATGTCTTTTATTGAGATCTTTAATGTGATTTGGAAAGACGTTTCTTGTGTTCTTAAGCAGAATGCAAAGCTAAGATCATTTAATATAGCTTAAATAGCTGAAAACATATTGGTGGATCACCAAGGTATATTGCTCATGTGTTTTCTATTCTAATAAACCACGAGAAACTGAAATCAATCAGTTCCTGTGCAGTGCCATCCATTATTACAAAAAGACAGACATGTCCACCTAAACTAATGAGCAAAGTAAATCATAATGTGATATTTAAACTCTGCTATAAATATGAACTGTTGCAGTTCTCCTGAGTGTCCAGTAACTCTTGATGCACATATTTTAATGTAATGAGTGTTTTCCAAAGCAAAAACCTAAATATAGTTGCTTCCCTAATAATATATGATCATAAATGTTATAGTAATGATGAAGCTATTAGAATTTAATGCCTGTTTGGGGAAGAGATTGAAGTAGGCGATGAATTATAGGCTCATCTATATTCCTGAAGATGTTCCTAATAATGTTTTTCTGCCCTTTTATATATTGACTTAAGTCAACAGGAACCGAAGTTTGTGCAGAATTGCAGCCTGTCTCTGATACATTTTCTTGAGAGTCATTTCAGCAACAGCATCCGAATAGTGGCATTTGCTACCTTAGGAACTGCTCTTTGTCCATTGTTGATTAATTTTAGATATCAGGCCAAGATCACCTGCTATAAGTAGTTTCTGATTATCATAGATTGATTCAGGGAGGTGTCTATAGGCACTTTATTCAGTGAATTATTATTTTTTTACCCAGGTAAATAGAGGAAACATTCCATTCACCTGTTTTAACAAGAATTAAAAAGAAATGTTTTTCCTCAAATGATGAGAGTGAAATGGAATCGGATCCTTATGAAGAATTCTTGCTACAACAAAGATCCACCCCATAAATTGAGTGGCTTTTTTCCCCCTCTAACCACTTGAATGTTAGGAAACTTAAATTTCATTACAGTTAAAAAACAGCATAGAAAAATTCAATATTAAAAAAAAAAAAGATGAAATAGGGATAATTATGTAAAATCAAACAGGATATGGTTAACAGTGCCATAGCAGGGACCAAAACAGAGTTATAAAAATGTACAATTGGCAAAGTTATTCTGAAGAAAGATGAAATAGATAAAAGCAAGGTAAAAATAGAACGCTCTGTTTATTTTTAGTTTTTTATAAAATGGGTGGACAGGTACAGACTTCAATGGATAGTCAGGACTGCAGAAAAAAACAATTGCAACCAGCCTGCTTTCCATTGAGGACCTGTATACTGCACAAGCCAGAAAGAGGGCTGAGAAAATATCTACAGACCCCTCACATCCTGGATATAAACTGTTTCAACTGCTCCCCTCAGGACCCTGTTATAGGGCATTGCATGCCAAAACAACTAGACACAAAGACAGTTCCCCCCATATGCCATCACTCTGCTAAACACCTAATTCCTACAGCACTGTGCCTAAAGATATTTACCCCTGTAGTAGGCTGTATTACTATTATCCTTCTCATCTTCTCATCTTTCCTACTACCTTCTCCTAGTGGTATCTTATGATTTATCACTTGTTGTTTGGATCTTATGATTTATGATCTATGACTTACCACTTTGTTGTTTCTATGTATACTGAGAGCTTATGCACTTGAGTCAAATTCTTTGTAAATCCAATCACACTTGGCCAATAAAGAATAGTCTTATAAATGTTATAAACAAGCAAGCAAGCAAGCAAGCAAATAAACAAACAAACAAATACTAACCTCTTGAATTTTCTCTGCCAAAAATCCTCTCTCTAATTTTCTTCTCTCTCATCTATCTATATCCAAGTTAGAAATGCCTGGATCTTGAGTGATGTGTTCTTTGCCCCAAGAGTGATGGATTATTTATTCATTAAACTAACTTCTACCCTATTGCAATCAAATGATTCCTGGCACCTTACCTAGAATATGACAAGTTAAAACATTGACAGTTGGATAAAGGTCTAAAACAAGGGCAATCAAAAATAGCATTAAAATATGACACCATGTATAATCTATGGATAGTCTCAGTCATCCAGGTCATGGTTGCCCCAAAAGTATTTTTTTCAAAAGGCAATTATTTATTTATTTATTTATTTTATTGAATTTGTATACCGCCCTACTCCCGAAGGACTCAGGGCAGTGAACAGCCATAGAATAAAACATATAAATACAAAATTTAAAATAGATTAAAACTAATTAAATAATTTGGCTGAACAGATTTAAAACCCCAATAATTTAAAACCAGATTTAAAATTTCCATTTAAAAGGGGAAAGACTTAGGTCAGGCCTCCTTGATGAAATAGGAAAGTCTTGAGCGCGCGACAGAAGGTATGCAGATCCGGGATCCTCCGTATCTCTAGGGGGAGCTCGTTCCAGATAGTAGGTGCCCCCACAGAGAAGGCTCTCCCCCTGGGGACCGCCAGTCGACATTGTTTGGCCGACGGCACCCGAAATTGGACTTTCTTTGTTTTTCCTTGAAGAAGTTTCACTTCTCATCCAAGTAGCTTCAGTCAGAACGGAAGAAGATCCCTCGGTGAGAAGCAAAACTCCTTCAAGGAAAAACAAAGAAAGTCCAGTTGCCTTTTGAAAAAGCACCTTTGGGATATGGTACCATGTATCACATTAAGAGAAATTCACCCCCAAATAGTTTGGTCTTCTACATTCTCCTAAAAGACAGTGTTGGAAGAAATGTCCATCTGGGTTCAGTTCCAAGTGGGGAAAAAGACACTGGATTCATGGAAGTTGCTTGGAAAGAAGGTTTATTGATGAACAGGATCACATGGCTTGAGATCCTGGGCAAAAAGGGAAGAGATGCTGACAGTCCCTGGGTTTTATACCCTTTCTGGCTTTGAACTTCCTTTGGGCACAGAAAGAGCATCCTGATTGGTTGCTGTCAGAGGTCATAGCTAGCCTTTTAGGTTCTCTCTGTGTTGAGTTTGGTTGAATCTTGCTGGGTGATGCAATAAAGGGCAATTAAATGGCTCTGCCTGAAGGAGGTAGATTTTTGTTATGTAGAATGGACTGGCTCAGGCCTTTTGTCTTGCAAATAACCAAAGTATCTGCTGGGGGCAGGGAGCTGGGGCTAAGTTTCTGTCTGAAGATTTCTATTTCTCTTTTAGGGGAAATATTCTGCCTTTTAATATTTCCCAGAATATTTCATTTTTCTAGGAGATGGGTGGGTGCTAACTTCCTACAACAGCAAGGAGGAAGGTAACCTGTTTTCTGTCAGATGGCTGTTCCAAAGAAACTCAGTGCCTACTGAGTCACCTGTCCTGCCATCTTGGAAGTATGGGACTATACATAGCTACATCCTGGATGTTGGTCATGCTGATACTGGTAGTAGAAGGAAGTCTTGAAGCATGAAGTTGTAAAGCCAAATACTTAGTTTTCCATTTTAAGTTCAGTTTTCTCATTTGGTGTAGTTTTCTTCCACTCATTAAAATATTTGTTTGGAAGCCAGGAAACATTCGAAATAGCTATATTAGAAAGCTACAACTGCATGACCTTTAAGCAAAATCCTGTTTTATTTATCTATGTTCTTTTAGTCATTTTTAATACTCTCTTTTGTACTTGTTACAGACACCTCCTTTAAAAATGTCTAATTAAAAGAATGAATTAGCTAGCTTGTGACCTTTAGGGTCAAATGTTAGGGAGGTTGATAACCAATAGTAATCTGCCTTTTTTTTTGGCTTCAATTAATGAGTGACTTTGCAACTCACAAACTTTGACATTTGTTTACCACCCTGGATTGCAAAAGAGCCAGTCATTGCCAGAAATTGGCTAATGATTTATTAGTTTTGTTTTTTAAAAAAACCTGCAAAATAAAGAAGTATAGTTGGAAGTGGTTTGTTTACCTTGTATTATTTCTATGTTATGGGTGTACAACTTTCTGCACTTTCTTTTCCAGGCTTATTCACAGTTTCTGTTTAGTCAGCCAGGAAAAGGATAACACTATCATTTATTCACTTCCTTCCAGTTAAGTTATGGTTAGGGCCTTGGGGTGGGGGGAAATCCAGCATGAAATAATAGTAGTAAATCCAGTGGTGAAATCCAATTTTTTTTTACTACCGGTTCTGTGGGTGTGGCTTGGTGGGCATGGCTTGGTGGGCATGGCAGGGGAAAGATACTGCAAAATCCCCATTCCCACCCCACTCTGGGGCCAGCCAGAGGTGGTATTTTCCAGTTCTCCAAACTACTCAAAATTTCCGCTACCGGTTCTCCAAACTGTTCAAAATTTCTGCTACCGGTTCTCCACAACCTGTCAAAACCTGCTGGATTTCACCCCTGAATAAATCCCATTGGTATATAACATACCATGCTATCACGACATTATATCTCTATAATTAGCTAAAGAGCAGGGATTTTTTTTTTCAATTAAACTAATTTCATCATTTGATGAATTGTTAATGGGTTTGTATTCTCACTGTACAAAATATTGATTTGAACTCTGGGCTACAGTGTTGAGCCCAAATATACTGAAATATCTTGATTGATTGGTCTTGAAGCTTTTTGACAGCTGAGGGAATTTGCAATCACAGGCCATAATGGAGATAAAAAGTTGGAGCTCTCAAGGGCCCATTGGCATCAGTGAAGATATCCATATAATCCAAGGATGTTTTCCTAGAAATCTCATTGAGTTCACTGAGCTTATCTCTTTAAACACACACACACACACACACACACACACACACACACCCCTAGAATGTGACCTCAAAGCCAGAGTTAGGAAATACATTTTACCAAATTGTTGTCCAATTCGCACAATTTCTTATCAGCATGACCAATGATGGGAGTGAAGAGAATTATAGTTCAATAATAGTTTGAGAGATACTCATCACCGCCTTCTGCTCAAAAGTCTAACTGTAGAATGTAAACCATTCATTTCACTTAATGCTTGTTTAATCTTCAATTAAACATGTCCTCAGATAGAATTAAATGTGGCATTTGGTGGGGTATATATAATTTTGAAACTAAAGGTAGATTAGCTCAGATGTTTTTTCAGGTTTTTACAGCAGTTCCTAGTTTCAATGCGCTTATAGTACCAGCCTAAGGTAGTCCTCAAAGGTGTTTTTTCAAGAGGCAACTGGACTTTCTTGTTTTTCTTTGAAGATGTTTTGGTTCTCATCCAAGAAGCTTCTTCAGCTCTGACTAGATGGTGGGGAATGGAAGGATTTGTATTCCTTGCAGACAGCTGGTCATTTGCATTCTTTTAGAAAGTCGTTGAGGCACTGTGGTTCATAAACAGATGGCACAACTTAGGAGAACAAACCCATCAGGACAAGATTCAGCATCTGCATTTGAAAGGCCACTCTTTTGAAGATAGCAAATCCACATTTTGGACAGAGAGGAATGCTGGTTTACAATTACAACTACAATTTGAAAGAGGGTCAAAGAGGCCATCTATGTCAAAATTAAACATCCCTCTCTCAACAGAGGGGAAGAGATATGGCATCATCTATCTCCAGTCCTTTCAGCAGTTTCAAGAAGGCTCCACACTCATTTGCACTACTCAGGTGACCCTGAGGACACAGATGAACCTCCAAGTGGCCTCAACAACTGTCTAAAAGAATGCAAATGACCAGCTGTCTGCAAGAAATATAAATCCTTCCATTCCCCACCATCCAGTCAGAGATTAAGAAACTTCCAAGATGAGAAGCAAAATGTATCCAAAGAATAACAAGAAAGTCCAGTTGCCTCTTGAAAAAAGCACCTTTGGGACAATAGTGTATTTACGAGACCACCTTCTGCCACTGATAACCGATAACCTCCCACTGGCCAATCCGCTCCCACAGAGAGAGGATCCACCCTGAGGATCTCCTCAGGGTGCCGTCGGTCAAGCAATGTCGACTAACGACCCCCAGGGGGGAGAGCCTTCTCTATGGGGGCACCCGCCCTCTGGAACGAGCTACCCCCAGGAATACGACTGATCCCGGGCCTCTGTACTTTCCGTTGAGCTTTGAAGACCTTCCTATTTCAGCAAGCTGGGCTGGCTTAAAATTTTAATGTGTTATTTTATGGGCAAAGGGTTTTAAATTTTGGAAGCCAATTTGATTTAATTCTGTTTTAATTTATTTTAATTTTTATATTGTATGTATTTTAATCTTGGCTGTTCACCGCCCTGAGTCCTTCGGGAGAAGGGCGGTATACAAATTTAATAAACCTAACCTAAACCTAACCTAACTATGACCTAGATGACTGAGAATCACCATCGACATTCAGCCTAAGATAGGTTTTCTGTTTCAGGATCCTCCTAATGTCGGCCTACTTAATTCTCAATAACACAATAATTAGTGACTGATACAGGAATATATCAAACATGAACAAAGTAATAGGACCTTTAATTGCATCTGAAATCTGGAAGGCGCCAAGGCAATTGAGGTTACACTACTGAAACATTGCAATATTTCCCAGTACTTTGTCAAGTTTATTTTTGCCACTGTTATAGCTTTGCTTTTAAATGGCAGTTGTATGAAAAACATCAAATCCCACCACATCTGGTGCTCTCCAATTTCCCATTCAGAATTTCATGAGTTCTAAGCAATACTGCTTGCTTCTTCAGGAAGAAGCCAAGAGAGAGTGAAATATCCAATATTGTCCAACCTAGAATAGACAGACCAATAAATGTTCGTGCCTGATTGCTGTTAGTCTTGCCTGGTTCAGTTTTCCATTTACACAACCATAAAATTGAAGAGTTGGAAGAAACCACATGGATTACCTAATCTAACTCTCTGACATGTGTAGAAAAATGACAATATAGCAGTATATTAAGCATCTGAAAGCGTATGGCTGTTTTTTAATTCAGAATTTTTTTTGTATAAGGTCTGAAAGAACTGTGGAAATAACTATTTTTATGGTTGTTTTGAACAATCCAGGAGAGGTGGCTGCCCAGTTTCTTCTTATAAAACACCCAGAGATGGAGAATCCACAATCTCCATTGTAAAACAGGAAGCTATTTTGCTTATATTTAAATGAAATCTAGCTAGCTACAACTTATTTGTGCCTCCTTATTTATTTATTTATTTTTTTACTGCTTCTTGCTTTACAATATGGATGAGCTACTGTTCAGTCTATCCGTACGTTCTGAATGTAGCACAAACCTTAAATCCTTTAGTATTTTTGAGATTGATGTTAAAAACTCAGGGGTGATTTATGTGTAGCAAATCAACCATAAAAGTAGTTATTTCCACAGTTCTTTCAGACCTTATAGGAAAAAAAATCTAAATGAAAAAACAGCAATACACTTTTCAGGCACTTGATGTACTGCTGTATTGTCAGTGAAACACCTCAAAAAGTTGCTCAGAGCTTTTTGGAATTGAATGGCATATGAAGTTCAGAAATAGATAAATGAAGCCCCTTGCAAGGACTTTCCATACAAAACTGTTTGACTCTATAAATAGAAAGATTCCAAATACTGTGGCAGAACAATTTCGATGCATATGTTTCTATTAAACGGAGTGTATTTTAAGTTGAGGGCTGCAGAGAAATGAACATATAACATTTAAGCAAACCTTTTCTAATGTACGGCAATGACTTTCAATTTTTGTTGTCAAAAAACAAAAACTGCAATGCAATTAATTCAAACAATCAAAGGTAAATCAGAGTCCGATCAATAGTAAAAGGCATATTAATTCAAATTGGGGGAAAAAAAGTAAATACCAACCTTTGTTAGTTCTTAAATACCCAAAATAATTAAGCATAAAAAAATTTCAACTAGGGCTCGAAGGATAGATTCAACATTTTTAAGTGATTTGAAAGTTCAGGTGAAAAGTTTATTTATTTATTTGTCAAAATATGTACGAGATAACAAAAATAAGTATAAACATGGATATTAATACAGGAAATGTGTACGAATAAATGGGGACAGTAGGACAGGGACGGAAGGCACATTGGTGTGCTTATGCACGCCCCTTACAGACCTCTTAGGAATGGGGTAAGGTCAACAGTAGATAATCTAAGGTTAAAGTTTTGGGGGTTTGGGCAAGAAACCACAGAGTCAGGTAGTGCCTTCCAGACATTGACCATTCTGTTGCTGAAGTCGTATTTCCTGCAATCAAGTTTGGAGCAATTTACCTTAAGTTTGTATCTATTGTGTGGTCATGAATTGTTGCGGTTGAAGCTGAAGTAGTCATTGACAGGTAGGACATTGTAGCAGATAATTTTGTGTACTACACTTAGGTCAGACCGAAGGCGGCGTATTTCTAAGTTGTCTAAACCCAAAATTTCAAGTCTGGTGGCATAAGGTATTCTATTGTGAGCAGAGGAGCAGAGGACTCTTCTTGTGAAATATCTCTGGACTCGCTCAATTGGATTAATGTCCAATATGCAGTGCGGGTTCCAGACAGATGAGCTGTATTCGAGAATTGGTCTAGCAAAGCTTTCGTATGCTCTAGTTAGCAGTACAACATTACTATTAAATAATTAAATATTAAATAATTAAATAATAAAGTTACTGGGATTTCAGATAAAAGTTAAAAGTGTTGAAAAGGAAGAAAAGTTCTGGTGGTTTTTTTTTTTCCTAATACAAGAATTCAAAGATAGGACTGTCTGATTTGGCAGAACTGATGGAAACCTTGAGAGGCCTTGAGAAACTGCCAATCATCCAGAACTTATCTTTATTTTTTTAGCTTCTGCATCTCTAGAGATATAGAAACTGTGATCTGATTGATCTACTTAGCTACCAATATGACTACCAAATTTCTCTATTCTGGAGTCTTATTATCAGTTATTTTACGCTTGCAAATTAAAATTGACATGATATTGATTGATCAAAACTTTACTAATTTCTCTGAACACATATTTCTTAACTGGCTTCCTCACAATTGGTTGATATTTTTAGTACTCAAATTCAGAATGTGCCCGTTTCAAGTGTTCACCTTTGTTGCACACATGCATAGACCAGTGGTGGTATTCGCTTACCTTCACTACCACTTTGTAAATGTGAGCATGGGCGCGCGCACGCTTCGCTCGTGCATGACACCTCTCCACATGTGCAGGACCTTCTGCGCATGTGCAGAGCGTCAAAAAAGAGAACGTGATGACGTCTGGGCAGGTGGGCGGAGCCTCCCGCAGCCACCGCTACCAGTTTGCCCAAACCGAATAGAACCGGCTGAATACCACCACTGGCATAGACAGGTAGGCAGGCAGGCAGCAGTGGTGGGTTGCCCCGATTCGCACCAGTTCTATAGAACTGGTAGTAAAACCAGCGGGAGACTCCGCCCACTGACTCTGATGTCATGGAAATGCTTCTGCGCTTGCACAGAAGAGCGCACGTGCGCGTGGCCCCGTTGCGAACTGGTAGTAAAGGTAAGTAGAATCCACCCCTGGCAGGCGCGCGCGCGCGCACACACACACACACACACACACACACACACACACACACACACACACAGAGAACTGTTTCTTGCACCTTAAATCTCAGAAGGTTTGCTCTTATTTTTCCAATTTTACTTGATTTTTCTTATTTACTGGCAAGAAAGCCTCTCTTACAAATTTACAAAATTTGTCCAGCAACATGAAATATTTTCCAGGAAACTGATAATCTCCTTATTGGATATGTGGATACAAAACTTGATTATATGTATTCTGCTGCTGTTAAACATTCTTCTTTGTTGTACAATAGTGACTTTTATTTGATATGTTTTATATAATTTGAAGTCTTTCTTTTGGCCTTCTACTTTAATGTCTATTATTTTCCATCCTTCTGCTGATATTTCTGTGTTATACTAGTCAAAAATTTCATGCTGATTTTATTTAATTAGAATGGATATCCATTTTCAAAAGTTACTGAAGCTATAGATGTAGTTTGGAATCAAAGTTTGATTGTTCTCTTTCATGGGTGTCAAACTCGCGGTGTCACGTTGCCATCACATGATGTTTCATGATGTTTTTTCCATCCGCAAAGCTAGGGTGATGCATCCTGTCCATGGGCTGCCAGTTTGACACCCTAAAATCTATCTTTTCTTCTATGATGGAATGTACAGCTGGAAAAGAAGTGAGGAGGAACCTGTAGAAGAAGAACAGGCAGAACTAGGGGAATGGAGTTAAGCATGTCATCAGCTTAGAATCGTTCTTTACCACAAATGATCCAAGTTAAGCCCCACTGTTCCATTGCCCCTTATCTAGTACCTCTTAGTTGACTTGATTCTTGCATATAGACTTGAGCAGGGGTGTCAAACTAAAGGCCCACAGGCTGAATCTAGTTTGAGGGGTGTTTAAATCTGGCCCGTGGGGCTGGACTGGAAATATCAAAGGACCAGCTAGCGGGGCCTCTGCCAGCCAAAATGGGCTGCACAGACCCCCCCATACCTCATTTTCAGCCTCCCCAACCTCCAGCAGAACTCTGCTGGCCAAAAACGGGCCTGTTTTTGGCCAGCAGAGTGTTGCTGGAGGCTGGGGAGGCCGAAAACAGGACACGTGGGGGCCTCGCGGGGCCTCCACCCGACCAATTTTTGGCTGTGAGAGTGCTGCAGAAGGCCATGGAGGCCGAAAACAAGGCATGGGGGGACTGTGTGTGGACCTCTGCACCCCATTTTGGCCAGCAGGGTACTGCAGGAAGTGTCCATCCTATCTCCCCCCTGCTCTCCCTCCCCCTGCCAGCCTGCGGAGGAGAACTACAATGCTGATCCCTTATTTATTTATTTATTTATTTATTTATTTATTTATTTATTTATTATTTAAAATTTATACCGCCCTTCTCCTGAAGGACTCAGGGCGGTGTACAGCCACAATAAAACAACATATCTCCACAAAATTTAAAAAAACAGTTTAAAACATATTAAACAATTTGGCCCTTGTATTAAAAAAACTAAAAACACCCAATTAAAATTTGTTTTCTAAGCCAGCCCAGCCTGTTGAAACAATAGAGACTTAAGGGCACGGCGAAGGATACATAGGTTGGGGATCATACGGATCTCTGGGGGCAATTCATTCCAGAGGGCAGGTGCCCCCACAGAGAAGGCTCTCCCCCTGGGTGTCACCAGTTGACATTGTTTGACCGACGGCACCCTGAGGAATCCCTCTCTGTGGGAACGTATTGGCTGGTGGAAGGCTATCGGTGGTAGAAGGCGATCTCGTACGTACCCAGGTCCTAAGCCATGGAGTGCTTTAAAGGTGGTAACCAGCACCTTGAATAGCACCTGGAAGACCACCGGGAGCCAGTGCAGCTCGCGCAGGAGAGGTGTTACATGGGTGCGCCGAGTCGCTCCCATAATCACCTGCGCGGCCACATTCTGGACCAGTTGAAGCCTCCGAGTGCTCTTCAAGGGGAACCCCATGTAGAGAGCATTACAGTAGTCCAGACAGGAAGTGATGAGGGCATGAGTGACCGTGCGCAAGGCGTCCCAATCCAGAAAGGGACGCAACTGGTAGATCAGGCGAACCTGATAAAAAGCCCCCCTGGCCACAGCCGTCATATGATCTTCTAAAGACAGCCGTGCATCCAGGAGGACACCCAAGTTGCGAGCCCTCTCTGAGGGGGCCAAGATCTCACCTCCAATAGTCAGCGATGGAGCCAGCTGGCTATACCAGGATGCCGGAAACCACAGCCATTCGGTCTTGGAGGAAGAAATCCAGTTTGATATCCCTGGATTTGAGAAATAGATCTTCTGAACTGCAACTTAATGTTTGGTCCCAATCATTTGTGCCTGACAGACTGCACCACGGTTTTCCAAGGAGGAGGAAGCACATTCCAGAGAGGGGCCCAAAATAAGAGATTGCACAGTCCTGAACTGGATGGGGGAGGAAGGAAAAGATTATAGGATATGGCTACTCTAAACCTCCATCCAATTCAAGACTGTGCAATCTCTTTTTGGGGACCTATCTCTGAAATGCAGCCTCCTCTCTGAGAAGTCACCAAGCAATTATTAAGATTCCCACCTTCTCTAATTGCATTTTCCATTACATCTTCCTCTTAAAGTAACACTAAAAACAACACAGAAATTATACAAAATTGGTTTTTTTATTCTTAATGTTTATTTAATCATTTTAAAATAGGTTCTATATTTGTCCATGGTCTGGTGTGGGTGCTGTAAACAAAGGGAAGTTTCGTGGTTTTAATTGGAGAATCTGCAGGTGTAAAATGCAAGTTTTTCACTTCTTAATTCTCATGTAGGTCAGCACTATTTTTATTTTGAAGCTGTAGTAATAGAATCTTGCAAGTGTGAATGTACTTCCTTCTCTTTTTCCCTTTATCTTCATGTGAACTAAGGAGGAAATTATCCAAGATGTTTATTCATAGTATACTCTTGACCTGGACTCTTGGCTCTTTTTATATGTCTATTCCCTTGATAGTGGCACTTCCTCCTGTCTCTTGAGGCCATTTAGAATAGAATAACAGAGTTGGAAGGGACCTTGGAGGTCTTCTAGTCCAACTCCCAGTTTAGGCAGGAAACCCTATACCATTTCAGACAAATGGTTGTCCAATCTCTTCTTAAAAACTTCCAGTGTTGGAGCATTTACAACTTCTGGAAGCAAGTTGTTCCATTGATTAATTGTTCTGTCAGGAAATTTCTCCTTAGTTCTAGGTTGCTTCTCTCCTTGATTAGTTTCCACCCATTGCTTCTTGTCCTGCCCTCAGGTGCTTTGGAGAATAGCTTGACTTCCTCTTCTTTGTGGCAGCCCCTCAGATATTGGAACACTGCTCTCATGTCACAATTCCACAGCAACCGTTCTTTATATGTTTTAGCCTCCAATCCCCTAATCATCTTTGTTGCTCTTCTCTGCACTCTTTCTAGAATCTCAACTTCCTTTGCCCTCTACATCTGGTCCTCTCCTTAGAAATGCCACATACAGTACTTGATATCTCCTGCATGCCAAAAATGTGCTCTATCACCCATTTATGCTCAGCTGGGACATTCTACTTCAAAGAACTAAAAGGGGTCCTTTTAGAAAACATATGCCTTCTGGTTGGTATTTGGTACTAAACATGGATAATAATGGTGGAAGGAGTGTTGTAAGAGAAGGAGTGGCAGAGCCTGTGGAGGAGTCAAAAGAGGAATCTGGAATTGCTACGTTCTCACAAGTAGTCTAAATCAAACTGCTCTTGAATTTAATTAACCCTTATGTAGTACTAAAATAGTACTGGCTGTCAGTTGACTAGATTCCTGGGCATAGGAAGGAACAATAAATCAGTTTAATTGGAACTTAAGGTGTGGCCCTGATATTTCCCAGCTGACAGGTGCCCTAGGAAAACATGCTTATTTATATATTTTATTTATTATTATTATTTGCTACTCATCTCATTTTGAAATGACTCTGTGTGGCTGTTCATCTTTGCAGACTTGGAGATACTGCTAGTATAAGGCTGTACACCCTAAGTGAGCTCTCTGGCCCATTTTTCTTCCATTTAATTCTCCAAAACTAAAAACAGAGAGAGAAAGTTAAAAATAGTAGCCTTGCTTATAATTAACAGTGAGACTTTTCTTTCTGGCTGGATGAAAAGGTTTGGTTTTGTACTACCCTGTGTGAATGGATACTCCCTGAAAATCAGTTGCGCTAATTAGCAGTATCCTGTTTTCTGATGAAACAGAGAGTGTTAGGTCAGGTTTTAATGACCTTATGCACCATGCTAAAGTATAGATGACATTCTATGTAATTATCTTTGTTATTAGGGGAAAAAAAATAAAATCCATGCAGTGATTTTGGCCATGTAACCTTCTTTGTTGTAGCTCACCATTGATCAACCACTTATTATTATTATTATTATTATTATTATTATTATTATTATTATTATTATTATTATTAATATTTCTATGCCGCCCACTCTCCAAGGACTCTGGGCGGCTTACATCAAAGACAGTATACTAAATAGCATATTGCCCCCAACAATCTGGGTCCTCATTTTACCCACCTCGGAAGGATGGAAGACTGAGTCAACCTTGAGCCGGTGAGATTTGATCCGCTGATCTGCTGAACTAGCAGTCAGCTGAAGTAGCTGCAGTATTGCACCCTAACCACTGTGCCACCTTGGTACCTATCCCTCATGGACATCCTATAGCAGTGATGGCTAACCTTTTACGTCACCTCGTGCCGGTCTGCATGCCGGAAATGGCACACGAAACCATCCCGTGAGGAATGCGTGGCCCCGCTGGCCTTTGCGTGTGCGGGAGTGCTGATACCCGGAAGAGTGGCGGTCCGTTGCGCATGTGTGAGCTGGCACCCGAGCTTCCAGTTTCCGGCATGGATGAACAGCTGGCCATTGTGCATGCGTGCGATGTAAACCCGGAAGTTTGCATGCTGGCCTGCACATGTGCAACAGAACACTGCTCTTCCAGGTTTTGCCACTCCCGCGCGTGTGCCAGCCAGCTAACCGGCACGAGTGTGTGCACAGGAACATGAAAGAGGAGCCAGCAGGGCCACACATTCCTCACGGGATGGTTCTGCATGCCACTTCCGGCACGTATTCTATAGGTTCGCCAACATGGTCCTATAGTATTCAGAATTAGATGGCTTTCAGCTATGATCACCTAAGATAAGGATGTCAAACGCACGTCATCATGGTGGCATCACGTGATGTATCAGGAGTTTCCCCCCCCTTCGCTAAACTGGGCATGGGGGTGGCCAGCGCCTAACGCATCCAGCCCTGACCTAAGGGAACAATCATACATTTAAAACAAGTTTATTATTTTTTGATACTGTAGTCCAGAAGCTACAGTTATATTCAGTGGGTCCTTACTCTCATTAGCACTCCTGTGCACATAAAGGGGCTGTCCTACAGAAGTCTGCAAGTGATTGCACAATAGGGGATAAAACAATAACAACAAAAAAAGTGCTGAAATTTACACAGGCATGGACTGTAGAATCCTAAACCAATAAATAGAGGTGTTGTTGTTGTTGTTAGTTGCAAAGTCGTGTCCGACCCATCGCAACCCCATGGACAACGTTCCTCCAGGCCTTCCTGTCCTCTACCATCCTCTGGAGTCCATTTAAGCTCACGCCTACTACTTCAGTGACTCCATCCAGTCACCTCGTTCTCTGTTGGCCTCTTCTTCTTTTGCCCTCAATCTTTCCCAGCATTAAGCTAGTCCTTCCTTCTCATTAGGTGGCCAAAGTATTTATTATTTTATTTATTTATTTATTTATTATTTAAATTTTTATACCACCCTTCTCCCGAGGGACTCAGGGCGGTGCACAGCCAGCAATAAAACACACATATACATAAAATTTAAAAACAATTTAAAATATATTAAATAATTTGGCTCCAATATTATTAAAAAAACTAAGACAACCATTAAAATTCATGTTTAGGCCAGCCCAGCTTGTTGGAACAATAACGTCTTGAGGGCACGGCGAAAGGCGCATAGGTCAGGGATCATCCGTATCTCCGGGGGCAATTCATTCCAGAGGACAGGTGCCCCCACAGAGAAGGCCCTCCCCTTGGGGGTCGCCAGTCGACATTGTTTGACCGACGGCACCCTGAGGTGTCCCTCTCTGTGGGATCGTATTGGTCGGTGGGAGGCTATCGGTAGCAGAAGGTGATCTCGTAAGTATCAGTTCAGTTTCATCTTCAGGATCTGGCCTTCTAAAGAGATGTACAGATAAATAAATCTCCAGGTGAATCCTCTCCACAATTTTGCCTTAGTGTCACTGAACAGTGAATCTGGTTGTGTATTTTTGTTTGATTTTCTTGCTTTTCCTCCTAATCACTACTTGAAAGCAGAAAGCAAATCTTCACAGGTTATCTAAGAGCCTCTTCTTAAGACACCCTTCACCATCATTCCACCATTCTCAAACTTTCCTCCTTTTATTTTTCCACAACCTTTTAAAAGAACCCCCTGCTTCTCGTTTTTTCATGGTCCCTAAGAGAATAATGAAATCAAAAGTTGGAGACAAAAAAAAAATCTGTATCACTAACACTTATTTTGAGATTTCATTTAATTTGCATTTTACTCTTTGTTTTATATTTTGAATTGAATTACTAATTTCCCCCAGCAAAAATCATTACGATTCATCGTGGTTTTTGCTATTCCCCAAAGAAATTATTTAAATGCTTTGATTCTATGTGCTTTATGTGTATCAATAGAGACTCTTTAAATTGGAAGAGATTGTTAATCTGGCAACTGTGTTTCATTTACCAAAACACACTTTGGGGGCATTGTTTAAAGTTTCCTTAATGAATATGTATTAGGAAATGACCCATGCTCCTAAGCATATCTATTAACCATGTATGTCTATCCAGCAGTAAACCCAACTGCATTTAATGGAATTTTTACAATTGCCATATCCCTGAAATTTCCAGAAACTTGATTCAGAGGAAATGTCAACTTTTTAATCTGGGGCATGAAGTCAAAACCCACCTTATTTTCATCAGTATTCAGTGGCTTCCTTTTTATTCTCCTTTACACATTGCTATCTTACTGTCACAGCTATTTCTTTGACTGGATTATGTGGTTGGGTGGATTTCAGTTTAGTTTTATTTGGATTGCATTTTGAATGGGTTTTAATTTAGGTTTGTAAGCTGTCTTGAAGCTCCATAGTAGAGATAAGGAATAAGGGATGGGAGAAACTTATTCATTGTCAGATATGCTTCTTCACATTCATTCTGAATCACTTCCATATTCATCTATTTTTTAAAAAAATGCAAAATGTTTTGTGTTTCTGGGACATATTTTAAACTATTTTCTCTCAGTTTTGCGTTAGTTCCCGCTGCATTTTAGTAGTTTTTCTGAATATTTGTTGTTGGAGAACAACAGTGTATCCTGTTTAGCCACTGGAGGAAGCAGACACTTTTCTTATACCTGCAGCTATACAGTAATCTTCGACGTGAAGCCACAATTGAGCCCAAACATTTGGTTGCCAAGTGAGACTTTTGTTAAGTGAGTTTAAAAAAGAGATGTGGTGGCTCAGTGGCTAAGATGCCGAGCTTGTCGACCGAAAGGTCGGCAGTTCAGCGGTTTGAATCCCTAGTACTGCATAATGGGGTGAACCCTACATCACTTCAGACAAATGGTTATCTAATCTCTTCTTAAAAACTTTCAAAAACTTCCAGTGTTGGAGCATTTACAACTTCTGAAGGCAAGTCATTCCATTGATTAATTTTTTTTGCTGTCAGGAAATTTCTCCTTAGTTCTAAGTTGCTTCTCTCCTTGAGAAGCTTCTTGTTCTACCCTTAGGTGCTTTGGAGAATAGTTTGACTCCCTCTTCTTTGTAGCAACCCCTGAGATATTGGAACACTGCTATCATGTCACCCCTACTCCTTCTTTTCATAAGACTAGACATATCCACTTCCAGCAACCGTTCTTCATATGTTTTATCCTCGAGTCCCCTAATCATCTTTGTTGCTCTTCTCTGCACTCTTTCTAGAGTCTCAACATCTTTTTTACATCGTGGCAACCAAAACTGGATGCCGTATTCCAAGTGTGGCCTTACCAAGGCATTATAAAGTGATATTAACACTTCACGTGATCTTGATTCTGTCCCTCTGTTGATGCAGCCTAGAACTGTGTTGGCTTTTTTGGCAGCTGCAGCACACGGCTGGCTCATATTTAAGTGATTGTCCACTAGGACTTCAAGATCCCTCTCACAGTTACTACTGTTGAGCAAGGTATCACATCTACTGTACCTGTGCATTAAGATGTTTAAGAAGTTTAACAAAGAGAAGGATTAAGGATAACATGACAGCAGTCTTTCGATAATTGAGTGGCTGTTACAGAGAAGGGGGGGGTCAACTTATTCTGGGTGCAGGACAAGAAATAACCAATGGGGACTTATCAAAGAGAGATTCAACCTAGAATTAAAGAAAAAAATTCTGTCAATGAGAATAATCAGTGGAATGCCTTACTCCTGAAGTTGTGGGTACTCCATCACGGAGGTATTTAAGAAGAGATTGGACAATCATTTGTCTGGAATGATATAGTAGTGTTTCCTGCTTGAGTGGGGGTTGGACTAGAAGACTTCCACAGTCCACTCCAACTCTTATTATTTTGTATTCTGTAACTTTTAAGCTGCTAGGAGTTATACCCCAATACACTTGGATGGTGCCAAATGATATTGGTTGTCCTGAGATGTTTTAAGCCTAAATATTATAAATCGGGGTGTCAAACTCAATTTAATTAAGGGCTGCATCAGGGCTGTGTTTGATCTTGGGCAGCCCTATGGGTGTGGCCGGGATGGGTGTGGCTGGGGTGGGTGTGGCCACCTCGACGTCATTCATTGAGGCTCTATTTTCGGCTGCGACAGCCTCCTGTAGCCCTCTGCCAGCAAAAATGGAGCCCTGGGAGGCTGTGCGTGGCCCTCCCGAGCTCTGTTTTTGCTGGCAGAGACACCGTGAGCAGGTCTTTCATTTTTTTCAAGTGCAGCCCCACGGGTCAGATCGAAGCACCGCATGGGCCGGATCAAGCCCACAGGCCATGAGTTTGACAGCCCTGTTATAAATCATAAAAACTATTTGCTTGTTAAATAAGCCCATATCTGACTGCATTTATGTTACATTAAGCTCTAGACTTACAAACACAGTGGGCTAAGCCAAATAAGAGCCTGGTGGCGCAGCAGACTAATAGCCTGTTATTAACATTCAGCTGCCTGCAATTACTGCAAGTTCGAATCTCCCCAGGCTCAAGGTTGACTCAGCCTTCCATCCTTTCTAAGGTAGGTAAATTGAGGACCCAGTTTGTGGGGGCAATAAGTTGACTTTGTATAAATGTACAAAATTATGAAGGCTATTGCTTAACGCATTGTAAGCCGCCCTGAGTCTCCGGAGAAGAGCGGCATATAAATCAAATTAAAAAAAAATAGACCACATTATACTTTAATGAACCAAATTAACCCAATCACAAATTTTATCCATCTCCACTTTCTTGAAACCCCATACTTAATTCTCCTTTTCAAAATTTCCTCTGTCTGTACACGTGTAGTAATTGCTCTGAAACACAAAACCATCATAAACCCTATTAGCGGTGGAGGATGCTGCTATCTGCAGAAATACTTTACTTAGTTAGAATAACTGCCCATTAAAATCAATCAATTGCTAAGGTTGCCCATCTGTGAGGCAAGCAGCTGGCTTCATGGTCTATATAGGATGCATAAATGTTTGCAGAATGTTAAATACCTTCTCAAGACTTTAAAAACACAACCCTTCCTAGGATCTTTTATTATATAATTTCATAATCACCAATCAGATAGCATCCGGGCCAAGTTTTCTTTGCATTGCTGAATTTCCCTGAATCGTTTAATACAGAACTATCCTCGGGTTAGGTCCATTTAATTATCACAGGGAAAATGTTAAATCTTTAATTCCCTTCATTTGTTTCTGCTGCTGCTTGTTCTGAGAGGCCAATAGTGAAAGCCTGCCAAGACTGGTCTGAACAACTAAATTGTTGCTTCCTGATGAGAAGGTTAATGCAGGAACTCCAGCAAAGCCCAAATGAAGAGCTGGCCTCTTGACTCAGTAGTCAAAACAGCACAAAACTGTAATCTACCTCTATATCCCATTAAACAAGATGCTAGTGAGCACAGTAGAGTTAAGAACATGAGGTTTATATTTCCATCTGTTAAGGAGGCTGTTGCTTCTTCGCTGAGATTCTGAACTCTTCTAGGAAGAAAAAGGAGTCAAAAATAAAAAGTAGAAAAATTGCTTTATGAACCTCAACAAATGGCTTAAAGTGGGGATTATTTTCCCAAGTAGAACAGGTATTCAAGCTGAATGGAATGATTCCTGAAATTGTGCCTGGGTTCAGCAGCGCTAAAATTAAAACAATGTCAGAAATCCTCTGGAAACTGTATATTGTGAGACAGTTGACTACCGCGCTGACTGTGTTAAAAGAAAGACCAACGGCCCACGTCTCAACAACCACCACCCCAACAACCAATACTATGCATGCACGTCCCTAACTTCCTCAAGATCCACCACCACAGACCTTAAATCAGAGGTCTTCAAACTTGGCAGCTTTAAGACTTGTGGACTTCAACTCCCAGAATTCTCCAGCCAGCTAGCTAGCTGGCTGGAGAATTCTGGGAGTTGAAGTCCACAAGTCTGAAAGCTGCCAGGTTTGGGGGCCCCTGCCTTAAATGCAAGCTACTTAACGCAAGAAGCCTTGCAAACAAAATACCAGAATTCCTCCTCTTACTAAATGTGCGAGCTGCACTGGCTCCCAGTGGTTTTCCAGGTGTGCTTCAAGGTGTTGGTTACCACCTTTAAAGCGCTCCATGGCATAGGACCTAGTTATCTCCGAGACCGCCTTCTGCCACCGACGACCTCCCATCGACCTGTGCGCTCCCACAGAGAGGGCCTCCTCGGGATGCCATCAGCCAAGCAATGCAGGCTGGTGACCCCCAGGGGGAGGGCCTTTTCTGTGGGGGCACCCACCCTCTGGAATCAGCTGCCCCCAGAGATAAGGAGAATCCAAGACCTCCGTGCCTTCCGCCGTGCCCTTAAAACCTTCCTTTTCCAACAAGCCGGGCTGGCCTAACAAATCTTTTTAAATGATTTTAAATTTGTATATATTTTTTTAATTCTTGGCCAAATTGAGATAATTCCCTTTAATCTGTTCTTAATGTTTATATTATGTGTTTTTATCTGGCTGTACACCGCCCTGAGTTCCCAGGAAGAAGGGCGGTATATAAATTTGCAGTAAAATAAAATTAAAATAAAATAAAAAATACAGCTATATTCGACATTATATTTATCTGTGAGACGTGGTTGAATGCATCCCTCCCAGACTCCATTTCTACAGTAAGAGACTATCATGTTTGCCGTGTAATCTGTAGAGTGGGTGATGTTGCTATCTTCTATAAAAAAAAATCCCTAAATCTAAAAAATATTCAAGTTACACAGGAACGTGCTCTTCCTGAGACCATCGTATGCGAGCTGTCCCTAAATGCCACATTTCGCTTCTTACTTTGTTACGGAGCCCCTGATTACGACCTTGTACATGCGAACAAACTAACTTCACTAAACTAACTTCACAGTTTCTTTAAAAAAAAATCACAGTGATGATGAATGCCCCATTGGGAGACGTGAAAGAAGAGGTTAGGGATAGATCAAAATGGATAAAAATCTATGTATGTGGTTTCTAGGAGTCAAAGACAATTTGATGGCACATAATCAATTTTTCTAAACTGCATGTTGATAGAATCAATCTACATTTATGCAGGCTAGTTCTAGACCAGGGGTCTGCAATCTTAAACACTCAAAGAGCCCTTTGGACCCATTTCCCACAGAAAAGAAAACACCGGGAGCCACAAAATCCTTCCCATGCCTGACTATTTCTTGAGTGGCCACAAAACTAGCATATGTAGTTGAATTAAACGTTCTGTTTTCTTCTGAAACTTTTCTTTTCTTGGATTTATCCATGGTTGGCCTATGAGGTGTTGAAAAGCTCAATAAATCACGTGCCAGTGGGTGTTGCACATTGGTGGTTGTGACGCATATTTTGTGCGACAGGGAGCCGCAGCAGAGGGGTGAAGAGCCACATGTGGCTCCAGAGCCACAGGTTGCTGACCCCTGTTCTAGACTGACTTGAGTCTTTTTCCAGCCATTAAGATGGGCAGAAATATGAAACAAAATAAAATAGAAATTAAATTAAAATGGAACCATTTATTTATCCAGAGAATCATAGATCTGTAAAGAGAAATATGTTTTTGTGCAAGTTTCCTGTTTTTCTCATAACAGGACAAAGATGGAAAAGACTAATTTTAGAAAACTTGTAAGAAAACATGTTGGGAATAAGTAACTTTAATTATGTATTTATTTATAAATTTCTTGTATCTGACCCTCCTTATGCTAATCTTTGACCATAATAAAGGTTGATTTGACTCAAATTGAGAATTCAGTCCTACACCACAAAATAGCATTCCTATTGAGACTTCAAGGGTTTTTCATATAATGAGGAATTGTTAAATGAGGAAGGTTAGAATAGAAGTGTTAGTGGGAGATTTCTTTCTAATGATATTTTTTTATTTATTTATTTATTTTATTTATTTATTTATTAAATTTATATACCGCCCTATTCCTAAGGGACTCAGGGCGGTGAACAGCGAACGATAAAAATACATGTAATACAAATGTTAATAATAAAAAACCAATTAAAATATACTAAACATTCTGGTCCTAGATAATTCAAGACATCCCAGTTTAAAATAAAATCAAAAAGCAATATAAAGGGAAAGTTAGGCCAGGCCGGCCTGCTGAAACAGGAATGTTTTGAGGGCACGGCGAAAAGTGCGCAGATCCGGAATCTTCTGTATCTCTGGGGGGAGCTCGTTCCAGATGGTGGGTGCCCCCACAGAAAAGGCTCTCCCCCTGGGGGCCGCCAGTCGACATTGTTTGGCTGACGGCACCCTGAGAAGCCCCTCTCTATGGGAGCGTACTGGGCGGTGAGAGGCTATTGGTGGCAGAAGGCGGTCTCGTAAGTACCCCGGTCCTAAGCCATGGAGCGCTCTAAAGGTGGTAACTAAGACCTTGAAGCGCACCCGGAAGACCACAGGGAGCCAGTGCAGCTCGCGCAGGAGGGGAGCCACATGGGAGCGCCATGCTGCTCCCATAACTACCCGCGCAGCCGCATTCTGGACCAGCTGGAGCCTCCGGGTGCTCTTCAAGGGGAGCCCCATGTAGAGAGCATTACAGTAGTCCAGGCGTGAAGTGACGAGGGCATGAGTGACCGTTTTTAACGAGTCCCGATCCAGAAAGGGACGCAACTGGCGAATCAGGCGAACCTGATAAAAAGACCTCCCGGCCACAGCTGTCAAGTGTTCTTCTAAAGACAGCCGTGAGTCCAAGAGGACGCCTAAGTTGCGAACCCTCTCCGTGGGGGGCAATGACTCATCCCCAATAGTCAGTGATGGCACCAATTGACTATATCGGGACGTCGGAAACCACAGCCACTCGGTCTTGGATGGGTTGAGCCTGAGTCTGTTCCTCCCCATCCAGATCCGTACAGCCTCCAGGCACTGGGACATCACTTTAAGGGCATCATTGGGGTGGTCCGGGGTGGAGATGTATAGCTGAGTATCATCATTTTAAAAAAAACCTTCTATTTTTGGCAGGGACATTTCTGCTTGCAAACGTTGGGGGCATTTTAAATGATATTAACAATTGAGAAAAATCTGTCTTCTTTTTTGAAAAAGGCAGAATTTTCCCCTATGGTGTTTGAAACAAAATCTTTCCCTTTCCTCTGTACAGCCTATCTAATTAATGTTCATATTAGATAATAATTCAAAGGGAAAAGACCATTGGATATGGGAGTCTCTCAAGGACCTGACTACAACTCTTATTATTGAAAGTCTTTCCTTAAAGTTTAAGAGGGGAACTGTTAGTCATAGCATAACCTATTTAAACCTCCACTGAATGTTATATATTTTTTTTATTACTCAGCTCTCTCTCTCAGTTTTTTTTAATCCTCTACCATATTTTTGAATAAATTCAAAAACTCAAAGGAAAATCTCTGTCAGGCTCCAAAATGCAGCAGAGACTGCCCTGAGACTTTCTTAAACCACAACATTATTTCTGCAAACCATTGTGTCCCCTGAGAGTGTTGCTGCTGTTGCATTCCTACAACAATGCCCCATTGTCTTATTGAAGGTTTGCCACAGATCATTTGGTATCAGATTTCAAAATAACAGAGTTGGAAGGAACCTTGAAGGTCTTCTGGTTCAACCCCCTGCTCAACAGGAGAGCTTAGGCCTTCCAGGACAAATGGTCCAATCTCTTCTTGAAAACCTCCAGTGATGGAGCACTCACAGCTTCTGGAAGCAAGCCGTTCCACTGATTATTTGTGTTAGGTGTTTTGTGCCAGCCATGGCAGTTCCTTAAAAGGCCACCAGAAGGGAGCAAAGAGGGACTTTTGATCCCACTGGTGGGTCAAGGGGCACCAGCTCTTGCAGCCTCATTGGTAAGGGAGGAGCCATGGGCCCCTATAAGAACCCCTGCACAGGGACTGTTTACTTCTCTTCTTCTTCTTCTTCTTCTCTTCTTCTAAGTTCTTACAGGAATGATCCATGGGCTCAACATAGGCATGGATGTCTCCATGCCAGGGAACCCATTTTACTCTGTTTCTAAATAAAGACTTAATTTGATTACATCCTTGTATACTGCCTTTTCTTGGAAGTGCCCTCAACGAACCATCGATCTTCATGAGATCGCTCACAATTTGTTCATCCTGTCAAGAAAGTTTTCCTCAGTTCTAGGTTGGATCTCTCTATAGCGTTCTTCCATCCACTACTTTTCGTCCTGCCCTCTGTTGCTTTGGAAAGTAGATGCCTCCCTCTTCTCTGTGACAACCCCTCAAGTACTGAGAGACTGCTATTTTTTTTTCTGGCTTCTTACTGATGCTTTTTGGGTGCTTCTTCCTCACTGGGCTGAATTTGCGCTTTTGGAAAGTGAAATCTCCTCTCAGCATGTGAGAGCAATTGCTGTATTTGAAAAGGAGGGCCTGCTTTCATGAACAGCAATTCAGTTCAGCAGGGAAGAAATGATTAGGGGGAAAAAGGCGGAAGAAAGAGAAGAACATGAATGAGAATCCCATAGTAATGAAGATACATGAGGAGAAAGATAAATTGATGCAGAGGGGTAACAGTTGGGGAGACAAGTTGCAAGTCACTTCTGGTTAAAGGTGTGATAGTTTAGATACCCCAAATAAATTCCTGACAACATCAAAACAAAATATGCAGGAAAAAAATAAACATGTACCATAAAGCTACAGCCCATTTCATTGATGCACTTTCAAAATTAGAGGTTATATTCAAACTTGCTTAGCTTAATCATGATGAATTACATGCTAAGATATGAGTGCCTGTTTCTAATCCATAACACTTCTAGCCAACAATAAAATAAGAAGAATACAGATATAAATGTCCCTGTCTCTCTGTCTTGCCCTCTTGGCTAGTTGTTCTGCCCAAATAATATTTGCCTTTTGATAAACTTTATATAGACTGAGAATAGTGGTAGTGTTCTGTCCCCGTCTCACACACGCACACAAACAGATAGCCAGGGGTTAAATAAAACTGGCAGACAACAAATTCTTTCGATAAGAGGATTGGCAGAAACCCAGTAGCTGCTTGCCAAGAACTTTACTCATAGAAGGAGGGGTTGTTCCTCCGTCAGATAAATCCAAACAAGATACACACAGTTCAAGAATTGTCAAGTCCAGTCTGTATTAAATCCAAGGCAGATAACGTTGTTTCAAAGATACAATGTGACTCGCTAGTAGTTAGTTTTGTCCGTCACAGAGTCTGAATGGCCACCATACTCCCTTTTATCCCCTGTGGGGTGTGGTCCAGTGACTCAGCTTAATCTCTGGCATGCCTCCTTTTCTGCTGCCTGCGCTTGTCTCTCCGACGCTGGCGTGGATCCAGCCAAGACTTATCTCCGTCACTGTCCGACTGTGAGGAGATACCTGGCTCCTGGCCAATCTCTTCTCCTTTGGGAGACACTTGAGGCATTGCCAGAGAGGAGGGTCCTGGAGGGGGAGGCCTGGCCAACTCCTCTCCTTCATGTTTGGAGCCTTCTCCCTCCGATAAGTCAGCCTCGGGGGTCGGAGTCACAACAGGTAGGCACTGAATGGATGGAAATCTGGATTGATTTGTGTATGTTAGTAGGAATTTTTGAAAATGAACACATCTGTTCTTAATCCCAATAGAAAGGACTTGAAAGTGAATTCAGGAGAAGATAAAATGAAAACATCCATTCATATCAGTCTGATTTTTAGAGAGTTCCCAACATTAAGGTAGGGTCTGAAAGAAAGGTATGTTCGCAGCCCAACACAACCTTAGCAACACCAAAATCAGATACATCCTCTGTAATGAATGAAAGAAAGGCAACAGAAAAAAAATATTTCTTCTTACAATCCCGTCTTCCAGTTCCATCTTTTTGGGTTAGCCATTAGCTACTCTTGGGCAAGAAGAAGGTTAATAAACTTCATTGTCAGTCTTTTTTTGAACTACAGTGTACAGTATATAGGGTTTTGTGTGCACACATGCATTTGAGTCAGAGGGAGAAAGAGAAATGATATAATTTTATATACTGTATTTTAAATTATAATATAAAATATTAATGTAATCAATTTTATTTATCAACCAACCTAGAAAAAAGGAGAAATTTCTTGACCATGAGAACAATTAATCAATGGAACAGGAGTTGCTTTCAGAAGTTGTGGGTGCTCTATCATTGGAGGTTTTCAAGAAGAGACCGGACAGCCATTTGTCCAGGATGGTCTCCTGCTTGAGCAGAGAGTTGGACTAGAAGGTCTACAGTCCCTTCCAACCCTGTTATTTTGTTATTTTAAGATGCCTCTCTTTGTGTATTAGACAATAATAATATATAAGTATAAGCATGAATTGAAAACATAAAATGAATACAATTAAAGGGAACATTAGGACAGGGACAGTAGGCACGCTGGTGCTCTTATGCATGCCCCTTACAGACCTCTTAGGAATGGGGTGAGGTCAACAGTAGCCAGTCTAATCCAATTATGGAGGAGTCCGTAGATGCCATAGGATTTTAGTTTTAGAAGTAGTTTGTCATGTACCACTAAATCAAAGGCTTTACAGAAGTCTATGTAAATTGCATCTATTGCTTTGCCCTGATCAAGATTTGTAGTCCATATGTCTCTGTCATATGTCTCTGTCTTTGTATGCATCTGTACCTTCAAGTCAATTTTGACTCTTAGCAACTGCCTGGACATATCAGTGCAATTTTCTTGGCAAGATTTCACAAATGGTTTTCTCTTTCTTTCTTCTTCCTAGGATTGAGAGAGATGGACTGAACCAAAGTCCCTCATATCTGAACTGGGACTAGAATTTACGTTCTTCTGATTCCTAGCCTGGGGCCTTAACTGCTACACCAAACTGGCTCTCTCTATACCTAAGCTGTAAGGTGCCTTTGACTTTGGATCACTCCTGATTCTCATTCCTAGTTTCTCCTCTAATGCTGGCCTTTTGACATGGCATCAGACCCTGCTTATTCTTCAGTCATGGTCAACCATGATCCCAGAGCCTGTCCCTTCCCAGCCCTCTGCCTCCAACTCAGCCATGTCAGCTATTATACCCAGCAAGAAATTACAGTGTTAAAAAGAGTTATTGAAGGTTGCTAGATTTTTTTCCCCCCACTACGACAGGACTTCATGTTACAATAGCCTTTGTTTCAAGTATCAGCATGGATTACTTATAATATAGCTAGACCTTTTGTGCAATTTGGTGAAGTGAGTAAATTCAGGCTGACAACCAAGGGTAAAATCAATATGTTCTTTTCTTCATGGTGTGGCCTATTGTCGTGGAATCCAGGAAATAAGCACACAGTTAAGTTAGAAATAGGAGTTTGTTACCACTATCAAAGTAAGAAGCACGCATCCCATTGAATATTGCTCAAATTCCGCCATGTGCAAAATCATAGTCTGTGTCAGGTTTCGCTGCTACTTAAATAAACTTCATTCTCAAACGCAAGGTCTCTGATGAATCTTTTCTTTATTTAAGAATAGAAATAATGACATCCCTGAACTCTTTCTGCAGCCAAAACTGGCACCTCCTTCCAAACCCCTCCCTTTCCGTTCTTCAACCCAAATGTCTCATTGGCCATTGCGCAGATCCATCTCTCCGTCCCAAGCACTTTCTATTCACAGGAATTCCCCCCTCCCTCTATCACCCAGGTAACGCTATCTACTAATGAGCAGGAAACTAGGTAAAAGTTCATCTCAGCATTAAAGCAAAGCTTCTCCCTCTCTCATTCATGTCAGCGCTGGAGGAGATCATAAATTGGAACGCTGACAGTCTGCATGAAGTAGGGTACACATCATGATGCCTAAACCCTTTACCTTTTGGAATAAGGAATCATTTCCATCTATAATATTGGGGTCTGCTGTTCTCCTCAATGTGTTGGGGGAATACATTTTCCAAAAAAATTGCTTGAGTCTGGAGAAGCTGTGCTGGATTCTTGCATAAAGTTTGTGATTTTATAATCCAAGTAGAAATGTTCTGCATCTGTCCATGTTCATCAGTGGATATTTTCAGGGGCGGGCTTCAAAAATTTTAGCAAGGGATTCTCTGCCCGGTTGCTGGGTGGGTGTGACCATGGTGGATGTGGTCTAGTTGGCCTTCTACACCATGGTAGGGGGCAGGGGTGGGTTCTACTTACCTTTACTACCGGTTCACAACGGGGTCATGCTCTTCCGCGCATGCGCAGAAGCATTTCCATGACGTCAGGGTCAGTGGGCGGTGTTACTACCGATTTTACGCCCTCCCCGAGCCTCCATGCATGCCCTGCACTTACCTGCATCCAAAACAGACCGTGTGGGGATTCCTGGGAAGGGCGGGGTGGGGTGGGGTGGGGTGGGGCCAGCCAGGAGTGGGATTTGGGGTTCTCCAAAATGCACAGAATCTTAGTTAGAGGTTCTCCCGAACCCCTGCAAACCCCCAGCAGCCCACCCCTGGATATTTTGCTTCTAAAAGTTATACAGCTAGTCATCAACTTACAACAGTTCATTTAGTGACTGTTCAAAGTTACACCGGCACTGAAAAAAGTGACTTATAAGCATTTTTCACAGTTACCACCTTTGTAGCATCCCCTTGATCATGTCATCAAAATGCAGATGCTTGGCAACTGGTTCGTACTTATGACCATTTCTGTGTTCCAAGGTTGTGGGATCTCCTTTTGTGACCTTTTGACAAGCAACGTCAATAGGGAAGCCAGATTCATTTAACAATCATGTTATTAACTTATCAACTGCAGTGATTCACTTATCTTTGGCAAGGAAAGTCATTGTTAGGAAATGATAATTACCTAACTTGTTGGGTTGGCAATATATAAACCCTCAATATAGCTTTAAGACTGTATTGTGGTATTGCATCATACTGTGTTCTGATTGGTTTGCTCTGTAGCCAATGTCCTTAAGAGGGAGCTTGAAACATGGTTTGTTTCTTTTTGCTGATTGTTACTGCTCTTTACTGCTCTTTGCTGTGTTTGCTACTGTTTGCAACTGTTTATTGTGTATGATTACGACGACTGGTAAGAAGACTTTGTTACTGGATTATCCCTGGACTATTGTTTTACTATCTACTGCTTTATCTGTGTATGACGTGGACTGTTTATTGGACTGTGCCTTATTACTATTTCCTGAAAGTAAACACAACTCAGTGTATCTGTGTCTTGGCTGTGTTGATTCACAACTGCTCTCAATTGCTTTCATGTGCACACCCTTGCTACTCAGTGGGTTGCTCTGTGAATTCCTTAACAGTCATAAAATGGGGCAAAACTCACTTAACAACTGTCTCACTTAGAAATTTTGGGCACAGTTGTGGACTACCTGTAGTCTGTTAATAACATTATTTTGCTATGAAAAAGTAACCTGTCTCCTCAAAACTCCAGAATGGTACTTAAACACAAATATCAGAAGACTGATCTATGCAAGATGCAAATTTGCATGCTAACCTCACATTTCTAATACTTGACAGTAAATAGTGGACTAATTTTAATTAGGATCCACATGTGAAGAGGAATGTGTGAAGAGGAAGAAAGTTTAAAATTCTTTGGTGCGTTTGTGTACATATTTTAATTGTCTTTAAGCAGAATTATTTTAAACAACCCACTCCATTTATGTTAATACAAGGGTTGACAATAGCTAGATAATTTGTGCATTCTCTACTTTAGTCCTGAGTGTGTTAAACTATTTAAATGTGAAACAAAATTCTCATGTCTTCTTCAATTTGCAAAGTATATCTTACAGCACAATAAGAAAAGTGACATGATGGCATTCTGTTTCTTTAATGAGACCAATGGTAAAGGGACTATAGCAACAATTAAGATCAGATAATTGTTCCTTATTAAAATCTTACTGCTTGATGATTCAGTCTGAAAAACAAACCAAAAATGAACAGCAAATAAATAACAAAATAGGTCTTAGATATTCAGGGCGATTATGCTCTTAATAATTTGGAATTCTTAAGAATTATCTTATGCATTATTTCTCAATACAATGAAAAGGATCATAAAGCACCTGAAGTGTTTTATTCTATAAAAATTAATTCAGATTAAAATTTTGTCATTACAAAAGTGGAAAATGACCTAAAATTTAGTAAATATTATTGTTCAAATATAAAACAGGTTCTTAAATTGTAAGATGTCATGATTTATCTATTATTTACTAATGTAGTTTCTATTAGGCAGATTGATAATAAATACTTAATTTAACGAGTTCTAAGATTTTGGAGGATATATCAATTTGTAAATTGGTTTAGATTATCTGTGATTGAATTATCACTTTTCCCATATTGTCAGCCAATTTATAAAAGAGATTGAATATTATTGAGGATTAAAAAACATTTTGCTCCATAAATTCAGATTACTTGGTTTATACCTAATCTCGTCATTTCTCTTAAAGAAGTTTCAAGCATTCTACTCATTCTACTCATTCATCTTCAGTTCTGATTTTTGGAGAAGGATTGCATTTGATGTCTTCCAATATCCAGTGTTTTGTAATGTTTCATTTTACAGGGATTGTGTTTTATACTCTGTGTTTAGCCTAATTTCTGTCTCCCCGCTCCCCCAATTTTATATTATATTTATATCATGAACAAAGCACTTACTTTATCAAAATAAAATAAAATAAAATTCAGCACAGGAGCATAAATATTTTTATCCAAATAAAATTGATCATTCAGATTAAATCTGTCCTTGACTACATACATATTCTGGTCACCATAATTTTAAACTTGATACTAGTGTTCCAAAGAGATGCCCCCAAATACAGCAAATTGCAGAAGAAAAAAACATGGAAAATATGGCTGGGAGAAAAATAGGTATGAAGGTTGAATCTGAGTGCATATTCCAATTTTAAAACACTTTTAGAAGTCCTCTAAATTAAATGAAAATTCAGAAGGAATGGAATGTAGGAAAGTAGGTAGTGAAAAGTAAGAGTGTCTGATCCTTATTATAATGTATGGGACAGAAATGGTCAGAGCTGATCAAATTATTGATTTGCTATATAGAGGAAATTGGAACAGATTTATTTACAAAACTTGGAGGCTTCCTTGAATGTGTACATAATATTGTAATCTTTTCTCCCTTAATTTTTATCAAGTATGTGATTGTCATTTCCTACCATGCAAAATGCTTTATGTATGTATTATTATTATTTTTACTTTAAGAAGCCACACTGATTCAGTGTGAATTTCTGCAGTGGGCTTGACCAGCAATAATCAATTAACCAATTTTTTTAATGTCTAACTTTAAAAAAAAAAGATTTTTCTTTTTAAAAGTATATCCTTTTTATAGTGCAACATTTATTTGCTTCCAGTTCATTTAAAAACATTTAAGGCCCTCAGCAAAAATGGTCTGATGCTCCATCAAACAGCATTTTGAGAACAGATTTCATCTCCAGATTAAACCATAATACGGTTTGCTAGTTTAAGGCTTAAAGCTTTCTGTGAATTCATCCAAAGTGGTTTATAAATCCTCCTGGTCTTCCGAGGCGCTTCTCTCTCTCTCTTTCCCCCGTCCAGGGGTGAAATGCTCCCAGTTCGGACCAGATCGCCCGATCCAGTAGCGATGGCAGCAGGTGGTGCGGAGAACCGATAGCAAAAATCCCTGTGCCCCCACCACCACCACCATGCCCAGCTGAGCTGCATGATCATCAGAGGCTTTTTTTTTTACTTTTAAAAGCATTTTTTCTACAACTTCTTCTGCCGAAAAAATGCTTTTAAAAGTAAAAAAAAGCCTCTGATGTTCGCGCGGCTCAGCTGGGATCGTCAGAGAGACTTTTAAAGCATTTTTTTCTGCAACCTCTTCCAGGGAAGAGGTGGTTAAAAAATGCTTTGAAAAGGCTCTGACGATCAGGCAACACAGCTGGGATTGTCAGAGCCTTTTCAAAGCATTTTTTTAACCACCTCTTCCTCGGAAGAGGTTGCAGAAAAAAATGCTTTAAAAGTCTCTCTGACGATCCCAGCTAACTTGCCTGATCATCAGAGAGACTTTTCAAAGCATTTTTTAAAATGACCAGGCAACTCAGCTGTGATCATCAGAGAGACTTTTAAAGCATTTTTTTCTGCAACCTCTTCAGTGGAAGATGTGGTTAAAAAAATACTTTGAAAAGGCTCTGACGATCCCAGCTGTGTTTTTGATCAGCAGAGACTTTTCAAAGCATTTTTTTGCATTTGCAGAAAAAATGCTTTGAAAAGTTAAAAAAAAAAAAAAGTTGGCCATGCCCACCCAGTCACATTACCCCCCACCACCACCACCAAGCCACGGCCACAGAACTGGTAGTAACAAATTTTACATTTCACCCCTCCCCCTGTCTCTACAAGACGGATCCGGTCCGAAGACCTCCTGACAGCGGTTTGTCAGTTTGGGTTTTTGCAAAGCTCGATGGAGCTTCGCAATTCCCCAACCAGTATCGCCTCGACGCTTCTGGGTTTTTGGGGATTTCCTGCTTTCTAGAGAAGCTAAACTGTACTGCACAGCTGATCCCACTCCCTCTGTTCTACTTGCCTTCCCAAGCCTCCTTTTGGTGTGTGTTGCATGCGCACATGCACAGTATGTGGCAAAAGGAGGCTTGGGAAGTTAAGTAGAACACCGAGGGGGGGATCAGCTGTGGCGCATGATTTAGCCTTACTAGTAAGCAAGATTTACTGCTTTCTAGTAAAGCTAAACCCCGCTGCACAGCTGATCGTCGGAAATATCGGTTCGGAGGAACCAGTAGCTTTTTTAAACTACCGGTTCACCCAAACCGGTAGCTAACTAATGATTCGCCCAAACCAGTAGCTTTTTAAACTGCCGCTTCACTTTTTAAACTGCCAGTTGTAAGGTTTTTAGGTAGGAGAAGCCTTTTTTCTGCCATTTGCTTCTTGACCCTTTTTCCTCAGAGGTTTACCAGATTTAACAGATTAACAGAGTTAGAAAAGACATTGTAGGTTACGTAATCCAACCCCCCACCCAAACAGGAAACCTGCCTACACTATTTCTGACAAATGGCAGTCCAGTCTCTTCTTGAAAGCTTCCAGTGATGAAGCTCCCACAACTTCTGAAGGCAACTTCTGTTCCTTTGGTTGATGGTCCTCACTGTCAGAAAATTTCTCCTTATTTTTATGTTGAATTTCTCCTTGTTCAGTTTCCATCCATTATTCCTTGTCTAAGGTACTTAATCTTATCTTCTGCTAAAGGCTGGAGCTCAGTGGTGGGTGGCTCCCGGTTTGCACTGGTTCGCAACCACTGGTAGTAAAAATTTGTAGTAATTCGGAGAACTGGTAATAATATGGGTTGGCCATGCCCCCAATCCGGTACCCGGCCTGGTCACCGCTTACTTACCCCGTCCACCTCATCAGAGGCTCTTTTTTTTACTTTTAAAAGCATTTTTCTACAACTTCTTTAGCTGAAGAGGTTGTAGAAAAAAAAATGCCTTTAAAATCCTCTGGCGATCCCAGCTGAGTTGCCTGATTGTCAGAGGCCTTTAAAACCATTTTTTTCTGCAACCTCTTAAGGTTGTAGAAAAAATGCTTTTAAAAGTAAAAAAAACAAAACAAAACAAAAAAAGTTGGCCACGCCCACCCAGTCACATTACCCCCAAGCCATGCCCACAAAATAAGCCACGCCCACAGAACCGGTAGTAAAAAAATTTAGAACCCACCCCTGCTGGAGCTGTACATTAAGTGATATATCTAGGATAATGTTCTAGAATGTGGCAAGACCCAAAGAAATGGCAGTCAATGCAGCTAAATTTAACTTCATTTAAAATTAATTAAAATGAACCAATGAAATGTGTGTATGATTACTTTGATTTGTTTGACTTTCTTCTTCTGTTAAATTAAACAGTATAATTTGGAGCTATTACACCCTAAGATTGGGAGAGCAGTGGGTTTTATGCACTCACTTCAGGGCCTAAATTTTGCAACTTCTGCATGCAAAGAAGTGTTCTACTAGTTATTGCTGTGGAACGAAATAAGAGAACCATTCTTTTTCTGTTCTTCTCTCTTGCTAAAATGTTAACAGCTGTGCCACTGATAGGTGGTCTATCTGCCTTGTTGGACATCCCTATGTAATTGGTCCGAAGTTCTCAGATTTGAAGTCTGCCATTCCTTGAAAACTGTTCTGCCTTTCTGTCTTGCATTTTTGTGACAAGGTATATTCAGCCCAGACAGTTGTGCAAAATGTCTCAACACCTGACAGGGATGCTGTTTTTGCTCCATTTAAACCAACTTGGCCGTCTATAATTTGATTCCCAGAAGTCAATGTGAAATAACAGGTCTGCTTGACACCTGTCCATCAGATGGGACATAGCTTTGAGAGGTTGACTTCAGAAGGGATGGAAATTGCATTGGTGATTTTAGACAGCTCTGCAAGTTCATGAACCATTATATCATTTTCTCATTTGCTTTTATCCTCATCTTTTTCCCCTCTTCTTTTTTTCCTTCTGAATCCACAAGACAATTCTTCTCTAACTGTTCTTTATTTGACGGATTTCTTTGCCTTTTTTATGTCCTCTCTGTTCTGACCTAGGCTCCCTTAAAAAGCAGGAAGCAGGAATTGGTCCTGGCAAAACCTCTTTTATTTACACAACTGTGAATTACATTCATTCACAGTCAGCAAGGTTTGTCCAAACAGTTTTTCAAAGGAATATTTATCAACACACCTTATCTCACTTGGCAAGCTGCCACGTAACTTGTTTCCAAACACAGAGTAAGGCAAAACTTGGCACAGAGTCTCTTAGAGTCATGAACAGAACTTTCCACTCTTGAAACTACCAAATGAACGAATTGTTTCCTGCAAAAGCCCCTTCCCCATTCGCTCCTCTTTTGTTTCCTATGGGAGGGGCCAATCACCTCCAAGGTGTGGCTTTACTCCCAAGTCGACCCTGCTTTCTGAGTTGTTGTTGTCTTCTGGCAGCTCTGCATATGTGTACACTGGGAACGGGTGCCAGCTGTTCCTCTGCCTTGCTGCTGTCTATCTCCAACACAAAGCCCTCGTCTGAGTTTTCCCCAGCCCCCAGGACTGGCCCAAGTTCCTCCCCAACCTCCTCATTGTCTGACTCTGCTGCCAGCTCTGCTGGCTGTCAGCAGGCCGCAACACTCTGCTTTTGGACACACACACACACACGTATATGTATATGTATATGTATATGTATATGTATATGTATATGTATATGTATTTGTATATGTATATGTATATGTATATGTATATGTATATGTATATGTATATGTATAGTCTTTTGCGATTTTTCTCATCATGAAATGATTTGCAATTATGCTTGTAAATATTAATTACAGTATATAGACCTGGTGGTGGAATTGCAGTGTAGTAGTTGCAATGCAATATTGCAGGCTAACTCTGCCCACAGCTTGGAGTTTCATCCTGAAGGGGCCCAAAATTGACTCAAGCTTCCATCCTTTCAAGGACAGTAAAATAAGGACCCAGATTGTTGGGGGAAATTGCTGACTCTGTAAACCACTTAGAGAGGGCTGTAAAACATTATGGGGCAGTATATAAATCTAAGTGCTATTGCTATATATTGGCATCAATTAGACCTCAGCCTATTGGCAGCCTTTACATGTGAGGAAACAAGAGGTTAGAGTTTTTATATTCGTTTGAAACCTTACTCAAAATTGTTTTTCTTTTCTAATATTCTTTGTAGCAGGATATTCTAGAGGCTTTCTGGCATTTCTGATTCCACCCAGTTTGACATTTGCATAGGCACTCATCTTCCAACCAACTCTGGGCAATTTTTTAACCAAAAGTTTAAAAAGATATAAAATATTGTTAAAACTATAAAACTAAACCCATTAAATCATTAAAAACAATGCCAGGGGCTGTTGATAGAGTGAGTCTTTAATGTAGAGAGGGTACAAAGATGTTTCCATCTTTCAGTTGCATCTATGAATCACAATACCTTGATCGATTCCATTTCCTATTGCATACCCTACAGCAGGAGTGTCAAACTCGCGGCCGCGAGCCAGATGCGTCATGTGGTGGCTCCGCCTCCACCCAGTTTAGCAAAGGGGAAAAAAGTCCCGATACATCACGTGATGATGCTGTGATGATGCAAGTGACACCCCTCCCCTACAGTGTTAGATGACCGAGCATAGAAATATCTTTTCTTTCTACCTCCAGCCCTGCTGTGTGCCTTATCTGGACTTGTTTGGCTGTGATGTCAATCAGTCTCAACCCTTTTGCTCTTTATAAACAAAACTGCCTGATGTAGATTTCAGGGGTGGGCTGTTGGCGGTTCTCAGGGGTTCAGGAGAACCTCTAGCTAAGATTCTGTGCAGTTCGGAGAACCCCCAAATCCGATTCCTGGCTGGCCCCGCCCACCATGCCCCACACGGCCCATTTTCGAGGCAGGTAAATGCAGGGCACATACGGAGGCTTGGGGAGGGTGAAAAACGGGCCTACTGGAAGTTCAGGAAGGCTGGAAATGGGGCTGTTTCCAGCCTCCAGAGGGCCTCCAGAGCCTGGGGAGGTCATTTTTGCCCTCCTGGAGGCTCGAGGAAAGCCTCCGGAGCCCGGGGAGGGCAAAAACACCTTTCCCCTGTGGTGCAGGAGGCGAACTAGGCTACACCCACCATGGCCACGCCTACCCAGCAACCGGGCAGAGAACCCCTTGCTAAAATTTTTGAAGCCCACCCCTGGTAGATTTAGTAATCTTTGAGCAATACAGTATTTTATTTCTTTATCCATTCATTCATGAAATATATGTGGCTGCCCTTCTCACATACTAATGTTCTGGGTGGCATAAAATAGAGGTAAAAGAACCAGGAAACCACAAAACAATTGTTTTGTTTATTGTTATGAAAAACAATAAAAAACAGAAGGCTAAAAAAAAATAGATATTAGACTAAGAGCGTATATTAGTAACAATTATGATTTGTTCTACTTTGGATTAATAGATCACAATCGCTGTGATTTATTTATAAGCCATAACCCATGAATTTCATACTATTATCTAAATAAATAAATTATACTTTACAAATTGTAATGATTGAATTTACATCATATATTCATTTCAAACAAGTTAGATCATGGTTTTAATGTGATTCAAAGTAAATGTCCGCAGACCTATATCTGTTCTCACAGTTTTTTTGGGGGGGGGGTATGAGTGAAATTTCTTTTTTTGGTTTTAAAGGGGCCGATTGCCACTATACTGAAATTTCCCTCAAGTTTTAACAAAATTGTGCTCACAGCATGCCTATCTTCTTGGACAGACAATCTATAAAAATTCTCAAGATGCAATTGTGGATCTACATCTCAAATCCCAGGGATTCAGTTTTACAATTTGATGATATCTTCTAGTTGCCAGAAGTCCATTTGAGATCTGAAATATTCATAAAGAAAAAGACATGCATGAGAACAGAAATATGCTGAGAAATACTCTTCGAAATATTCTCCCGAGAAGGAATGTTCCCCTGTTGCAATTATAGCAAGTTAGAATTAAAGCACATTGATGTACATCAAAGCATGGAGGCCTGCTTGATTATAAGGGATGTTTCCAATTTTAGTCTTTCATCATCTGCCTTTGAAACGGGACTATTTTGAAGTATAAAGCAGGTGTGCCATCTTTGTAACACATCCATTAAAAAGAAACATTCATTAAAAGAAATCTGAAGCAAAATAGCTAAGGCAGAGCCAAGTGAAACATCATTTGTTTTTTAAAAAATGCAAGTATAAAAAGAAAATAGAACACACAGATGACAATAGTATTGATCTTGAGGACAGGTGTGTGTGTGTGTGTTTGTTTGTGTGTGTACAATGTACAAAGCTAGCAATTACCATTTTTCTGGCTTTACACTGGTTGGTGATTTTGGCAAAAGAAAAGAAAGAGAAGGCATACCTGACATAACGAGTTGTTGTGCATATATTACTGAATAAAATCTATTTTGGGTAGGTTTCAGCATTTATTTTTTTTAAAGAGAGAGATAAAAGAGGAATCTTCTTTCTTTGCACCATGAAACATTGTTCTATGACTGCTCACTTATGTTTGTATCATAAAGAAGAGAGTTAAGTGATGGGATCAAGGATAACAGAATCCCCTCCCCCCGGATATAGTTGCTGGGAATAGGAAGAAGGGAAATTACAAATTCTTTTCCGGCTTTGATTTTGATCTGGGCTTACCAAAGAAGTGGCCTTAGAAGCTCAGTTTTCATATAAGGAGGGATTTTAAATGCTTCTGAAGTTCATTTCTGAGCTGATTTGTAAGAATTCTGGCACTAGCTCTAAAAAGATAAACACATTCATGCATTAGATAAACACATTCATGCATTAAATTTACGGTCTAAATCTTCACTATTTTGATCTTTGTAATAAGCACTCTGCTTGAAAATCTCTCTCTCTATATATGTGTGTGTGTGTGTGTGTGTGTGTGTACAATTAATATCTCGGGTTTCTTCCCGTGTAATTGTAAACATATCCTTAAAAGGGTAGTAGCGACGTTTCGACGAAATCACATTTGTCATCTTCTGGCTGATGTTCTCGGTTTGGTGCTTGCCCATAAGCACCAAACCGAGAATATCAGCCAGAAGATGGTGAATATATAAATAAATAAATAAAAGCCAGGAATGAGAGAACTCTACAATTTACACTGATGGGAAATTCCATTAACAAATATCTCCAAATAACCAAAAGGAAAATGTTAACATATAGCTACATCTCCCAAAGCAGTTGAACACCATTAAAAAAAAATCTACGCATTTGCCTTTAACCATCAAAATCAATCATTAATTCCTGTGCATTTTATAGCGCTTTAATCCACAGGGTGTTTAATTCTCAATAGTGAAGCATTTTAAGAAGATCTGAATATACGGCACAAAAGTGAGTTTTCCTCACAGTTTCATTTGCATTGTCTGCATTGTCTTTGCACCCACATGATGTTGGGTTAAATTAGGGCCACAGATTAATTAATTTTTTAATAAGAGATTCACAGGGAGTGAGTTATGCTGTGTGATACTGCTAAAATAAGGGCTGTTTAACACCTGCCTGTCCCTCTTATGTTTGAGGTAAGTATAATCCAGTTCACAAATATAAATATTCAAATATGGCTTTTCTCCTCTTTCTAACCACATTTAAAGCCCTGTAGTAATTCAATATATAAAACCCATAAGGCACATATAGTGGCTTCCTGCCTCAATCCCACATATTAAAAATATCAAAGGATCAAGGTATAATTATATAATCTTACAGAGCAATTCTACTTAGCTTCTTGAGCATCAATAAGAAAGGTTCAGACTCCCAAAAACCAATGTGATATTTTATTTAAAGTGTGCCCTAAAGCTGAACAGAGTCAAGTTCCTGTCCATTTCAGCTAAGAAGTTTGGATAAACTTTGTTGTGGTAGTGGAGAAAAATTGAAAAGAATGATAACTGTTCTGGAAAGAAAGAAAGAAAGAAAGAAAGAAAGGAAGGAAGGAAGGAAGGAAGGAAGGAAGGAAGGAAGGAAGGAAAGGAAAGAGAGAGAGAAAAAGGGAAGGGAGAGAGAGGAGAGAGAGAAAGAAAGAGAAAGAAAGAAAAAAGAAAAGAAAAAAGAGGGGGAGAGAGAGAAAGAAGAATACATTAATATCTCAAGATAATTATATATGGCAGAGCTAGGGATATATAAAAGGAAGAGACTTACCATACAGCTTGAGTTAAAAATGAATTAATCTTAAAGAGGTCAAGGTGTGTTGGAAGGCTCAGTTGTATATTAATTAATCAGATTAAAAACTTTCATACCCCATCTATAATGGCAGCGGAGAGGGAACAGATACCAGATCCCTCTTTGAGGTCTGAGGCCTTTCTCTCTCTTGGAATGGAAGCAGGGTGAAAAGGGTGAACCCTTGAAAAGTGTTCGGAAACTACAGTTGGTCCAGAATGCAGCCGCGCGAGCTATCGTGGGTGCACCTAGATACACCCACATTACACCAATTCTCCATGAGCTGCACTGGCTCCCTATTGGTCTCTGGGCACAATTGGTTATTACCTTTAAAGCCCTGCATGGCTCAGGGCCAGGTTATCTTCGAGACCGCCTTCTACCGCATAGCTCCCAGCGACCGGTAAGATCCCACAGAGTTGGTTTCCTCCGGGTCCCATCAACTAAGCAATGCTGGCTGGCGGGCCCATGGGGGAGGCCCTTCTCTGTGGCTGCCCCAGCTCTCTGGAACCAGTTAGCTCCTGAGGTCCAGACCATCCCCACCCTATTGGCCTTCCGGAAAGCGGTGAAGACCTGGCTCCTCCAGCAGGCCTGGGGCCGTTGATCTCGCTCTTGCGATCTTGTGAGATCCAGCCATGGAATGTAGTGTATGGGTTTTAATGTTTTAATTTTTAAATGTTTTTATAATGTTTTTTTTAAAATGCATTGTAAGCTGCTCTGAGTCTCCGGAGAAAGGCGGCATATAAATTGAATTAATAATAAATAAATAAATGCTCCCAGTTTGGACCAGATAACCCGATCTGGTAGCGATGGTGGTGGGTGGTTTGGAGAACCGGTAGCAAAAATCCCTGCACACACACACACACCATGCCCAGCTGAGCTGCATGATCATCAGAGGCTTTTTTTTTACTTTTAAAAGCATTTTTTCTACAACCTCTTCGGCCGAAAAAATGCTTTTAAAACTAAAAAAAAAGCCTCTGATGATCGTGCAGCTCACCTGGGATCGTCAGAGGCTTTTAAAAGCATTTTAAAAGGCCGAAGAGGTTGTAGAAAAAAATGCTTTTAAAAGCCTCTGACGATCCCAGCTGAGTTGCCTGATCACCAGAGGTTTTAAAAGCATTTTTTTTTCTGCAAAAAAAATGCTTTTAAAAGAAAAAAAAGCCTCTGACAAACAGGTTCAACCTCGGCTGAAGAGGTTGTAGAAAAAATGCTTTTAAAAGTAAAAAAAAAAAAAAGTTGGCCACGCCCACTCAGTCACATTACCCACCACCACCAAGCCACGCCCACAGAACCCGTAGTAACAAATTTTACATTTCACCACTGAATGGAAGCCCAACCAAGCTTTTTTCTGGAGGGCCATCAGTGTGTGTCTTCCCTAATAAAAACATCAAAACCTGTCACTTCTAGAGAAAAAGTAGCCCTGATTAATCAGTCAATTGCTAGACAGAAGATATGAAGTGAAGGTGATATGACAGCAACATTTTTGTTCAAGATTCAATTTGGCTAGCAGACACAGTATTTTTGCTTCATGTATTCTTTTATACATACTTAGAATAGTCATCAGTAGCAATTATTGTAGGGTGAAGTCCTTTGTCAATGAAAATTACATTCATCATAGGATCCATACCGAGGCAGAGTCATTTAAAGACAGAAAATGCTACAGATCACAGGTTGCATTAATTAATTTAATTCCTTTTTTATTATGCCATAACATCCCAATGTCAAGGTGCATAAAAGCATTTTTTCATGCCTGTGCTCTTAGATACTCAGCATCTCCATATCTCCAAAAAGCTGTGACTGAAAAGACCACTTATAAAACTGAAATGAATCTCTTGCTCATTATTTAAGATGAAATTGACCTTGAAGTGGTTAATGACACTTTGACCATACAGTCCCCTTTTTATTTACCAGTCTGAAAGCCAATAAAATGTCTGCATTCCTTTCTTACAGCATCTGAAAAATGTGAATTTGATTTGTGTTAAGCATCCTTTATAACAGCTGGTTATCCAGTATTTGGACACAATCCAACAAATGTAAAGCAATTAGATTTGTTCTTATTTGTTTTTTTTTTCTTTTAAAAATAAGAGTTGGGAGGTAGGTGTTCTCCGGAAATAGGCTTAGAGTTGTATTTAACTACAAAAATGCTGTTTACGAGAATAGTGGTTTATATAGTAAATTATTGTTTTTAAACATCTGAATGGCAACCACTGTCTTAAAAATAATTTGTACTGTCTCATACACTGGAGGATGACATGTCTGAGAAAATGCCCAATAAAATATTAATATATCATCTAAAATACAGCAACATCCCAGCTGGGTTTACCTGTTGTGCTAACCTGAAATTTGTTGTAGTTATAGTTTCTTGTCAAATCTATAGTGGCAGATGTCTGTAACATGAAGACATAAACAATGGTTTTTTTAAAAAAATGCAGTGAATTTCATGCTACATCCAAACAAAACAAACTACAGAACAGGTTTCTGTAATGGGTGAATGTAAGAATTTGATCTTGGACAGAATGTTCTGAAGATTCAAGAAAACAATCTACTGTATTTTTTGGACTATAAGATGCACCGGAGTATAAGACACACCTTAGTTTTTGGGGAGGAAAATAAGAAAAAAGCTGATTGGCGGGTGGATTGGCCTCCCAGAATACCCCCAATCAGCTGTTCCCAGAGGTGAATTTTAGCAACAGATTCGTTGGTTGTGAGCTCTGCGCCTTGCTTTTTTTTTCAGCCTCTGAAACCTCCATTTCAGAGGCTTTTTTTTCAGCCTCTCAAACGGAAGTTTCAGAGGCTTTGTTCAGCCTCTGAAACCTCCGTTTCAGAGGCTGGATGGAGCTACATTCAGACTATAAGATGCACCTAGATTTTCACCCTCTTTTTGAGGATAAAAAGGTGCATTTTATACTCCGAAAAATATAGGTAGTTTCTGAAGCCTGACTTGTCTAAATCCAAACAAACAACAAATACTTTCTTCAAACCGACCTTAAGTATTCCTTTCTGAAAAAAAGAAAATCTGTTATGTTTTGCAAAGAAGCGCAATTACCTTTATTATTCCTTATTTATGGGATGAGGGTTCCTTGGTGCACTCTGAGCTTTACTGTTTTCTTGCCTAGTTTGGCTGATGAAATGCCTGCAAGAAAACAACCAAGTTCAGAGAGCAGCAAGGACCCCACAGTTCTTCTCCTTCTCTCCTCCTCTATTCTGCTAACTTTCCTCCTTTCTAATACTCATGATGTTACCTAGTTTGGTAATGAAACATCTGCAAGAAAACAACCAAATTCAGAGAGCAGCAAGGATCCTTCATTTCAATCCTGAACCCTACTATATAATAGAATATAATATATTCTACTTAATATATCTAAGCGTAGAATCCATCTTCCATTAATCCCAATCTGTCTCAGATGGGGCATGATGCATCTTCTTTTATTTCAGTCCTTTGTTGAGGCATCACAGATGCTGCATATCCATTGGTCATAGTTTTTCTAGTCTGAGACTTGTCCAGGTTCTGTTCCTGTCTGATACAAAAAGAAGAAAAAATAACCAAGCCATTGAAGCAATTGATCATAGGCAATGAGTGAGGGGTCCAGAAGAAATGTACCTGAAAATCTCAGTGTAATTACTTGCAGAAGATGCCCAGCTCCATCATCTGCTTAACTGGATCTTATTGTTGTGACCTAGACTCACTTAGTCATTACAAGACACAATTAGTCCCAAACAAACCTGTTTTATTATAACAGCTGAGAATTACTTCATTCCCAGCTTGGTCCAAATTAATTGCAAATCAAGTCCTTCAGGAAAAGTCTTTCAGGCTTATCACAAACCTTCATTTTCTTTGGCACCCTGCCAAAGGCCTTTCTTGGTAAAGCCCCACAAAGTTCAGAAACAAGAGATGCCAACTGGAAACAGATTTAGCAACGTTGCTTTCCTACAAAGAGTCCAAGTGCCTTTGCTGGTCTTTTAAGCCTTATGGGAAGGCCCAATCATCTCCTGGCCTTATTCCTGAGTCGTCCTTTTTGCTTTAGCTGCTCTTGCTTTCTGGCAGCTCTGCGCATGTGTGTGCTAGGAACAGACCCCTCCTGTTCCTCTGCCTCTCTGCTGTCTGACTCTGGAGGCTCCAGAGTCCGTGCATCACTCCCAGATGGCCCTGGCCCCATCTCTGCCTCCGACGCAGAGCTTTCATCCGGGCCTTCCCCAGACTACAGGACTGGCCCATGGTCCTCCCCAGCCTCCTCACTGTCTGACTCCGCTGCCAGCTCCGCAGGCTGTTGGTGGACCACAACACTTATGACAGAGAATACACACACGTTTCATAAAAAGCATTCTGATAATAGACTTGGATTCTCACGCAAGGGTGTCAAACTGGTTGCCCGTGGGCCGGATGTGTCATTTGCAGGCCACACCCACCCGAGCTCCACAATGTCGTGAAATGTCACATGACGGCAACGTGACACAGCGAGTTTGACACCCGTGTACAGGCAGCTTCGTTTGCTAATAGGAATCCACAAAAATCATTCCACTTTTCATTAGAAGTGGATTCGTGTGATTAGCTTGTGAATGAGTGTGCTTACAACAAACATCTGCTTAAAACGTTTTTCAAAGGAAACGTGCAAGCAGAGTATATATTTGGGATGTTGCAATTAAAAACAATGTTTTAAAAGAATATGAATTTGAAAGCTACTGTATACACAAGGCTATGTATTAAGACAACCTGTGTAACAGGCTTATTAGGGAAGATAGTAAACAACAACAAATGGGAGTCCGCCCATGAATCTTAATGTTTGTAGAGTTGAATACAAGCAGTTGTTTTGGAAACCTGATACAGAATAGAAAATAAAACTGGAATTTAGCTATAATGGAAGTATCTGTGAAAGAGAAAGGAGGAGGAGATAACAGGTTTGGATCCAATGTTGCAAGTATTTACTGTGTGAATCCAAGAAAGAGAAATTGAGCTACACCTCACTGTAGTGCCAGGAGCAAAGGATGTCTTTTGATTGATAGCTGATAAAAGTTCTCATGCAAGAATAAAAAGACTGAGCTTATGGATAAAGGGCAGCAGTATCTAAGTTCATGAGCTGAATCCCCAATCATTGGCTTGCAACTGAGCCATGCATAGAGATGTAAGACTTCAGGTTGAAAAGCCTTCAGTATCAAAAGGTCAGTGGCTAGACTATCTGTTCACCAGGCTCTTGATTGTACCTTATTGCCCGTTGCTGATAACTCTGGGCTTTGACTCTTGGACTTTTGCTTCTGGCCTTCTGCTAGCCTTTGGCTCTCTCTCAATATTTGCTTTCAATTAGTTTGTGGTCTCTGAGACTTCCTGCATCATCATCATCATCATCATCATCATTATTATTATTATTATTATTATTATTATTATTATTATATAATATTATTAATAATATTAATATTGCCCCCAGTTTGTGGGGGCAATAAGCTGACTTTCTATAAAATATACAAAAGTATGAAGGCTATTGCTTAACGCACTGTAAGCCGCCCTGAGTCTCCGGAGAAGGGCGGCATATAAATCAATTTTTTTTAAAAAAATTGACTTAATAATTTATTGTGAGAGATTGTGGACAGGCTGGGAGAGGAAGGGAAGATAACATAGTGATAAACAATCAAGATATAGCCTCAAGCAGGTTGATTATCACCTTATTTCATATCTGGGAAGAAGTGTTTTAAAGCACTCTAAAGAGACTCTACTTTAACTCACTGTAAATAAGGCTAGGAAATTCCTCCTAAATTCCTGGGTCTTGCTCAGCAGCTTAAGAGTTGTCAGATAGTGGTTAAGGCATCAAGCTAGAAACTGGGAGACTGAGAGTTCTAGTTCCACCTTAGGCATGAAAAACTAGCTGGATATTCTTTGAGCCATTCCCTTTTTCTCAACCATAGGAACGAGGCAATGGCAATCACTTCTGAAACCTTGCCAAGAAACCTTGACTTGTCTAAGCAGTTTCTAAGAATTGGACATGATTGAATGGAAGAAAGAACAGAAAACTAGAGACCAGAAGCTGGGAGGTGGGTGGGGAAGAAAACATGAATCCCACAACAAAGTGAAAATAACGTGGTATAAATTTCAGGCCCCAGATCTAAACCTTGCCAACAGTATTGTGGCATCAGCAATAACATCTTGAAAATCTTCTAGGTCTAGCTGGACTTGCACATCACTTAAGGGTAGATTAGAAAGTAAATGAACCAAGTCTATAGTTGGGCCAGTAGAGAGAATTTAGATGTGTTCCTTTTGCTTTGATTTAGAAGTGAGTTTTAATTGCTATAATTTCTTAGTAAGCATGCAGTAAGAGCTGACTTCACACAGTAAGTATCTCCTTGTTTGTAGCATTGCTATTTGGTTCTGGATGCCATATGATCTATGTCACCCAGTTAATGTTTCACTTGGAACCTGTAGCTCAAGGTTTATTCTAGAAGCTGCTCGGAAAAGAAAGGGACTTAGCCTAGGTAGGAACAATGAGACAATTGTTTTCTTTAAATAAAGAACATGCAAAACTTTGATAGATTCTATCAGATTGAAAGGCATTGCCAATTGCAATCGTTTACTTGGGATGTCTGATTCCAAAGAGCCACCTCTGGCTGTTTCAGAAGCAAGAGAAAGAAATTAACTTTAACTACTATTTGTAGATGTATTTTTGAAACCCTGGGTTTTAAAACTTGGGCTGCTGATTTTTCTGATGTGCAAATTCTTAGTTTGTACTCCAACATCCTTTTTCTGGATAAGTGCTTCCTTCCATAAAATCTTTTGGGATTGTTTCTCCCAGAGAAGACTTTGTCATTTAAAATACATGCTTTGTATCACAGAAAAAAAGTATTTAGTCTGGTAGCTACTTTTGGTGGGAGGCGATCTTCCATTTAAATCAAACTCTTTTGTTTTGCAGCACTTACAAGGTAAATCAGCTGTGAAAAGTGCAGACATGTACTGTGCATTCAGCATAGAACTGTCATCTTGTGCCACAACATATTGTGCCATTTGGAGGTACAGTTTATCAATCTGGCACACTGGCAATTTTCGTAGCTATTGGACATTTATTATGGCATCTGCTGCCTTTATTTTTCCAAAGGCTCTACTTCCTTCTTTTGAGAGACTGCATGAGATTTGGACTTTTCAAGATGGCAATTATGAATGCATTTAACCCACCAGGTGAATATCATTGTTGATATTCTCAAAATGAGAATATCATTTTGAGAATACTCTGAGTATCTTCCTGACAAAGATTTATCAGCTTTTGGCCTTCTGACTTTGTGAGCAGATGTAACTTCCCCAAAGAACAATGAAAATAACTTTCCACCCAGATGTTTAAGAAAAAAAGAGGGCACAGGGCTTAAAAATCCTAATATTAATGTGTTTTTTTAAAAAATTTGATTTATATGCTGCCCTTCTCCGGAGACTCAGGGCGGCTTACAATGCGTTAAGCAATAGCCTTCATACTTTTGTATATTTATACAAAGTCAGCTTATTGCCCCCACAAACTGGGTCCTCATTTCACCTACCTTAGAAAGGATGGAAGGCTGAGTCAACCATGAGCCTTGGCGAGATTTGAACCCTGCAGTAATTGCAGGCAGCTGGTCTTAATAAGCTTAATAACAGGGTGCCTTAAACCCCTGTACTACCAAGGCTCTCCTGCTGAGTTCCTCCTGCTGAGATCTTAAAGCACAAGTGGTTCACTCACCCATTCTCTGGGTATAACTCTGGGTATAACTATAAAATTACAAAATGTTCACTGCTAACAAATTGGGTAAAGAATGGACTTGAAGGGTTATTTCATGATACAAAATGAGCAAACCTGAATTTGAATTATTTATTTATTTATTTATTTATTTATTTATTTATTTATTTATTTATTTATTTTCAATTTGTATACCGCCCTTCTCCTAGTGGACTCAGCCAAAACTAAAACACATACCAATACAAAATTTAAAATTTTTAAAAGAATTTCATGACTTTGGCCCCAAAATTTAAAACATTCAAACTAAAACCCATTGACAATTTAAAAAACTAAAATAGCTAGAAAAGGAGGGGGGTGTTCACGCCAGTCCTGCTTGATGGAAAAGAAAAATTTTCAGGGCACGGCGAAAGACCCGGAGATCCGATATCCTTCTAATCTCCGGGGGCAAATCGTTCCAGAGGGCAGGAGCTGCCACAGAGAAGGCCCTCCCCCTGGGGGTCGCCAGCCGACATTGCCTGGCTGACGGCACCCTGAGGAGTCCCTCTCTGTGGGAGCGTACTGGTCGGTGGGAGGCTATTGGCGGCAGAAGGCGGTCCCGCAAATATCCTATGCCATGGAGCGCTTAATTGCGTTGGCAATTAAGATGAATGTAATTTGTAGGTCCAGAATGCCAGTCTCTCTGCTGAGGATGGAGAACTGATAAAATCTTCATGCAAGTACTTGACAGAGAACTTGAGAAAGAACTAAACTGGTTTCCTAAGAAAAGGAATTTCAAAAATTAAGATGTTCCTATATTGTGCCCTCATTAACAATAACTCTAATAGTAGAAGGACATAAAATGGTATTAGGTTTATATGGGAGAAGACATATTTAATCTTCCCTTAGTCCTAGACCAGGATTTAGGATTTAGATATTTTCTAAAAACCCAACCACTTTGATAGGGAGAATATTTTTCTAAAATCCACATTCCATTTAACTTGTCTAACAGAAGCTGACTTTGTTCTCCATATTATAGATAACAATAGCAGTTCCTCTGCTGAAGTTAAATCCAAACCAGAAGTGTTAATGATACAATAAATATCCAGTTTTATGACTCTAATAAATTTCTGTAGCAGAATGACATAATTTCATTGTGGGACATCTAAGGAAGGGGGTTGTTCTTAAGTAATAGTGGTGAGATCTACTACCTATCCCATGCTTTCCTTTTTTAAAATATATAATGTCATTAAAAGTTTTTAAAAGGAAGATAAAAGTTAAAGCAAACCCATAAAGAATAAAAAGAAAGAAATCAAAGAGAAAGCTGAAAGTGAAGGGAAAAAAGTAAAAGAAAAATAGAAAAGAAAGAAAAAAGATACAAAGCAGTAGCTTCCAATTCCAGTAGTTATAAATTCAGTGATAACTTTACCTCTTACTCTAAAGTTAGAAGATTCCTCTTCTTTCTATAATCTATTCTGTTTAATCATCAGAACCATAACTATAAATTCAGTTTGGCAAACTCAATGAGTTCTATCAACCTTTGTAATAACTGGCAGCTGTGTTTTGTGCCATCAGTTCTTGTCTCGGTTTTATTTTGTATAAAATTTGTATTATATTCTCCCTGAAAAAAATTCTAGTATGATAATTTAGTCATTTGTATTTGCCTATTGAGGGACGCGGTGGCTCAGTGGCTAAGACTGAGCTTGTCGATTGAAAGGTCGGCAGTTCAGCGGTTTGAATCCCTAGTGCCACATAACGGGGTGAGCTCCCGTTACTTGTCCCAGTTTCTGCCAACCTAGCAGTTCGAAAGCATGTAAAAAATGCAAGTAGAAAAATAGGGACCACCTTTGGTGGGAAGGTAACAGTGTTCCGTGCACCTTTGGTGTTTAGTCATGCCCACGGAGACGTCTTTGGACAGCGCTGGCTCTTCGACTTTGAAATGGAGATGAGCATCGCCCCCTAGAGTCGGGAACAACTAGCACATATGTGTGAGGGGAACCTTTACCTTTATTTGCCTATTATTTCTCACCTACAACATACTGCTTATGCTTAGAACCACAAAAGTGTTTTAAGGCACAACTTGGGTTTGTATCAATTCTACATTCTCAATATGGCACAACTCACATAATGTTTTTAAAATGCATGTTAACCTTGACTTTACCCATCCCACATGTTCCCTGTTTGTCATTAAATCACAGCTATTATTAATGCTTCCAAAGCTTTCATTTCATTTCTCCCCAAATTGTGCATTCCTAATTAATGGGGTTTTCTGGCAAGAAGCTGATTTATAACAGAATCCCTTTTTCACTTTGATATATGTTCGGAGTGCTGTACATACCCCGTTATCTTTGCAGTTCCTTCTTTTTATATATGCCTTTTTGTGTATTATAACCACACGCACAAAAAACAATTTGAGGTGGCTTAATCATTATTTTTCTATGTGTTTTATAGTAAATGCGGTTATATGTGTCTAGAGTTTATCAATATTTTGGAAGGAATGATGCAAAATGTCATATTATTTCAGTCTAGAATTCCAACTCCTTTATTAATATAGAAAATAACATAAAGCAAAAGTAGAAGAAAATACCACTTGGTTCTATGATAGAAATATGGCATTGGCTGTGCAGGACTGTTGTCCTTGTTTCTGACAGTGATAGATGTTAAATTAAGAAGTCTTTCCATTTTATAAATATTAGCTATTCTCTGACTGAATGGTCAGTACAAATGTTGGGCATTACATTCATTGACAAAATTTGCGTGGACATGCTCCGTCTGCATAATAGTGCTCTCTCAGAGTTCCAACTAGAGGTGGGTTTCAGCAGGTTCTGACCAGTTCTGGAGAACCGGTAGCAGAAATCTTTAGTTCGGAGAACCGGTAGTAAAAATTCTGACTGGCCCCACCCCCATCTATTCTCTGCCTCCCAAGTCCCAGCCGATTGGGAGAAAATGGGGATTTTGCAGTATCCTTTCCCTGAAGTGGGGTGGGAATGGAGATTTTACAGTATCCTTCCCCTGCCATGCCCACCAAGCCACGCCCACCAAGCCATGCCACACCCACCAAGCTACACCCACAAAACCGGTGGTAAAAATTTTTGAAACCCACTACTGGTTCCAACCCATATAAAGGTTTCTTTACCTTTAGAATATGGTAAACTGTATTCTCACAAGAACACCACTATCTTTCTGGAGAAACTCTGCTTGGATTGATATTAAATACATTTATGTGCAAGTTTTGTGAGCTCAAATGATTTCTGTATCTACACAGAAATCTCCTATAATTTTTTTTTCTTCTCATCTTCTTTCCAGGGTTGGGCTGCTGGGGGTTCACAAGGGTTCGGGGGAACCTCTAGCTAAGATTCTGTGCAGTTTGGAGACCCCCCAAATTCCACTCCTGGCTGGCCCTGCCCTCCCCTCCTCTCCCCTCCCAGGAGTCCCCATGCAGCTTGTTTTGGATGCAGATAAGTGCAGGGTACGCGTGGAGGCTCGGGGAGGGCGAAAAACGGGCCTACCGGAAGTTCAGTAGTACCGGAAGGCCTACCCTTCAGAGGGCCTCTGGAGCCTGATGAGGCCATTTTTGCCCTCCCGGAGGCTCAACAAAAGCCTCCGAAGCCCGGGGAGGGAAAAAATCCCCCCTCCACCATGGTGCAGGAGACTGACTAGGTCACACCTACCATGGCCACGCCCACCCAGCAACCGGGCAGAGAACCCCTTGCTAAAGATGTTTGAAGCCCACCTCTGTTTCTTTCAGTATATCTACAATAACTAACATCTCCCAAAGTCAAATATTACATATATTGAATAGGATTTTGTACCACCAGAACTCAGAATGCTTGTTTTGTGACATGGGTGGGTATATAAATTTGAAAAATAAGCAAACAAACCATGATTTTATCCCATGATATTATTATTATTATTATTATTATTATTATTATTATTATTATTATTATTATTATTATTATTATTACTACTACTACTACTACTATTATTATTATTATTATTATTATTATTATTATTATTATTATTATTATTAATTTGGATACCTGTTCAGTTGACCTATTCCAGTTTCCATGGCAATCAGTTGACTTTACTGTTGATATCTGAGGCATATTTCCATGAACCAAAGAGGTTTTTAAAAAGTTATGTAACTCATTTCTAGTAAGGAACAAGGATCTTGCTTCTGAATAATAAGGATGGTAGATGCAATTTTAAATTCCAAGGGGAAGATTTTGTAAAAAAAAAAAAAAAAAGTTCTAATTTAGATTTAAATGGACCTGCCTTTTTAAACCTTGATTCTTTACTTTACTTTACTTTTACTTTTATTTGATTTATATACCGCCCTATTCCCGAAGGACTCAGGGCGGTGAACAGCCAACAATAAAATACATACATACAAAATTTAAAAAGCAGAAATAAAATCGAATTAAATAGTTTGGCCCAGATTAAAAAACCCCAATCAATTTAAAACAAATTAAACTTTGAATATTAAAAATATTTAAAAATTATTTAAAAATTATTTAAAAAGAGGGAGAAAGTTAGGCCAGGCCCGCCTGGTGGAATAAAAAGGTCTTAAGAGCACGGCAGAAGGTGCGCAGATCTGGGATCCTCTGTATCTCCGGGGGGAGCTCGTTCCAGATAGTAGGTGCCCCCACAGAGAAGGCTCTCCCCCTGGGGGCCACCAGTCGACATTGTTTGGCTGACGGCACCCGGAGGAGCCCCCCCTCTATGAGAGCGTATCGGCTGGTGGGAGGCTATTGGTGGTAGTAGGCAGTCCCGCAAGTACCCAGGTCCTAAGTCATGGAGCGCTTTAAAGGTGGTGACCAAAACCTTGAAGCACACCCGGAAGACCACCGGGAACCAGTGCAGCTCACGCAGGAGAGGTGTTACATGGGAACGCCATGTCGCTCCCGTTACCACCCGCGCGGCTGCACTCTGCGCCAGTTGGCGCCTCCGGGTGCTCCTCAAGGGGAGCCCCATGTAGAGAGTGTTACAATAGTCCAGGCGGGAGGTGACGAGGGCATGAGTGACCGTGCATAAGGAGTCCCAATCCAGAAAGGGACGCAACTGGTGGATCAGGTGAACCTGATGAAAAATCCTCCTGGTCATGGCCATCAAGTGCTCTTCTAAAGACAGCTGCGAATCCAGGAGGACACCCAAGTTGTGCGCCCTCTCCGTGGGGGCCAATGATTCGCCCCCAATAGTCAGTGATGGCACCAATTCAATAGAGATTCAATCTCTATTTCAGTTTTATATCGTACAACAGCATAATTGGGCGAGGCTACCATATAATCAACACTAAGTGTGGCCTTTTATCTAAATGTAGTAGATAGTAAAATGTCTTTAAAATCACCACACCGGTTCCTAGTTTCAGTGCAACTGTAATTATTTATCTTGGATTGCATCCTTAGCCATGGCAGTATTTGAGAGAGATTTTTCTGGATACGTTGTCTGTCTCTTCTCCCATGAACTGCATGGGGATTATAGTGGAATTTGTTATTTTCAATTATGCATGTCTTCCCTGGGATTTAGATAAAAACATGTTGTGGGGTTTGCAAATCCATATCGGCTCCTCCCCTTGCAAAACAAAACTGAACCCCCAAACCCTATTAAGTATGTCTTTATAACACAGAATGAATGCTATAATATAGCTGCCGCTATTAAATCCATGTTGTTAAGAGTATAAGAACAGTCAGGTTGGATCAGAACACAAAGGTATATTTGCTCCAGCATTCGGTTACCATGGTGATAAACCAGATGCTCTGAGGTAGTTCATAAGACAGATCAGAGCACAGTAGCATCTTCTCTTCTGCCCAGAAAATAGATAACACCGCATCTTCTACAGGGTGCCAAGCTGCTGTGCCAAAATCTGCCTCTAAGAACAAAACCTCATTAAATTCCTTTCATATTGGTCATTCACCTTTGCATTTAATCCACATTCAGTCTTAAATATTCCAGTAGAAAGGTAGGAATGAATAGAATAGGAACTCACACATACATACATACACAGCTAACAAGGATATACTGTACTCTTCATTGTTATATACGCTTAGTGTCTTTGCAAGATTTCTAGTGAATAATTACAATAGGCATGTTGAGAATGAAGATAAATAAGTATCCTATCAACATCTAACGGTGGCGTTGTAATAGAATTTAATTAAATGAGTTATACTTCAGTTTAAAATAAAAAAAACACTCAGCTGATACTTTCTTCTTTTCACACTTGAGAATGGTCTTTCATTCTTAACACACTCTTCCACAGATTTACTCACACTTTACTTTCTACATGTTACTCCCATGCTTTACACTAAGTCAAATTTTCTCTCTCCCTCCCTCCCTCCCTCCATCCCTCCCTCTCTCTCTCAATTATCCAGTACCTGAATTATTGGAGTTTGTTCTGCAATCTAAAATCCAGGACTGCATTTTCTTTTCTGCTCATTTTTTGCAGATTCCTTCCTCGGTTTTCTCAGTCTTATTTGTTCTATACAAGTTAGGATCTCTAAACTATTCTCTAAACTTTAAACCTGAAAACCTGACAGTTAGAACAATTAATCAGTAGAACAATTTGCCAACAGAAGTTGTGAATGCTCCAACACTGGAAGTTTTTAAGAAGAGATTGGACAACCATTTGTCTGAAATGGTATAGGATTTCCTGCCTGAGCAGGGGGTTGGACTAGAAGACCTCCAAGGTCCCTTCCAACTCTGTTATTCTATTCTAAGTCTACATCCATTTGTCCACATTTCATTCAGCCAAGAGATGCATGCAGTGTAATAATGCACACTTAGGATGCCAATGTCAATAATCAAATCAATAACTGCATCCTGAAAACTAAAATAGAAAGCTACAAAATAGAATGATAAAAACACAACTAAAATTGCTTTTCTTTTTTTAACATTAGCTTTTAAATAGCTAAATGTCTATGGAGATTCTCAGTCATCCAGGTCATGGTTATCCCAAAAGGTTCTTTTTGACGAGGCAACTGAACTTTGTTTTTCTTTGAAGACATTTCACTTCTCATCCAAGAAGCTTCTTCAGTTCAGAAGACGTTTCACTTCTCTTCCAAGAAGTGGATGGATTCACTTCTTGGGTGAAAAGTGAAACGTCTTCAAAGAAAACCAAGAAAGTCCAGTTGCCTCTTGAAAAAGCACCTTTGAGATAGCTTTTAAATAATTTATATTGAAAAATTCCCAAAGGAGAATGGTGGAATACACTCCCTTTAAAATTAAAATTGGTCTCTATTTCTTAGCGGAAAAAATGTAATTATTAACTGAGTGTGTTGCACAAGCTAGAAATGATACAGGACAAATTACTTCTTTAAGTGGTGGAAACATCTCCTGAGATCTAATAATGAAAAACATATAGTCTCAGAACAACATAATTGTTATACTGTGCACCAGTTCAAGGTCTTATGTAAATATTTGGTTCATAATTTTGATTTCCGGTTGACTTCAACTGAATTTCCAAATTGCTATGTATATAGTTTTAGCGGGAGATTTAAAAGACAATGGGTCAATTGTGATTGGTCAGCTCCCGGGCCGGCAAGATATATAAAGGGAGCTGTGTTACTGTAACTTTTGCTGAAATTCACACTACATTAAAGAGCTGTTGTCTTGTACTACCTTGCTTCTGCCTCCTCAATCGTCCAACTTAACACAAATCAGACTGAGTTTTCTAAAGGAAACACAAGGAAACTCCAAACCAGTATGGGTTAATATAGAGATGGCCTTTCACACATGGTTGTTGCATTTTAAGCCTTGGATCAGATTGATGATTCAATGGACTCAACAGTACAAATTGAACTGGCAATTTAAATTAGATTTACAAAGGCCTACTGGTTAGCAATTGAGCACTTACTGAAGCTTATGGATACTTTATAAGGATATCAATATGTGCAGCACATTGTAATCACTTCAGCTTGATGTGAACTATGGCAGAGACCAAATTGCCAAATCTGTCTGATTCAGCAAAGGTCACAGCTATTTAAATATACTTCTTGTGCCACTGCTACATGAAAATCCAGGTGTACCAGATACTTCAGAAGAGAGTGTAACTCCTTAACCTTAATCTCTTTCCACTAACCAAATAGCATTGCTGATTGGGTCAGGCTTAAGGTTTTCAAAGTAGCTGATTGTAGAAAGCTTAATATTCTAAAATGGGGAAGGAAGGAAGGAAGGAAGGAAGGAAGGAAGGAAGGAAGGAAGGAAGGAAGGAAGGAAGACATTGCACAGCGCAGGTAATCCTCGATTTATGACCACAGAATGTCTGCTGTTAAGCAAGGTGGTTGTTAAGTGAGTCACACCCAACTTTACATTTTTTGCTATGATTGTTTAGTGAACCATTGAAGTTGTTATGTGAATCCTGAAGTCATTAAGTGAATCTGGCTTTATCCATTGACTTTGCTTATCAGAAGCCAGCTGGAAAGGTTGCAAATGGTGATCATATGACCCCAGGATGCTGCAACTAATTCTGATCATGTGACCATGGGAATGCTGCAACAGTTCTAAGCCCAAGGACTGGCTGTAAGCCACTTTTTCCGGTGCCACTGTAACTTTGAACGGTCTCTAAATAAATGGTTGTAAGTCAAGGACTATCTATGCATCAGAAAGGCAGCAGGACCACAGGGATTCTATCTGAATGAAGCAAAAGCTTTATATGAGGGCTAAGGTTCATTTTCCGAAATCTTAAAAGACAGCATTACTGACAGTTCATGGGCTATTTGCATAATTTCACTAAATTTTCCACACCAAATGTCTTTGAGGGAAGGGAAGACAATCACCAGATAGACAATCCTCAGTGAAATTTATAATTACCTGTCAATATTTTCATAATGAAGCAGAAAATGCATTAGTCCTGTCCGAGCATTTGTTATGCATAATGGGTGTTATCAGTGCTGTATTTGAGAGGCAATTAGATAACATGACTTCAAACACATTTGGTTATGGTTTTAACTGTGGTTTAGTTTAGATTGATCCCGAGAAAATGCAGGGAAGGCAAATTTTGGGCAATTTCTATTCTTTTGGAGCTCATTTTGATGTGGGGGGAGAAAATAAGCATTTCAGTAGTGAAGATTGAAAATAAATGCTACATTCTATTTCTTTAACAACATGCAGGCAGCAATATAACTTAAAATACAACAAGTCATAAAACATGAATATAGCAGAGAAGGAAAACAAGAAAATATGTTGAGCCCCGTAAAAGTAATCTTGCCACTATTGCTTAAAAAGAGAAATTTGGCTTCTAGAAATTGAACACGCAAATAGAAATGAGGGATAATTCCATGGATTGATCCACCTTGTCCCATCCCTTACAGGCAAATGAAGATACTAGACTGCCTAGCTGTATCATTTCCTGGTATTCAGAAAATATGTGTAAGTTAAGGTAAAGGTTCACACATATGTGCTAGTCGTTCCTGACTCTAGGGGGCAGTGCTCATCTGCATTTCAAAGCCAAAGAGCCAGAGCTGTCTGAAGACATCTCCGTGGTCATGTGGCCGGCATGACTAAATGCCAAAGGCACATGGAACACTGTTACCTTCCCACTAAAGGTGGTCCCTCTTTTTCTACTTGCATTTTTTACGTGCTTTCGAACTGCTAGGTTGGCAGAAGCTGGGACAAGTAACAAGAGCTCACCCCGTTACATGGTGCTAGGGATTCGAACTGCTGAACTGCCAATCTTTCAATCGACAAGCTCAGCATCTTAGCCACTGAGCCACCACATCCCTCAAATAAGTGTGTGCACCATCAAATGGCTATCGCTGTGCTGGTTAAGACTGTTCAGATCCAGACTCCAGGTGGAAAGTGACTGGATGATTATGGGTCCATTCCTTTCAGTTTCTTCACAAAAGAGCCTTGGTGGTGCAGCGGACTAAGTGCTGTTATGTAGCACTTAGCTGCCAGCTGCCTGCAATTAGTGTGAGTTCAAATCTCACCAGGCTCAAGGTTGACTCAACCTTCCATCCTTCCGAGGTAGGTTAATTGAGGACCCGGATTGTGGGGGCAATAAGCTGACTTTGTAGAAACACCGCTTATGGGAGGCCAAAAGCCCTAATAAGCAGATATATACAAAAGAATGAAGGCTATTGCTATAAGTGCATTGTAAGCCGCCCTGAGTCTTCGGAGAAGGGCGGCATATAAATTGAACTAATAAATACATACAAACATACATACATACATACATACATACATACATACATACATACATTAAGTCTCCTTGTGGGAATAGAACGAAGAGAACTACGCATATAAACTTGAGCTCTTAAGAGAAAGGTGGGATATTGACAGGCACAAAGAATCAGGACCATTCATACGGTTGCAGCATAGAAGATTTATTCAAGCCTATACAGAAGAATCTGCTCAACTGAAGTTCAATGCCAAATTGGTGCCAGATAAGAGTCAACAGAATTCAGGAGGGTTGGACTTGGACCACTTGTGAGAACACAATGATTTTAAGCTGATGGCTTGTTTAACTCTACCACCCCAGCTCTGCCTGCTCTCTACAGATATGAATCTAATCAGAATATAAATATAATAAATGAAATACATTTGATGAAACGTGGTGTGGTGGAATGTAGTTTGGATTTCCAGGAGGAAGGAGCTGTGTTCCAGAGGGCAAACAGACAATGAATGGATCCTGGAAACCTTGGTAGGGAAGAAAAGCCTTAAAACAACTCCTCCTGAATGGTTTACGGAGTATATCTACAGTTATGCAAATAGTTGCTTTAGTCTGGCAAGATTCTGTCTATAGGTGAAGAATATTAAAGGAAACTACTGAGAAGTAACTCGGCCTGTTGTTCTTGGTTCTTGGGGACTGATAGCTTGCTTTCCAAAGTTCCTTCAAAGAAGCAGTGTGGTTGAATGTGGCAAATGCTTGTATTTGTTTAGGGTGTGGATATCCGTGTGTATGTGTGAATGTCCTGACTTTTGTTCTATTACTCTGCTTCTATTTTTAATATAATCTTTATTAAATTTTTGAAACAAGAAGGTAAAAGCTTTCACAAATAAAGAAAAAAGAAATAAAAGAAAGAGCAAAAGGTGCAAGAAAAGAAAATGAAATGAACAAAAATAGAAAAAGAAAGAAAATATAAATATAAACCCTGCTTCTGATAGATGACAGTATCCCTACTTTCAGACTCCTGTGGAATCCCAAGGGAATTCTTCCCAAATGTGGGCAGCAAGGGAAGCTTTCAAACAATGGAAATATGTACAAGAGAACACAACAACACTTGCAGTAGTATTTTTTGTCACCTCCAATGGCGAGGTAAGCTATAACAATATCAGCAAGAGAAATGCTGAAGGAATTCTGAAGTATCCTGGGAATAAAGCAAAAAACATTTGATAACTGAATGATGGATTTTGCAACCATGTTAGTCCCAGCAAGAGTTTTGTCACCTTAAATATTCATGCTGAATGTTAAGCAATTCAAAACAAAACTACGTGTACTGGAGCCCCACTTGAATACCATCATTGACAAATTCACCATTAGTCAATTGCAAGGCAGCTTTACTTACATCCTGCAATGATACCTCTAACACCATAAACCATCAACATCTGCCTATTTCACATCCTTGGAAAGGACTTGATAGATGGATAAAAATGCCAAGTCCAGTCTGAACATCTGGGCTGATTTTGCAATGAATAATAATTTGAATAATTTTGCATAACAACAACAACAATAATAATAACAACAACAATAACATTTTTAAATGTTCAGTTGACTGAGTTTCATGTTTAATGAATAAAGGTGTATAATAATGAGATTATCTACCAGGAGACACCAGAGTCAAGAAAAAAACAACAACTGGAAAAAAAAATCATGAAATAGTGCAACCTGGCCATTGAAACTACACAATTATGGATGAAACATGTAACAGTGATACCCATTGTCATCGGGGCACTTGGTACCATGTCCAAGAATTTTACAAAATACATCAAGAAATTGCAGCTTCCTGCAATAGCACCAGCAGAACTGCAAAAAAATGCGCTGCTCAGAACATTGTACATTTTAAAAAGGTACTTGGTTGATACCTAGGATGCTGGCAGCAACCCATATCAACCATCAGCACCAGTCAATGGTATTTGTGATACATTTTTAACTATTCAGTTGACTGAGTTTCATGTTTAATGAATAAAAGCGATAATAATAATAATGACACGGAGAAAAGACTGAATTGGCACAGTATATGATTGACCCAAATCTCTCCTGTATTGAATCAGTGTATGACCACCATTTCTGAATGATGACAATTCCTCACGGCAAGGATGGCCAACTTTTGAGGCATCTTTTATCCCTGTAAACCTTGTTGAATGTGCTGTGATGGAGAAGAAGAAGGTGCCTGGTGAATGGGACTCAATTTTATGGTCAGGAACACCCACTTTTTCACCTATTTATTTTTCTAACAGATTTATATAGCCGCCAATTTCACAAAACATGACTCTGGGTGGTGTACAACTATAAAATGAACAACATAAATAAGGGATGGATTGGAGGAACTGTCAGGTGCAAGAAGTTAGGAACCAGGATAGAGTTCAAAAGCACCATGAGTTTATTCCATGCAACCTATACACAAGAATGGGAACTATTAATGGTCAAGGCAAATTGGTGCCAAATAAGAGTCAATGGACTTGAAGGAGGCTGGACCGACTGTAGGTCTCTTATCAGAGTGTAAAGATTCCAAACTGATGATGCATTTGACTCCACCTTCAGACTCAGACTAGCCCTCTCCTACATGAACGTAATCATTTATTCTCCAATCTTATTCTTGAGCTGTTCTTTATTCTAACACTTTGACTTTTATAGGTAGAAGGCTGTTTCAAAAAAAGAAAATGGAAGTGTTTCAGGTGCCTTTACAAATTAGGTTGTACATAGGGATCCTCACCTCCACCAAGGGTTTCATTTGTCCATTCCTATACACTCTGGGACACGGTGGCTCAGTGGCGAAGACCACTTGTCAATTCAGCAGTTCGAATCCCTAGTGCTGCATAACGGGGTGGGCTTCCGTTACTTGTCCCAGCTTCTGCCAACCTAGCAGTTCAAAAGCACGTAAAAAAGGCAAGGAGAAAAATAGGGACCACTTTGGTGGGAAGGTAACAGCATTCCGTGCACCTTTGGCATTGAGTCATGCCAGCCACATAACCATGGAGACGTCTTCAGACAGCACTGGCTCTTCGGCTTTGAAACAGAGATGAGCACCACCCCTTAGAGTCGGGAACGACTAGCACACATGTGCGGGGGAACCTTTACATTTACTTTTATACACTCTAATCACTATATTACAATGACCCCCAAGGATGCAAGTCATGCATTACCTCCATCTCTAGGGAAATCTGGCACAATTTGGGGGAAGGTTTTTTTTTTTTTTTTTTATGAATCACTTTGCTAAGTGAAGGACAAGGTTTAATTTCTAACTCAGCTCCTAATGGACAAAAGTGTTAAACTGTTCCCATAAAACTGTAGAGCTACTCCTTCTCTTCTTCCAAATTGTTGTGTTGCTAATTAATTTGTTGTTTCCCTGGTGCAGTTAATCTGGAATATTAAAGTTAAATATATAATGGGCTCTAAATTTAATTTAGGAAAGACACAGAATTTAAGTTATCCCTTGCTGCCTAGTTCATATTTATATTGTAGTCATGTAATAATACATGTGATTTAACTCTTTAACTCTACAAAGAACCCCTTTGCTTTAAACCTGTCTCTATTAAAACCCAAAGACCATTTTACTGCACCAGGACTCATCGTTTCAGAGATCAGTCGGTCCGAACTGCAGAGAACCTAAGGAACTGTCTTTTGATTTCACGAAGATCAAGTGTTGCTCAGCAACCCACTGGGCTTTTTAAAAGTGCACTGATGTGCCTACTTTTATGTTGGCTAACTCTGAACAACAGGGCAGAGGGCCCATTAGCCATCTGCTTCTCATCTTTTGTCTAAGTGTTGTTATTGCTGAAATAAGATGAACTCTAGTCTCAGAGCTTCTGAAAGTTCTTGGGGTCGGTCAGTTTCTGCAACAGGAGCTCCCCACATGCTGACAAGGAAAAAAAAAAATCTGCAGAAGTTGTATACCTAATTTCCCAACGATTCTCTCCTGTAATTCTGGGTGGAAGGAGGATTTTGGAGTCCACTCTCGGGGTCTTTGGAAGGCCGTACTAGAAGATACGAGATACAACAGTGTTCCTCCTCCTTACATGAAGAAGAAGATCCACCTCCTGAAAAAAGGATTGATTTCCCTCTTACAGGGAAGTGTTTATTTGCCACAGTCACTTCATAGTTAGTTTCCAGCAGTACCTGGAGTATAAGACGCACCTTGGGTGAAAATTTAGGTGCATCTTATAGACTGAATATGGTTTCCCGAACCCTCTGCACATCGCATTTTTGCCTTCCCTGGCCCCCAGAAGCACTCTGCAGTGCTCTGCACAGCCTGTTTTTGTCAAAAATGGGCCCATCTTTGGCCTCCCAAGCCCCCCCTCATCACGTTTCGCCCTCCCCAGCCCCCAGAAGCTCTCTGCAGGCCAAAAATAGGTGCATTTTTGGCAAAAACGGGCCATGCAGAACACTGCAGAGTGCTTCTGGCGGCTTGGGAAGGTGAAAACGCGATGCACAGAGGCCAAAAACGAATTTTTTTCTTGTTTTCCTCCTGTAAATTTAGGTGCCTCTTATAGTCTGGTGTGTCTTACAGTCTGAAAAATATGGTAAGGATTGCATTGACTGGATTCAAAGCTCTCTTGTTCCCCAAAGTAACCTTGTTCTGCAATTAAATTTCTATGGAGATTCTCAGTCATCCAGGTCATACTTGTCTCAAAGGTGCTTTTTTCAAAAGGCAACCAGACTGTTTTTTCCACGAGGAGGAAGAAGAAGTTTCACTTCTCATCCAAGAAGCTTCATCAGTTCTTTGCTCTGCAATTAATTTCTTAGCATCTTTAGGGCTCGGTGTGAAAGAATCTTTCCTGTCTTCCTATCTTATTCTCAGAAAGCTTGTGAATTTTGAAGATACTTTTCAGTTATTATTGTTGCTGGAAGTAACAGGGGATTCCACTGCAGATGTTATTACTATTGCGGCTGTTTCCCTATTTTACCATCATTCTGAAATGTTTCTAGTTATCCACCCTTTGTTATCTGAAACATGCCTTTTTGGGAATTCTCTCTGGGGACTGCATACTACTAGAGAAAAGCTATTGCAATGGAAGAGACAGTAATTTGTTTATTGCATAAATTATGTCTTGCCAGCTTCAAAGTATTGTTGCATCCACAACAACCAAATAAAACCTTAGAATATGATAAAATCTTAGAATCAATAAATCTTCATAAAACAATAAAAAGAAATCAGGTAGTTGAAAAAAAAAATCCAAACAATCCAAAATCCAAACAATAATGTATGACTAAACCGTTAAACCTCAAAATCCCTACAAAATAGAATATTTTAAGTCATTGTTAATGACAGCAACCCAGGAACCATTATGTCTTTAGTAGGAGAGTGTCCCAAAAGTCAGGAAATGTGGTTGAGGCCAAAGTGCCCAATAGTTTACTCTCCTTGAAACTAGAATGAGACCTCTGGATTAAAAGAATAGTCCAGAATAACTGACTTGGAAGGGACCTTGGAGAACTCCTAATCCAACCCCCTGCTTAGGCAGGAAACCCTATACCTTTTCAGACAAATGGTTGTCCAATCTTTTCTGAAAAACTTCCAGTGTTGGAGCAATAACAACTTCTGGAGGCAACTCATTCCACTGATTCATTGTTCTTACTGTCAGGAAATTTCTCCTTAGTTCTAGGTTGGGTCTCTCCTTGATCAGTTTCCACCCATTGCTTCTTGTCCTGCCTTCAGGTGCTTTGGAGAATAGTTTGACTCCCTCTTCTTTGTGGCAGCCCCTGAGATATTGGAAGGCTGCTATCATGTCACCCCTAGTCCTTCTTTTCATTAAACTAGACATACCCAACTCCAGCAACCATTCTTTATACGTTTTAGCCTCCGGTCCCCTAATCATATCTTCTGTGTACTGTTTCTAGAGTCTCAAGTATCAGTTTGTTAATTCTCATCTCCTGAAGTGGTTTCTATCATGCCTTCTTCTGTCCACGTTTGTGGATATTTGTCTTCATCCTATTTTTCCTCAATTGTAATCTCTAACCTCATTCTACCAACCCTTATTATCAATCTTATTAGGTAGATCACTTCAGGAAACTGATTCCATAAGAAGACTAAAACTATATAATCTTGGAAATATTTCCCCATTCCAAGACTTAATGTCTATCTCTGCTTCTCCAAATCCTTGATCTTGGTCCTCCAAGTCCAAGATTTGGACCTCAGGCCAGACACACAGACCTTTGGTCTCTTATTCCTGTCTCAGAATTTTGTCATAATACCTTTCCATGACCTCCATCTTTTAATGCCTTTTAAACATTGCTGCTCCTAGAAGAGGTCTACAAGATTTTAAGAGCTTAATTTCCACAATGGCAAAAAAGAAAATACATCAAGTGCGCATAATTACATTTTAAATACATAGTACTGTCTCCAGTAATTGATGAAAACTATTCAAATGTGACAGAATGTTATGTGTGCTGAGGGAAAAAATGTTTTTCCATTAAAATCTCTAGGAATCATTCCAAAGAAGCAAACACATGATATTTTGCTTTGTGAAACCTATCTTCTATCTTTTAACATAAAAGATTTTTTTTTGTAAAAACATTTTAAGGGCCAAATTAACCATAATGCTAAATGTGTTACTCAGATTGTGTTGAATATAGTAACTCTGTCCCATACCTTGGAAACATCACAATGAACGTACCACAGATGTCTTACCTTTGAAAGGTATTTAGAAACTCCAGATGCGTCCAACCTGACAAATTTATTTACTTATTAATTAAACAAATTGATATAGTTGCCTATCTACCAAAAAGAAACAAATTTAGGAGCCTTTTGTTATTCAGTTGATAAATTGTATCCAACTTTTTCCAACCCCATAGATCATTGGCTGCCTACTAGTACACAAACTTGGATCACGGATGTTTTGAAAAAAATTGCAGTGATATTTTTTTGGCTTTTTTTTTTTACACAATGTAAGGTGTTGGCTATAATTTCTAAAACCCCAAGTAGCTTAGGGCTTGATTGTCTATCTATTTCCCATTATGATCTCTCTAGAGAATGTGTGGCCCCTTTCAAGATGTGACCAGAGTTTTACTTTATTGATTTATAATCAAATACCAAAAAGCAAGGGAACAAAAAATAAGCACAATGTAATGTACAGTCAAAAAGCAATAGAAGGAAGGAAAATTGAAGAAAATGATACAGTACAGTTGAGATTATCCATGATGCCCTAAAATAAAACCTTCTGATGCCTCCCAGAGGGTCATATATATTGCTTGGTCTTATGCAAAGCTCCCTTAGGTATTATATTTGTCTTCTACTGATTTAATTCACGTATCATGCTAAGACACAATCCATGATTCACAGATCTCAATGCTCAGCCCAGGACAAAATGAACCACCATAAATGACAGAACACCTGATGTTGGGGAGTTAAGGAATAAAAAGATAAAATCAGTAAGTGGCTTAGACTGATGCACTCACCTGTCATGCTCTCCGCTTTTAGAAAAGTTTCAAGACATCCTTCTTTAACTTGACCCTTTGACCAATTTCAAGGCTGATTTTATTTCTTATTTCGGTTTAATTACATTAGAGCTGTCACATTGTATGTATTTTTGTACTCCATTTGGTTATTAGTAGCCTTGATCATTCGATGGAAAATCAGAATGCAATTTGTTTATGTACATAAATAGATTAGTGTAAGGCAGCTTTCTACAACACTTATGATTCACTCTCTTCTGTAATGTCAATACATTCATTTTCCTTGATGTTTTGAAGAGACCTATTAGACAATGGTACTTTTCAGGTTAAACACATTTAGCAACTGTAGGCAGAATAGATACACTCATTGCTTTCAAAACTACTTTCTCTAGGAATTCAACATTACTAGCAAATCCCTCTTTGATACTTCTTTTTCACCTATAAGCAGCTTACATCAGCAGAAAAATCACACGCCCGGGAGAACGTAACTATTGGCTTAGCCTCATTAGAACTAAAGTGACACTGAGCTGTGCCAGGAATACTTTGCTTCTGTTTACAGGAGAGTAAATGACAGATTAGTTTGCAAAGTCACGATTTCAGAGAACAAATCAGAGGAGGGAGGGAGTTTGCAACCATTCCACTTTGGAACAGATATTGTAGACTTTGCAGCCAAAAAGCAATAAATAAATGGCTTGATTAAAGTGCCTCCTGAACACGTAGAGAGCGGAATGACCCTTAGTTGCCATAGAGAACAGCTACCTTAAAAAGTGATAGTGTTCCCTAAGTGAAAATTGATACTGCTAAAGTTCCAGAAAGAAAGAAAGAAAGAAAGAAAGAAAGAAAGAAAGAAAGAAAGAAAGAAAGAAAGAAAGAAAGACTGTTATTTCTAATGCTCTCTACATGGGGCTCCCCTTGAAGAGCACCCGGAGGCTCCAGCTGGTTCAGATTGTAGCCGTGCGGGTGATTATGGGCGCAGCTCGTTGCGCCCATGTAACACCTCTCTTGCACGAGCTGCACTGGCTCCCGGTGGTCTTCCGGGTGCGATTCAAGGTGTTAGTCATCACCTTTAAAGCGCTCCATGGCTTAGGACCTGGGTACCTACAAGACCATCTTTTGCCACCAATAGCCTCCCACTGACCAGTTCGTTCTCACAGGGAGGGACTACTCAGGGTACCGTCAGTCAAATTATGCCGACTGGCGACTCCCAGGGGGAGGGCCTTCTCTGTGAGGGCTCCAACCCTTTGGAATGAACTGCCCCCCCCGGAGATACGGAATATCCCTGATCTCCGTGCTTTCCGCCGTGCCCTCAAGACCCTGATGTTCCAACAGGCGGGGCTAAACATACGAACATGTGAATGATTTTTTTTTAATGTTATCTAATTCTGGGTTTTATTTAATTGGCCAAACTAAGTAATAATTTTAATTAGCAATTTTATGATGTTTGTGTGTCTATATTTTTCTTGGCTGTACACCGCCTTGAGTCCTACGGGAGAAAGGCGGTATAGAAATATAATTAATAAATAAATAATAAATAAATCTCCAATATTCAGGAAGTATGCCTTCATCTGTAATGTGCAATATACTCCCCCACACCCACCGTTATTGCTATTGTGGTTTTCTAGCATTTCACAAATGTTATGCTAGAGGAGTTGTTTGGAGAACTATATCTGTTTTTATGCATCAGATGTTGGAGATGGTTTTGAAGATAGAGACCATTTCATGGCATACAATGCATTGGGAATTGGGTCAGGTCTTGGACATTGCTGTAGCATAGAAAGATGATCTATTCTACCCTTTGAAAGCTAAAGGATTTGTTGATTATCAAAATTTAGCAAGGGGTGGATGAGCTCCTGTTACTTGCCCCAGCTCCTGCCCTCCTAACAGCTCTAAAGCATGCAAATGCAGTAGATTAATAGTTACCACTACCGTGGGAAGATACCGTCCCTCTCCTACTGTCCCCATTTATATGTAAACATTCTATTTTTGCCAATTTATATCCTTTTATTTGTGCCAATTTTTTTCATGTGTATATGTCTATACTGTTACTTATTTCCTTATACTTGTTGATAAATAAATAAATGAATGAATGAATGAATGAATGAATGAATGAATAAATAAATAAATAAATAAATAAATAAATAAATAAATAAGATCCGTGTCTCTTTGGCATATAGCCATGCTGGCCACATGACCACAGAAATTGTCTTCAGACAAGCTGCCTCCCTTGGCCAAGAAATGGAGATGAGCACCATGCCCTAGAATCAGATATGACTGACAGGGAAATCTTTACCTTTTTAGCAACCTTTAGAAGAAAATAATGTGCATAAGGCAAACAAAGGTCTCAAGGTAGGACCTGCACAGTTTTGGACAATGTAAAAGAAGCTCTAATAGGAAATCTTCAGATTTGAAACCAGAGAAGCAGTTTCTCAGTCTCCATAAGCCAATTGCAATTTCAAGATACTGTGTGTGGTAAAGAAGTCCATCGCACATCCAGTTGGTTTGGGGGAGGTTGCTTTTGGTATGTTTGGTATAATTTTTGCCAAAATGCTCCATGCTACAATCATTTTCACTACAGACGTTTGTAGTATAAGGAGCATTCTCAGATGGTAGATTTCTTCTATTGTTGGAGGACGATCTCTTAGGGAACTTTTATCCAATTTAGTCCAATTTATTATTCTATCCAATTTGTTCTACTCCAGCCAACCTCTCACTGAACCTAGGCCACGTTCAAAAGTAGCAATTTCTTCTTGATATTAGTTGGTAAGGAACAATAAACTTAGGTACGATTTGATATGGCTTCAATTACTCAAGAGTCAACAAAACACACACACATACAACCTTATCTGAGTCCCATAATAAAACTTTAAAGAGTAAAAGCTATATTGAGCATTTGCTTGTGAACATTTATAGCACATAGGAGGAATCACACACCATTTTATTACACTCTATTCATTCTTCAGTCTCTCCAGATGTATTAGATTCAAGATAAGAAAATGGGGTATCAGTTTATACATGAGGAGTGAGGAGGAAGTCAAGCTGATGTTGGAGATATTACTTGTATCAGAACAATATTCACAATATTGAGGTGAAATGGGTAGCAGACGAGCAAATTGAATAAATAAAATAAATGTAAAATATTCAATTAATGTCTATTTCAATCACCATTTGAATCCCATAACCCATACTAGTTCATAAATACAAATAAATATTTTTATCTGCACTTTTTATGAATGTTATGATACAGCCCTCCATTAAATATATATATACCTCATGGATAAAGTTAAAGTATATTGAATTCAGGTTTATGTAACCTTTTCAATGAAGCAGCAAAATTAACGAGAAAAAATAAAAGTAAGAAATGTTTTGAAGAGAGATGTATAAAAAAACCTATACGTTAATTTTAACATTTTAAATTACAATTAAATCCAATTAAAATTAATTTAATATGCAAATAATTTAACTTTAAATCAAATTTAAAGTTTAAATTGGTCTAACAAAACACTGTCCTCAATTATATTTCAATGAATGCAAGGTTAACAATAGGTCTTTGGGCAGTCTCAGAAAAAGAATATAATAATCACCCAACCTGATCCCCTCACAAAGAGAATGTTAAGGTGAAGTTTCAGGATGGTTGAAGAGTAGATACCAAGATGCAACCTTGTTGGTTGTCTTCTACTTTGCTTTATGACCGGTTATACACATCAGTCATTCTGTGAGTATGTAAGGTGTTCCTTCCAGTCCATTTTTGAGTGGCTACAACATGGTTTCAAAATGTCAGGGAATCATTTCATCTCATTTCCCAAACTAGTAAGCAAATTTACATAAAAATGGGTTTAGTTCAGGGGTGGGGTTTGTAGGGGTTCGGGAGAAACTCTAGCTAAGATTCTGTGCAGTTCAGAGAACCCCCAAATCCCACTCCTGGCTGCCCCCGCTCACTCCACCCCGCACCTCCCAGGAATCCCCACACAGCCCGTTTTGGATGCAGGTAAGTGCAGAGGTTCGGGGACGGCAAAAATTGGGCCTATCGGAAGTTTGGGAAAGCCAGAAATGGGCCCGTTTCCAGCCTCCAGTCGGCCTCCAGAGCCTGGGGAGACCATTTTCACCCTCCCAGAGCTCGAGGAAAGACTCCAGAGCCCAGGGAGGGCAAAAGTGCCGCCCCATGCCGTGGTGCCGGAGGCCGACTAGGCCATGCCCACCCAGCAACCTGGCAGAGAACCCCTTGCTAAAATTTTTGAAGATCACCTCAGGTTTGGTTGAGGGTATTTTGAGGTGTACATTTGTGACTTTTGTGAAGTAGTTTTCTAGAGGAAGGTGAATTTGGAAAGTATTCTAGTTCTCATTAAATCACCCTCAACAACTCATCATCCTGTCTCACAAGGTGGATGCAAGCGGGAATACAACTCTCTCCAATTTGGAGCAGATATCTGAATTTTTGTTAAGACCACTATCCAGCAGATTTGTCAGTTCCTGGCATATTTGCCCGTGAAAAAGAAAGCTGTAAAAGACAAACGTTCCTGAAGTAATAAAAGTGGACGTTAATCTTTATAAATGATATTGATTTTGTGTGTAAGACAGTGTGTCTGGCCCAGCATCAGCTATCACTTCAGCCATCAAAGGTCCCTTTGAAGTCATTGCATTGGGACACTGGGATAAGAAGGAAGCAATACCTGCTGTGCTGTGAAAAATTTATAACTTTTTGAAAAAAAAAAGGAGAGCGAACTTTATTTTAGTAAGGACCTCATATATAATAAAAAATAGAGTGCATATCAGTGCCATTTTATTGAAGTTTTAAATAAAGGGATTTTGCTATTGGCATAAAATATTGTGGAACCTTCAACAGATTAAACTTCAAAAGAGATTGTAGTCTTTAATACATTCTTCTATCACACCGCCATTTGACAGTAATTTCATAAATCCCTTTTACAAGTGCCCCAGTGTCCACAGATTAAAAACAGAATTTATACAATAGTTGTAATTTCTACAATTCCTATTACAGTTCTTGTGATGGAAGAACTGTCTCTGTTACAATTTAGAATAGGGCATAATATATTCGGCCTGACTGGTAAAGATGACTAAAACTGTCATTATTAATTTTTGTGCTGCTCTTTCCGTTTATCATCCCAGACATTGATTTGATCCAAGTTTCTAAGTTCTCCTTAGACTATTTTCATTAAGTATAGTAGTCACCATTAAGGAAACTTTTATTTCCTTATGCTTCTAAACCATGTCGCTGGAGTATTTTGAAGGTAGTTTTTGTCCATGTGGTCAGGAAAAAGCACAATAAACATTATGGCCGGTCCTGGCTCTTTTATGAGGTAATAAGAGGAAAGAACACACTCAAGGTTATGGACAAATACTTGGCTCAGAAGCTTCATACATAAACTTTCTGCTAGCAGATTTTTAGTATGTTGTATTTTAAATTTAGGCTATTTTCTAGAGATTATAACTTCTAGGCACTTGACCAAGCTGTAGTTTTAGGACAGGTTTTACGATACTTTATAAAATGTATTAATTTTGGAACTGCAGTTTAGACATTTCAGATTTCCATTCTTTTATTTGCCTTTTCAAAAAATGTTTTTGTCAACTTATATTATACTAACTAACAGTATTGAGGTGTGAATTTTGCTCACAAGGGAATCCACAGGTAGTCCCAATTCAGGTCAAGAGAGATATTTCCCTGGTGGCAACCAAGTTTCAGTCAGCAGAACAAAACACATTGTCAAGTCCAGGCAGAGTTTTATTATCTCAGATAAAGTAAATAGCCTAGAGACACAAAAGTGTATTAAATAACATTGTACTTGTTTTAGGGTTTGAGTGAGAGGCAGTTGTGTGTAGTACTTTAAGGCAACAACCTAGAAACTATGAATTCTACTCCTGCCTTAGGCATGGAAGGCAGCGGGGGAACTTGAGGCCAGTCACTCTCTCTCAGCCCTTGGAAGAAGACAAGGGCAAATTGCTTTAGAAAATGTTGCCAAAAAAACTTCAGGGATATCTCCAGGCAGTTGGGAGGAATCAAGAAATGGTTTGAAGGTACATGCACATGCACATACAAACACGCAAACACACACATATTGATTGTTCTCCAACAGGTGCTTTTATGGTTGAGGTACCCACCTGATCATAACCAATATTGTTCAATCTGTTCTGTCCCCGTCCCCACACACACACAAACAGCCAGCCAGGGGTTAAAGAAGTACTCGGCACACACAAGGTTCATTATCAGGAACTTGGCAGCAATACGATAACCGTCTGCCAAGTGCTTTACTACAAGAAGAGGGAGTGTACCTCCACCAGATAACACCAACGAATACACACAGTTTTCAAAACAGTCCAGCTCAAACATGAAACTTCAGCAGATTTGGTGTTGTACAAAGTGACTAGCCAGAAGTTAGCTTTGTCCGTCACAGAGTCTAAATGGCCACCACATTCTCTTATATAGCCTGTGGGGTGTGGTCCAGTGACTCAGCTTAATCCCTGGCACGCCTCCTCATCTGCTGCAAACGTTTATCTCGCCTTCGTTGGCGTGGATCCAGGAATGATTTATCACCCTCATCGCTGTCATCAGAGACACATGGCTCCTAGTCAATCTCCTCTCCCTCGGCAGACACCTGAGGCATTGCCAGAGAGGAGGGGCCTGGAGAGGGAGGCCTGGCCGGCTCCTCTCCTTCATGTTCGGAGCCTTCTTCCTCCAATAAGATGGGCTCGGGGGTCAGAGCCACAACACAATCCCAATTGCCTGCTAAAAGTGGCTACTTTGGAACAGTGGTGAAATCTAAAATTTGTTACTATCGGTTCTGTGGGCGTGGCTTGGGGGATAATGTGACTGGGTGGGTGTGGCCAATTTTTTTTTTAACTTTTAAAACCATTTTTTCTACAACCTCTGATGATCCCAGCTGAGTTATTTAAAAAGCCTCAGCTGATCAGGCAACTCAGCTTGAATCGACAGAGGCATTTAAAAGAAAAATAGGGTTTTTTTCTTTTAAAAGCCTTTGACGATCCCAGCTGAGCCACGCGATCATCAGAGGCTTTTTTTTAACTTTTAAAAGCATTTTTTCCGCTGAAGAGTTGTAGAAAAAATGCTTTTAAAAGCATTTATTTTTTTAAAAAAAAGCCTCTGATGATTGTGCGGCTCAGCTGGGCATGGGAGGTGGGGCAGGGATTTTTGCTACTGGTTCTCCGAACTACCCGCCTCCATCGCTACCAGATTGGGCGATCCGGTCCGAACTGGAAGCATTTCACCCCTGCTTTGGAATGACATAATGTTCCCAAGTAGAACCATCCATTTCAGTCCCCTTCATTTAAGTTGATGCTTCGTCTTCTTTCCCCTTCTTCATTTACATTCAAGCATCCCTGTTCCTGATATGGGTTGAAACTCAAGTCTAAGATTATGTGTAAATTTCCAGACACAAAGTCAAGTTCTATTCCTCTGAATAAAATCTTTTTGGTGTCTTTTTCTCCTTTCAAACTGAGGCATAACATATGGATGCTCAAATAACACATAACTGTTCTGTCCAATTTGATGAACTGTAAGAACTTTTGTCTGGCCCCTGATTTCTTTTTTTATTTTTCTCTAAAACACAAGCATAATAAAAGATGATAATGGCATAAGAACAGTGGTGGGATTCAGCAAGTTCTGTCTGGATCGCGCGAACTGGTAGCAGAGACTGTGGGAGGCTCCGCCCACTTGCCCAGACGTAATGCGCAACTACTGCACATGCACAGAGGTGGGCGCGCTCACATTTGCGAACCGGTAAGGAAGCTAAGTGAATCCCACCTCTGCAGAAGAATATCTATGTACTACTAAACTCTGATTCCTGTAACCTTTAACTGAGTGAAACAGTTAACCACAAATGGGTTAACTTACAGAATGCAAAACTCACATGGAATTGAAATTTGATGAATTTTATAAAACGCTTTATGACATAAAAGTTATGTCATAAAGTGTTTTATGAACATAATACAATGACATAAGACAAAATGTCATAAAACGTTTCCTGTGCTGATGTTTGACTATGCTGTACAGTTCAACGTGAACTATTTTTAGGCAGAGACGTGTCTGATTGTATCACAGTTTCTCCAGTGAAGAAAGTACATGAGAAGATCTGTCACTGTTGAAGCATTGAGGAATTTGGTGAGGAAATATCTCTGAAACAATGACTCAGTGGCACATGGGTTATCTAAACATAAAGGTTTCCCTTGTCCAGTCATGTTTGCCTGTAGAGGGTAGTGCTCATCTCCATTTCTTAGCCGAGGGAGCCAGCATTGTCTGAAAGTATTTCTGTGGTCATGTGGCCAGCATAACTATATGCCAAGGCACATGGAACGCTGTTAGCTTCCCATTAAAGTGGTAGCTATTTATCTACTTGCATTTGCATGCTTTCGAACTGCTAGATGAGCAGGAGCTGGGGCAAGGAGCTGGTACTCAGGTCTTGAAACTGGGCTGTTAGCTTTCCAGCTGACAAGCTCAATGTCTTTAACCACTGAGCCATTGTGGCTCCCTATGGGTTGTCTAATAGACTATAAATATCAAATCTGGTTATATTATGACTTAGGCCCGGGGTACTTGCAGAAATCATCTCCTGCCATCCTCCCATCATCTTGTGCGCTCCCACAGAGTGGGCCTCCTCAGGGTACCATCAGCCAGACAATGTCGGCTGGCGGGCCCCAGGGGAAGAGCGTTCTCTGTGGGAGCGCCAAACCTCTGGAACAGTTTGCCCACCGGGCTTAGGACAGCCCCCGACCTCCTGTCCTTCCGCCACGAACTGAAGAGATGGCTCTTTTATCAAATGGGCTGATCCGTTGGGGGATTTTTACATTGAAATAATTTTAATAAATTTTAATTGGATTTTAATTTTTTATGTAATTTTTGAATTGTTGAATGTTTTCTTTGTAAGATGCCCTGAGTCCTTCGGTAGAAGGGCGGCATATAAATTACATAAATAAATAATAAAATAAATAAATTACAGGAATTCTCTCTGGTCTTGGGGTTGAGAAGACTGGAACTCTTTGTTGGACATACTTTTTATTATATTTGTTTAAGCTTATATAGCGTGACCAGATCCCATCTGGTTCTGTTTTTTGGTTTTTGTTGTTGCTGCGGAGTGTGTTGGATTGTAAGCTGCTCAGAGTCAGTTGAAGTCAGGTAGTATCAGTTCCACTAGGTAGAACAGACAAGGAAATCAATTTCACAGAAAGGCTGAAACTAATTTTATTGAGATTGGCTATAATAAGGGAATCTCGCAAGTCTGATTGTGTTTTGCCTTCTTCCCTTTTTTACATTCCAGTGAATTAGGGAAGCATCTACCTGAACCGTTCCAAATATTATCTTTTTGTTCTGGATTTTAAAAAAATGTTTCAGCCACCTTTGCCCATATATCTCCATCAAGGTCATCTTCTTTAGTCTCTACAGGCAGTGCCTAAACTGAACAAAGTAAAAAAAAAGATTCTGTAGTAACTAATAATAACTGAGCAGTAAGCTGAGTGTAATTAACATGCAAATTGTGGTTTTATTTTCTTTATGCCCTAGATTTATTAGGATGCAAGGCAACTCAAAATATCTCTGGCAAAATTACATTTCCATGTCTTTATGAGTATTTTTGAAAGGTATTTTTTTTAAAAAGGAAGCTTGCAGAATTAAGGGAGCAGGCAAGCAAACAGATATAATAAAGAAACAATGGGAATTGTTGGACTCCTTCATTGAAAAAGAGAACTAATTAAACTTGTTGCATTCATGTAATGCTGATAAAAACTAGCTTGACATGCCTGGTAGCATTATTTCAAGTTGCTAAAAGAATAATAGTTATGAGAGCAAAAGCCCTCTAGCAGACTGAGCTTTGACAGGCAGTTAGGTTTTAGAAGAGCAAGACTAAGAACAAAATGCTCTTCTGGCAATAACTGTCTGCTGAAAAGATGTATGTATTTGAGGAGTAACAAGCTGATATAACAAAAACCAACATCCTTCTTTACTATCTCTTTTCCTCTTTCATCAGTAGTGGGTTTCAAAAATTTTTACTACCACTTCAGTGGGTGTGGCTTGGTGGGCATGGCATGGCTTGGTGGGCATGGCAGGGGAAGGATACTGTAAAATCTCCATTCCCACCCCACTCCAGGGGAAGGTTACTGCAAAATCCCCATTTCCTCCCAATCAGCTGGGACTTGGGAGGCAGAGAATAGATGGGGGCGGGGCCAGTCAGAATTTTTACTACTGGTTCTCTGAACTACTCAAAATTTCCACTACCAGTTCTCCAGAACTGGTCAGAATCTGCTGAAACCCATCTCTGATGTACATGTACGTGTATATGTAATGTGTGTCACCATATACACACAAGCATACATAAACACCCACACACACATAATACACACATACACAACATCTTTTATTTTTAAAAGATTAAAAACTAATGCAAACTTTACAAAGGAAGAAAGAAAAAAGGGAAGATGAAATCAAAGAGAAAGATAAAAGTGCAAGAAAGGAAAAAAGGAAAAGAGAAAAGAAAGGAGGAAAAAGATATAAAGAAGTAGTTTCTAATCTTCTTCACCACAGTTATAAGTAGAATTATAAATTTATTTCTAAATGTACAATGTCTCTCTTCTTTCTATAATTTATCCTATCTAAACATAAAAACGATAAACCATATTTTTTTTTGTTTTCTACGAAAAGTCCCTAAGAGATTTCTAGTCAGAAATAAATGTAGATATTTTCTTTAATCAAAATAGTCAATTTGATCATTTCGACAAGTTCCATCATCTTCACCAATCATTCCTCCACTGTAGGTATTGACAATTTTTTCCAACTTTATGCTGAAGTGCGGGCTCACCCCACTTATCTGATATTCTCTTCCCCCCATCTGCCGATATCATTGCCAAGGTCATTTTCACATACCCTTACAGAAGGTTAGATAAAAATCCTGTCTACTGTATATTCCTTGCCTTGGTGACAACTAAGCCACTAACCATTTATTGAGAAGTCTTCACAGTAAAGTCTCCATGACTGCTTGACTCAAATATATTCTGCATAGTATATATATGAATGATCTTCATCATCAACAACATAGCAACCAAGGACACAACCAAGGTAGAGATTGGCTTATTACATACTCCGTCTCAGTGCCTGTAGGAATAGCCAGGTCTTCAGACTTTCATGAAAGACCAATAGGAGCAAAGCCCAGGTGGGAGCTGTTTCACGGCAGGTGCCATGACGAAGAAGACACATTTCCTAGGTCCCATTAAGTGGTATTGCTTAGGAGATGTGAGTAGAAGTGTGCCAACCCAGATGGGCCTACTGAGATGAGAACTAATGGGAAGCAGGTGCAAGTAATTTGGTTCTGTGCCATGAAGGCTTTTATAGGTAATAACCAGCACCTTGAAATATAGCTTGAAACCTACTAAAAGCCAGTGCAGCTCACATAGTAATGATATAACTCCTTGGTATCAGTTGTCTGCTGTTGATGAAGTTTGAAATGGAATCAAAGGGATTCCGTGGGAAAATGGTGCTTTCAACTGCAAAAAAACAATACAACTTTGAATATTCTTATTTGCATGGAGAAAAGACCTGAAAGAGGTCAGCAAAATCCAGAATTCCAATTAGCCCACTGCAAGTAAGTCCCTCCCATTCAATCACAAGGCTATTTCCTTCCACAATCATTTATGCTTTGACTAATGGAGAATGAAGAGTACCAATTCTTTTTCTTTGTGGTTCATTTGGGAAAGTATTCTATGAAATTGTTATTGCTAATTATAAATTTCACTACAGCCTTGCACCAGAAAACCTATTTTCCCTAGGTTGATTTTCCCTAGGTTTTTCTTCTCTTCTAAGTGTGGCTAAAGGAAAAAAATATGATTCCTCTGAGAGCAATTTACTGGCCTCATGAGCCACGGTGGTGCAGTGGTTAGAGTGCAGTACTATAAGCTACTTCTGATGACTGCCGGCTGCCTGCAATTTGGCAGTTCCAATCTCACCAGGCTCAAGGTTGACTCAGCCTTCCATCCTTCTGAGTGGGTAAAATGGTGGGTAAAATGAGGACCCAGATTGCTGGAGGCAATATGCTGACTCTGTAAACCGCTTAGAGAGGGCTGTAAAGCACTGTAAAGCGGTAGATAAGTCTAAGTGTTATTGCTATTGCTCATTTAAAGACCACTACGGTTTGGTGGTTTTGAAACACCATGATTGGTTCCCATCTTGGGAACAAAAACTGAAAGAGGCAGAGAAAAAAACCCTGGCTGTTAGAAATTCTGTTTATATATAGCACCACGAGCAAACAAAGACTACAGTCACCATGTGCTTTACTGCTCAACTGTTTTACTGTAATAGAAAACAGGAAACTCTACAGTACATCTTCTGACTATTTGGTAAACAAGGTCACTGTCAATCTCTTGCATTTATCTTCAGAAATTTTCTTCTTCACTTTGAAAGTAACTTCTCCACCTTCCTTATGCTGGTCTTTGTCCATAATAAAGGTTTGATTGATTAAAAGAAAAAAATTATTTTCCATCAACACAGAAAGAAAATGTCAGCCCCAGGAGAGACTATTGTATTTAGCTCAGGCTGTGATAAAGAATAGCAACCCAAACTCCAAGGAATCCACTCCTTTCTGCAAAGACAGGAAGATTCTTATTTGTTTTTTTTAAAAAGAAATATTTCTATCCAATTCCAAAAGTCCACACATAAAGTGACCAATGCATGAGTGACTATATGAAGGGACTTTAGCTCCAGGTAAGAGTCCCATTGATGCAAAAGCCTTCTTAGCTACTATTGCTACCTGTTGTTTGAGCAGAAGCTGAAAGTCTCAAATTGTGCAGTAGTCCTTAAAGTTGTTCTACCCCAGCTCCAGATTTCTGAGGATATTGACACACACCAACAGTCCTTATCAAATTTATTAAGTAGCAAGAATAAACAAGACTGGCAAAGGTTGGCAACCAGCCCAGAAAACAAGATATGATAAACCAAAATACTCTGATAATACGAGTTATTTCCAGCAAGAATGCACTAGCTGCGTGCAACTTAAATAGGCTAAGGAGTGGCCAATTATCCTCAAGCCCTACTCTTGAGTAGATCTCCTCCTCCTGAGTAGCCACTCCTGCCTTTTGGCAGCCCTGCGTGCTCGAGCATTGAGGAGAGCTCCTCCACTTCGCTCTCTCCACTTGAAGGAGCCTCTGGAGGTTCTGAAGGCCCTGGCTGAGTCTCTGCCTCTGGCACCACATCCTCTTCAGCCTCCTCGCTGTCCGACGCGAGCGCTGGCTGCACAGGCTGCTGGTGCGACACCACACCAGCCTCCTCATCGTCGGGATCAGCCACGATCCACGCAGGCCACTGGCGGGCCACAACAAAAGTAGAAATGCAACCTCATTCAGGACTAAATCCTTGATCCTGGGAAGGTGAGAGATAAAGAACTGAATCTACTTGGATTTGTTGAAGTTCCTCATCCAGGGCGCCTCCAGACAATTGGATAAGATGTTTACCATGTTGCCAGGTCAGTCTTGGATGAGATTGTTGACACCTAAACCCACATCAAGTACTAACCCTGAAATATTGTCCTGTCCATGAATATTAGTCTTCAGGATATGTTATAGCCTTCTTTACAAAAAAGATGTTGAGACTTTGGAAAAAGTGCAGAAAAGAGCAACTAAAATGATTAAGGCCTGGAGACTAAAACGTATGAAGAACGGTTGCAGGATTTGGGCTTGGCTAGTCTAGAGAAAAGAAGGACTAGGGGGAACATAATAGCAGTATTCCAGTATTTGAAAGGCTGCCAGAAAAAAGAGGGGATCAACTTATTTTCAAAAGCACCAGAAGGCAAGACAAGAAACAGTGAATGGAGAGAAGCAACCTGGAATTAAGGAGAAACTTCCTAACAATGAGAACAATTAACCAGTGAATGGCTTGCCCTCAGAGGTTGTGGGTGCTTCATCAATGGCGGTTTTTAAGAAGAGATTGGACAACCATTTGTCTGAAATTATCTAGGGCAGTGGTTCTCAACCTGTGGGTCGCGACCCCTTTGGGGGTCGAAGACCCTTTCACAGGGGTCACCTAAGACCATCAGAAAACAAGTATTTTCAACTGTTTTAGGAATAATTTTATGGTTGGGGGTCACCATCACATGAGGAACTGTATTAAAGGGTCGCGGCATTAGGAAGGTTGAGAACCACTGATCTAGGGTCTCCTGCTTCAGCAAGGCATCTCACATTTTGAAGTAATAGCCATATCTTGGCCAGGTGTCCTTGTTTACCCAATGTCCTTCAGTATAAGAATTTCCACTTTATGAGCTTCAACTCTTTCAGAAAAAAGTTATGGTTTGTTATGTTATGGTTTCAAGCCATACCTTATATCCTCTCTTCCTCTCCAATTTGCGTAATTATGCTTTATTTTTAGGAAGTTCACCCAAAGGAGAATTTCTCTTTTCACCTTTCACAAAATTGAAAAGTTCTAAAGCAAAGTCTCTTTCGGCAAATAAAACTTGTAAAAAAAAACCCCAAACCCTAGTTTGAATGGAGAATTCATGTACTTGTGCTGTGGAGAATGTAAAATTGTGGTCTGACTGCCAATATAGTTTTATCTCTTCACTTTTTTGGGGATTGGGGGTGTTGAATAAGTCAGTTAACATACATTTTGATGGAAGATGTCCCACTGCAAACAGCATCATTATCACTGCATGAGGAAAAAGTGCAATTTTAATTAATGCTTTTGCCCCATTACCTTTGATATTTCAGATGGGAAAAATGGAACATTATAATCTAAATGCTTACGGCATTACACAATGGAAAAATATGAGTGCTGAACTTCAGAAATAAATATTTGCAAATTTGTGCCAAATTCATTTTTGTGCTGCTTCTTTTGATCTGAACATCAAGTACCTGACATCTGACTCACAGTATTTTAGGGGCGATAAATAAATTCTAGTATGCTAGTAGAAAAACATAAGGAACATTTATTTGGCAAGAAGAACAAAAATGAAGCTGAAATCACTCCTGTAGATGATTTGAGATGAGGCTGTGCTTCTTTCTCTTTTTTCTCTTGTCCATTTCTATTTTCACCTCTTGGTTACCAAAATTTGTTCCCTTAGGTTTGTAGATGCTCCTTCATTGTTGATGACCTGTGTAAAACTTCAGACATCAATGGAAGTACAGCACGGGTGGTTCTAAATTTTTTTACTAGCGGTTCTGTGGCCGTGTCTTATTTTGTGGGTGTGGGTTGGTGGGGGTAATGTGACTGGGTGGGCGTGGTCAACTTTTCTTTTTTACTTTTAAAAGCATTTTTTCTACAACCTTAAGAAGTTGCAGGAAAAAAATGCTTTTAAAAGCCTCTGACGATCAGGCAACTCAGCTGGGATCGCCAGAGGCTTTTAAAAGCATTTCAGCCGAAGAGATTGTAGAAAAAATGTTTTTAAAAGTAAAAAAAAAAAAAAAAACCTCTGATGAGGTGGGTGGGGTAAGCGAGCGGCGACCGGGCCAGGGACCAGTTCAGAACTACTACAAATTTTTCTACCGGTTCTTGCAAACTGGTGCGAACCGGGAGCAACTCACCATTGAAGTGCAGTACTCATATGCAAGCTCTCGTTTATTTAATGTATTATTCTAAAGGTCGCATCTGCAATGGTGGACCTTTATGTATATTCCAACCATGGTGGCTTAATACTGCTAGTTAACTCTGCCCACAGCCAGGAGTTCGATCCTGACCGGCTCAAAGTTGACTAGCCTTCCATCATTCTGAGGTTGGTAAAATGAGGACCCAGATAGTTGGAGGCAATATGCTGACTCTGTAAACTGCCTAGAGAGCGCTGTAAAGAACTATGGAGTGGTATGTAAGTGCCATTGCTACTGCTATCTCAGACTTCATAAGAAAAAGTCTGTAGACTTTTTGTTTTGATAGAATTCTTCACGTCCCTAAGGAGCCAAAAAAACTCTCTTGACTGACACTTTAGAATAGACTTCTTTGAGATCTATGCAGTGACCAGAAAGTCCTACCTTTTTGATTGTGTGTCCATCGGTACTAAATTCATTACTTGTTTGTCCAACACTAATGTTTTTATTCATTATATTTTCCATATGGATCATCCAAACAAATGCATTTTTCAAGTAATTCATAATATATTTAACTCTTTTTATACAAAGTCTTGCTGTTGCATCTGCCATTTCTTCATCTCAAGCCATGTCAGTGGCAGTTCCTTGTGCATCGTACAATATATGTTCAACCATTATCGTAATCTACTAGAATTACACATCGTTACACACATCTAAAAGAATTCTCAAGGAAGTCTCCATGAATTTTTTCATGCATCTTTCCTTAATATACTGTACTTGTACATACAACTTTATCTAAGATACATGTCATTGCATGTACATTTCTCTCCAGCCTAAACATTCTTACATGCTGCTTCCTGCAACTTTAGCATGCCCATTTTAAGATGGAAAAAATGTTCCAGTGTAGAATTTCCTGCACTTTGTGAATAAAGTGCCTGACATGATGGATTCCGTTTTGACAATTGCACCAGTCTGCTTGAAAACAAATATGTGACAGTTTTTTTCTCCTTTCCCCCAACTACTGATTCTTGTGCTCAGTTGCTAATGCAGAGAATGAATACATTTGCAATGATTATCAAGAGAACTATACTACCAGGGAAGACGAGGGTGAAATGTTGCATTGGAAGTAACAACATTTGAGGAGCTATAGTGAGTGAAATAAATCTTGCTTTTCTGGTTGTTTTTGCAATATTGTTACAAAAAAGTGTTTGTTTTCCTGTTCGGAATGAGTGTTTCAAGCATTGGGGAAATCAGGAGATTCAGGCAGTTCAAAATGAGTATAAAGATTTATTGCAAGCTTAAGCACTTTACAAGAATCTGGCCAACTGGCCGTTAAGGGAAATGAGCGGGAGATAAGAGAGGCATTCAAGGTGGGTTGAATTTAGACCTCTCGCGGGCACTCAGGGACTCATAACTTATGATGCATTTTACTCCTCCCTCGGGCTCAGCCTGGTCATCTCCTACAGAGAGGACTTCTACCAATTAGCTGGAAAATATATCAAGGATATGCACCTTCACTTTTCTCATGTTGCTTACTTACTTAATATGGATTAGAATGACTCTGTGCAGAAAGGAGGTGACTATTCCTATTCCTGATCCCAGTCCATGCTTTTTTTTAATTGCCCCTCCCAGCCCAATTATAGCTGTTGGTGCTTTTGAAAATCCTCAACTGACCCAGAAAGTACTCTAGAGCAATTTCTTCAGGTACTGTTTATATCGGTTCCTTTTCAAGATCTAAAGAGGGAAAGAGAAGTTAAAGTGGAAAAGATGGAACTGACTGAGGAACAAAGCATTGGAAATTAACAAGGATTCTCCAGCTCAGCATTTCTCAAATCTTTTTGCCTTCTGCAAAAGCGTTCTGCATTACACTCAGGATTCTTGCCAGTTTCTTTCCCTTTTTTTTTTTTGTGGGTAGTTTTTCATTTATTTATGCTTTACGTAATTTATATAGCCACCCACATTACAGCAGTGACTGATTAATACTCATATTACTCTCAAATAGTACTGTTAATAGTAATTAAAACCACATTACGTATCCATCAATAAGAATTAAAACTAACAAATCTGGCCCTACGGCTGTTTTAAAAACAAGATATTTACGTGAAAAACAAGATATTTATGTGAAAAATAAGATATTTACATGAAAAACAAGATATTTGCATGCACTCTTTCTGACCATCCTTTATGTAAATGAGCACAGGAACATACCTGGCCACCAATAAAATTTCACGCACATTCTGTTTTGAATAATAATTGGGAAAAAACATACTTTTTGCCTATATTGATTAAGAAGTGGTATGCAAGTTAACGTGGATTGAATTTTATAGATAGCAATATTTGTTTCTTTCCAACAAAACAGGGTTGGAGTTGATCCAGTCCTTGAGCTATTTGTAAAAATAGTAAAGGTGGGATATAAATAACTAAATAGATACATTTGGTTATGAGAGTATTGTTTTCGCAAGCAATATTTGAGACAATGTTCTGCCTTCCCACTCTTATTCTGCAAGGAGGCACAGAGGCAACCTTCCCTGTTTCCCCTAGAGGTAGTCCTAGACTTACAACCATTTGCTTAATGACTGTTCAAAGTTAAAATGGCACTGAAAAAAAAAACGACTTACAACCACTCCTCGCACTTACAACCTCACAGCATCCTTGTGGTCATGTGATCAGAATCCAGGTACTTGGCAATTTTGTGCATACTTACAATGGTTGCAACAATCCGGGGTCATGTGATTGCCATTTGTGGCCTTCCCTTGTTGTCTTCCAACAAGTAAAGTCATTGGGGGATGCTGGATTCACTTAACAAATATGTGATTCAGTTAAGTGGAGCGATTCTCTTAATGACAAAAAGGTCATAAAATCAAGAACAAGTCATTTAACAACCATCTTGCTTAGCAACAGAAATTTTGGGCCCAGTTGTGGTCATAAGTCAAGGACTACCTATATTGTGGCTTAATTTCCTTCCCTACCCTTGTCCTCTGACACTTGCCTTGCAATTCCTTCTCGCACTCTGCCAGTATGAATTAAACTTTTCAGGTTGTGACTAGAGGGCAAGGTAATAGAACATTCAGAATGATCTGGCCCCAAATATATACTCTGAGGACCAAATGCATTTTCCAAGAATTTGGATAGTAAATTAATTTTTAAAAAACAGTATTCTGTGTTTATTCTTTTCTACAATCATTTGAGGATGAAGTAGGAAGAAAACTGTACATTTTTGGAACTGTTGTGGCCCGCCAGCGGCCTGCGTGGATCGTGGCTGATCCCAATGAAGAGGAGGCTGGTGTGGTGTCACGCCAGCAGCCTGCGCAGCCGGCGCTCACGTCGGAGAGCGAGGAGGCTGAAGAGGATGTGGTGCCAGAGGCAGAGACTCAGCCAGGGCCTTCAGAACCTCCAGAGGCTCCTTCAAAAGGCAGGAGTGGCTACTCAGAAAGAGGAGCTCTCCTTGAGAGTAAGGCTTGAGGATAATTGGCCACTCCCTTAGCCTATTTAAGTCACACGCCGTTAGTAAGTTTCTTGCTGGAAACAACTTGTAATTATCATCAGAGCATTTTTGGAAAAGTCTTATCGTATCTTGTTTTCTGGGCTGGTTGCCAACCTTTGCCGGACTCTGGTTTATTCTTGCTACTTAATAAATTTGATAAGGACCATTGGTGTGTGTCAATATCCTCAGGAATCCGGAGCTGGGGCAGAACAGGAACACAGAAACATAATAAAATAAATAATATATACTGTAAGAAAACTGTGAAGAGAAATTTCCACTTATGGAAGGATCTGCAATAGTACAATTGTATTATCGGTATTATTGACTGATTAGGATGCCTCTTACGCTTTTGAAATCTCTAGAACGTTTTTTTACATATGCACAGACGTAGGGCATGTCAAATTTTTCAACTCTCAATTTCCAAAAATTAGTAGGGATGCTCAAAAGCTGTGACATGCTTTGGGGATTGTAAAGATATTTTGGTTACTTTAATATAATTTATATGTGATTGGTAAGTAACTACATAAATATCATAACTTTTTAATATTTTGTTTCATTTGAGAGTGATAGGAAACAAGAGGGGGGGGGGAAAAGAAAAATTAAATAAAACTGGGTGTTTTTAAGACAGACTACTGAGATCAGATATCACACTACCTCAGATTTTGTTGCTCAGTTCCCTCCGTTCAAATAGTAATTGAGAAAGTCTTGTAGAGTTTTTAAAAAAGGAACAGAAAACTATATAGTCCTATTAATAATGAATGCTCCTATACTGTCAAATATCTGGAGGAATAGTTCTTTGTAATTCTTTGTCAAAGGCAACTAATGCCTTGAAATCAAACTTGAGAGGCAAATGCCTCACAGTGCTGTCAATATTTTGAACCTTTCAAACTCTAATTCAGAACCAACTCTAGCATCAGTAAAGTGCACACACACACACACACACACACACACACACACACACACACACCAGTGGTGGGTTTCAAAATTTTTTACTATTGGTTCTGTGGGTGTGGCTTGGTGGACGTGGCATGGCATGGCTTGGTGGGCATGGCTTGGTGGGTGTGGCAGGGGAAGGATACTGTAAAATCCCCGTTCCCTCCCGATCAGCTGGGATTTGGGGTGGGGACAGTCAGAATTTTTACTACCGGTTCTCTGAACTACTCAAAATTTCCGCTACTGGTTCTCCAGAAGTGGTCAGAACCTGCTGAAACCCACCTCTGACACACATACTGTTGGTTTTTTAAATATGGAGAGGAGGAAAAAAAATGGGTGTAAGAAGATGGAATTTGCTTATCCAGAATTATTAAAGCTGAGTTTGACTACGCAGAGACTAACTATTGTGTCCTGCAAGTTGCTTAAAACTAGTAGTATTCAAAGAAATTGCCTTGCTTTTTTAAAATGAGTTTTTATTCACTTTGATGAAAAGAATTTGCTTCTGGAAAAGAATTTCAGAGAAATGTTCCTGAGTGTGATATTATACTATTTAGTAACCAACTGCCCAGGGGTTTATTTGTGTTTGCGTGTTTGTGTTTGTGTCTGTAGGAGACAGGCTTCCTAATTTCTACTGAATCTCAGGAGAAGGGATTAAAAAGGAACTTTTTGGGCATGGCAGTTTCAGTCGTAGACAAATCCCTGTCTTTAAGAAATTACTGAAGATTTTATCTTTCCCTGGATAATTCATCTCCTAATTTCTTGGCCCAGAAAAACTAGTTTACTTAAAACATCAATGCTGAGCAATTATGATTTCTTCCCTGGTGTCCTCTTCTTGAAGATCCAGTCTTATATTTTTGTGGAACCCCGTGTAGAAGATCAAACAGATTTAAACCCATCACATGCCAATCATTAGTCAGAGTTATTCTGCTCTAAGCTGCTGGGGAACTGGACTTCTCATTAAGAGAATTTATAAAATGGATTCCAGAAATTTATAAAACATCCATGTAAAAAAAATGAGCTTCTTTGTGAACCTAGCTAGATGAATAGAATTAAACTATTACTAATAATATGAAATTAGGTAAGATGTTGTTTGCATAAGATTTAGATCTTATTATACTCAAAGAGCACACCTTATACTAAAGGTAAGGGTAAAGGTAAAGGTTCCCCTTACATATATGTGCTAGTCGTTTCTGACTCTAGGGGGCGGTGCTCATCTCCGTTTCAAAGCCGAAGAGCCAGCACTGTCCGAAGACGTCTCCGTGGTCATGTGGCCGGCATGACTAAATGCCAAAGGCGCACGGAACGCTGTTACCTTCCCACCAAAGGTGGTCCCTATTTTTCCTACTTGCATTTTTTATATGCTTTCGAACTGCTAGGTTGGCAGAAGCTGGGACAAGTAACAGGAGCTCACCCCGTTATGTGGCACTAGGGATTTGAACCGCTGAACTACACTTTATACTACAAGACAGTTTATAAGACTTCTCATTGAAGCCATGGCCAACCTCAGCCTTACATTCTTCATCTGTTTGGTTGAAGTCTCTTTACCTATTCAAACACCTTCCTCCCAATCCCAAAACATTTATCTGAGCATCCAGGTCCTACCTTTTCCCGGTGGCGTAGATAGAAGTTGCATGCATATATTTACTTTATCGGTGTAGCCTTTAAATTCAGACCTTCAGAATTAACAGATGATTGGAAGAGAGGAAGATGATTTAATCCTTGATTCTCATTTGTGCCTTGCGGTATTTTTGGATAGAGAAATTCAGTAAGGACAGGATAAAGGGAATTCATAATGGGGTGGATGGGAATCACCATTTCCTATGCTGGGTTTGCACAGAGAGTATGTTGATACTATTTTTCCTTTTCTTTTTAACATTTTCATTCTTTCAATCACAATGAAGTAGATAAAAAAAATTACACACACACACACACAAACACTAGCTACTATACTTTCTGGTATATTCAGCTGTAGTAAAAAAGCTTTAGATAGACTTGAACTTAAGTTTTCCCCAATGAATTCTTAACTCACTCCCACAGTGCCTCTGTTTTGTCCTCTTCACCATTAGATATACTAACAGTTCCATTTTATGGCCTAAAGCCATTAATAAAATATTTTCAACGGCCTGTTTAGCAAAGGCGTAATAAACTTCAAGGTCTTATAAGAAGGTACACAAAGAGCCAGGAAACACATTTGCTGCTGTTGTTGTTGTTAGTTGCAAAGTCATGTCTGGCCCATCGCAACCCCATGGACAACATTCCTCCAGGCCTTCCTGTCTTCTACTATCCTCTGGAGTCCATTTAAGCTCACTCCGACTGCTTCAGTGACTCCATCCAGCCACCTCGTTCTCTGTCCTCCTCTTCTTCTTTTGCCCTCAATCTTTCCCAGCATTAGGCTCTTTTCCAGTGATTTAGGGTTGCAAGAGGAAAGTTTATTTATTTAAAACATTGATATAGCTGCCCATCTTTAAACTAACCTTGGGAGGTCCCAATCCTAAATTAAAACACACATATAAAATCATATTAAAAAGTATTAAATGCAACCATAAGCCACACAAAACATTAAAAACAAAAACCAACTGGTGCCAATCAATGATAACATGACATTATCTTTTTTTTTCCCAGGACCTTGTGGAAAAGGTCCTCAAAAGTTTTACAAAGATTACAAAGACTAAAAGAGTGCAGGCCACCCCAAACTTTGGGGCGGGGAGGTGTTCCTTAAATTGGGGCAAATTCAGACATACCTGTAATCTGGATTCATGGCAAAGGGTTGGATGAGAGCGAACAGTGTATGAAGAATTATCTGGAGCATCCTGAAATAGCACAAACACGGCCTGTGGATTTGAGATGAGAAGCATCTTCCCTGCCAGCTCAATTAATTTATAAGGCTCTGAAGGGACTTTTAAGAATGCTTTTCATTTTTAAAACCGGCATTTTCAGAAGGCTTTCAGAAGGATATTCACCCCATTTATCAGGTGAACAACTGGTGTATTTTCTTGGGTTTGGCACGGTGTTCCACTGGAAGATGTAAATGTGCAGTTCAGATACCTCTTGGGTTCAATTCTTTGCTACGGTTTCTCTTAGCCAGATGAATACCTGGTAGGCATATTTCCCTCCCCCCTTTTCCTCCCAAAAAACTAAGCTGTGTCGTATACCCCGAAAAATACGGTATATATCACCCATGCTCCATACAATCCCCCCTCCCAGTTTCCCACAGTAGTAAATGTGGCAGGTCTGAAGGCCTAATACAAAAGATGGCTTCCAGGCCTGACACTCTGCCTTTTTGGACCTCCCTCAGACCATTGATGAATTTCCAAATGGTTGGATGGCACATATCCAATTGGGCATGCAGTCACCGATGAGCAGCTTCTGAGTGATTGTTTGTTATTGATTGTTTGTTCCGCTCCCTGCATGCATTTGAACACATTCCACGTGGCTAATGGGAACAAAGATGGCAGTCTTCCTTGTCCTCTCCTGCTTGGACAGCCTATGTCCTCAAAGCAGTTCAGAACAGGCTGCAGTTGTCTTGGTAGGTACTGATCTAGTGCAGCAGCATATTTTTCCAGGTTGGAGACAGGCACAAATGCCAAGGTATCAAGATCACTACACCAAATGCCAATGAAAACTATTCTAATGCTTTGCCCTGTTGGTGTTGGTTGGTGGGTGCTCTTAGAGGGGCCTTTATGGAGCTGGAGACCTGTGCTCACCACTTTTTTAAAAAAATATTATTAGTTTGATTTATATGCCGCCCTTCTCCGGAGACTCAGGGCAGCTTACAATGCTTTTAAACAATAGCCTTCATACTTTTGTATATACCTGCTTAGTAGGGCTTTTTGGTCCCCACTAAGCAATGTTCTATTTTATACAAAGTCAGCTTATTGCCCCCACAAACCAGGTCCTCATTTTACCTACCTCAGAAGGATGGAAGGCTGAGTCAACCTTGAGCCTGGTGAGAATTGAACTTGCAGTAATTGCAGGCAGCTTGCAGCTAAATACTACTTTAACAGAAGTTTAGTCCACTGCACCACCAGGCTTTTAAACAATTCACAAACAGAAACAGAAAACTGGAGACAGATGGACTGTCCTGCTCCGTTGGCCTTGGAGGAAATTGGGGAAGGGCAGAGTTGGTCCAGGTAAGGCTTTTCTGAATTAGTAAGGCTTGCAGACAGGGAGAGCTCAGGAGAAGAGCAAGGACTACCCCCTCCTGATCCAAGAGCAAGGAGGGAAGAGAGAGAGCGAGAGCAATGCAGATTGAGCTGGCCTTTCTGTCTCTGTCAGTTCTTCTTCCAGCTCATCTTCCCCCACAGATTCAGACTCCGATGGGGGCACGACACGGACTAATTGCTGGAGCCAAACCAAATTAGAGGGCCTGAGATTTCACACCCATCCCATATTTCCTATAACAAAGTAGGTCAAGAACCATACGCACTACAAAGAAAAATTCCAATCGATAAAGGAGATAAAACAAAGTTATTTCTTCCAGTTCCTTGGGTCCTAAAACCATACAACACACTTGTATTTCCTTTGCTAACACACCACAAAATCCTGGTAGGGGCAACTCCTGCTCCTTCTCCCCCTCCCCCTCTTCCACCGTTTCATCCCTCCCCTTTCTCACAAATCATCTTCCCATCATAGATTATCAATTCCACAGTGGATATGAATGCATCTCATCCAATACCCTTCTATAAAATAACCAGGATTGCTACTATACATGTTGTCTCATGAGTTGTTGTTGTTGTTTTTTTTTGAATGCTTTTAAGTATGTGCCTGTGTTTTGAGAAATGTGAACTGCAAAGACAAGGCAGAGAGTAAACAAAGAAATTGTCACACTGATGCCAATAGTTTCTGTACTCGTAGTTTTTACTTCCCTCAGTGAATAGTGAAACAAAAGTGTTACTGTAAGGATATCAGCATGGAAATAGCTTTGAGAGATGCTCAAGACTGAATTGTGAAAAAAACAGCTGGTGTTAGAGAATTTGCAGTTACATAGCTTAACAAAAAATGGACCTCCTCACTAGTTGCAGATTACCAAGACAGAATCATTCCCTGACAATGCCAGTTGTCTATCTTAGCCCAGCTCATGAAATGGCCCTGTGCATGAATGAATGAATGAATGAACGAATGGGAGAGATGTAACTATTTTACAGGCAAGTCTTCTCTCTCTCTGTGAGCATCCAGATTCCTTCTGGTAGTGAGGATGATCTCTTTTGATAAATGTAGTTAATATACCATATTTGTACACTGTCCAATAGCTTAAGTGAGTTGTGGTGTGTGTGTGTATGTGTGAATGCTTGAGCACTGTGAAAACTGAGAGAATGCAGCTGGATCCATTACTCAGATCTTCTTTAATATGCACACTTTGTTCCTTTTGTATTGACTACTTATGGCACCAGAAATGGAGAGATGTTTGCCTTGATCCATTTGAGTAGACTATTTCAACTACTACTGTGTTTCCCCAAAAATAAGACCCGGTCTTATTTTTTTTTGGGGGGGGGGGAATAAGCACCAGGTCTTATTTTGGGGGGAATGTCTTAGCCAGGCCTCCCATGCCCCAACATCTGTCATGCCGCTGCCTGACTTCTTCTGCGGCCACTTGCAGCCACTCACGGCCAGATGCCACGTGGCGCATCTGGGTGATTTTTGTTCTGGATGCCAAGTTGGCTCCATGTCCAGTTGCCTGGGGTGACTTATTCTGCACCTACCTGGTCATGCCCACCTGGTGCCCCCCACCTGGCCACACCTAAGTGGTTGCATCCACCTGGCCATGCCCACCCAGCCATCCCAAGTCAGCCACTCCAAGTCAGCCATGCTGAGGCAGCTGCACCTAATCCTTTGCGTTGACCTGGCCACACCTACACATTCATGCCCACCTGACAGCACTCAGATGGCCCACCAAGTCACGTCCACTGCAGCCAGGGATGATGACTCACCTCACTGCAGTGAGTTACCCCATTCCCAGCTCAGTGGCCTTGAAACAGAGATGAGCACTGACCCCTATAGTTGGAAATGAGTAGCAGAATAAAATCCACAGGGATTCCTCTATCATCTGTCTGTCTATCATCATCTATCCATGTATATATGTATACACAAACATGCAAAGGTTTTATAATTCAGAGTTTGAGTCCACACATTACAGTAAATTATAGATTTCTTTATCCATAGTCCATTGATTTTACCACAATAACTACATTTGCCTAAATTGATGGGTTCACCAATTAATTTTCTGCCGACTAGTTTTCTTGTGTCATGAAAGGCTGAGGAAACCTAAATCCCCCAGGTTCTTTCCTTGCTTTTTTTTTTTTCCTTTAATTTATATGCCGCCCTTCTCCAGAGACTCAGGGCGGCTTACAATGCATTAAGCAATAGCCTTCATACTTTTATATATTTATACAAAGTCAGCTTATTGCCCCCCCAAACTGGGTCCTCATTTCACCTACCTTTGAAAGGATGGAAGGCTGAGTCAACCTTGAGCCTGGTGAGATTTGAACTTGCAGTAATTGCAAGCAGCAGATGTTAATCTGTTAATAACAGTGCTTTAGTCCGCTATACTACAGGCTCTTGTAGTAGTAACTTGTTTGAAGTAACTAGAAAGTTTCTTCTTTTCAGAAAAGAAACACATTACATAATTGGCAGATAAAAAGGCATGAAATTATGTGAGTTAATGACAAAGAAATGAATGAGACTGCCTTCTCTTCATATCAGTGTTCCGTCATGCTTAAAATAATTTACGTTTCAAGCAGTTTTGAAATTAGTCCTCCGCTTAATGATCCTAGACTGGATATCTTTCTCACTGCAGGTTAAATAAATAATTGGATCATAAAAATAATCAAGGTCACAACGAAGTGGCAACACAAAAGAACTTCAAGTATAGTTTTCACTCCTTCTCTCTTCCATTTCTGTTGAATATTAATGGAGGAGAATCTGCACCACAAAATTTAATAGAAAGGTCAGCTTCTTATGATAGTAAAGAAAACATTTGAGAGGTTGGTCTACTCTTCTTGCATGATGAATGACCTAATTTACTCAAAATTGAAGCACAAATAGTCCATAATGCAGCTGAGAACCTTGGATCCTTTGTGGATGTTGTTAATGATTACCACTACTCCCTCCCCTTCAAAGGTAGTTTACAAAAATCTGGTGATTTAAAGTCTTCATATTGTAAGATAAAACAAGCAAATGGCACTTATGGCTTAATGTGATACATTCATCCAGTCAGAAATATCCAGTCAGGTACTCATATGAAATTTCCCTCGAGAATGGCTGGCTCTGTTTCCCAAATATGATCTCTAGCTCATTGTAAACAGTTGCCTATCTTTCACTGTTGAGAATATTGTCCTTTAGGTATCCACATTATTCCAGTTGTGCATAAAAATAGACTATTCTTTAGTGTAAAATCAAAATAAATTCAATTCCTGACTGAAGAAACCAGCCAGCCAGAGATTAACACTTGGAAGGGTAGCAATGAAAGCCCTGGAAAAGTGTCTGCCTTGACAAAGATCAAAATTATGTAGGCAATGGTTTTGCCAATCTGTGACAATCTATAGAATTGGAAGAAGGATTCTGAAGAAGCAGGATAACAGGCTCAAGCTCAACCCATCCAAGACTGAGTGGCTGTGGCTCCTGGCGTCCCAATATAGTCAGTTGGTGTCATCTCTGACTATTGTGGGCAAGTCGTTGGCCCCCCACGGAGAGGGCTCGCAACTTAGGTGTCCTCCTGGATGCACGGCTGTCCTTAGAAAAACATGTGATGGACGTGGCCAGGGGGCTTTTTATCAGGTTCGCCTGATCAGCCAGTTGCGTCCCTTTCTGGATCGGGACTCCTTACACATGGTCATTCATGCCTTCGTCACTTCCCGCCTGGACTACTGTAATGCTCTCTACATGGGGCTCCCCTTGAAGAGCACCCAGAGGCTCCAACTGGTCCAGAATGCGGCTGCGCGGGTGATTATGGGAGCGTCATAGCGCTCCCATGTAACACCTCTCCTGTGCGAGCTGCACTGGCTTCCGGTGGTCCTCCGGGTGCGATTCAAGGTATTGGTTACCACCTTCAGAGCACTCCATGGCTTAGGACCTGGGTATTTACAAGACCGCCTTCTGCTACCAATAGCCTCCCACCGGCCAATTCACTCCCACAGAGAGGGGCTCCTCTGGTTGCCATCGGCCAAGCAATGTCGGTTGGCGACCCCCAGGGGGAGAGCCTTCTCTGTGGGGGCTCCTGCCCTCTGGAACGAATTGCCCCATGAGATGCAGAGGATTCCAGACTTACACACCTTCCACTGGGCCCTCAAGATGCTTTTATTCCAACAAGCCGGGCTGGCCTAATTTTTAAATTTTTTAATCGTTAACTCTTAATTTTTAAATGTCCAAAACGGGTAGTTTTATTTTAATTAGATGGGCCAAATTATTTAATATTTCTTAAATTGTTTTTTAAATTTTATATCTGTGTGTTTTATTCTGGCTGTACACCGCCCTGAGTCCTTCTGGGAGAAGGGCGGTATATAAATTAAATTAATAAAAATAAATAAATAAATAAATTTGTGTGTTGATGCTTTTGGAGTATGGTGTTGGAGAAGACTCATGAGAATACTTTGAATAGCCAAGAAAACAAACAAATGGCTTGTAGGACAAATCCAGAGTTCTCATTCAAAGCACAAATGACCAGATACAAATTTATCATAATTAGAACATATTATGCAAGGGCCCAAATCTCTGGAGAGATCTACAGTGCCGAGAAAGGAAGAGAAGAGGAATTTTAACAGTGATGAGTGCACAGATAATCCCAGAGGTAGTCTACGTATGTGGTTGCTAAGAGCCTATACCAACTTGATGGCACATAATCAATAAAATCAGAGCATTTGGTAATTCTCTCTCTTGTCTTCACAATATTGGCTGCCAGTAGGGGAGGAAAGCAGAGTTGATCAATCAGCTATTGTAAAAAACTGAAGTAATATTATCTCATTGTTTTAAATGTGTATGGATTCCACATAGAAAGATAAGAATGTATGGTTTGGAAAGGACCTCAGAGTTTCTCTAGTCTGCAGCCCAAGGGAAGAATTACTATAGCATCTTTAATATTCAGGCAAGCAACCTTGAACTGTTTCAACACTTACATGAAGGAGAAAACGCCATCTTCTGGGGCCGTGTGTTCCATTCCTGAGCAGTTCTCTCTGTTAACCAGAATCTATTTCCTTGTAATTTAAATCTGCTGTCCTGTTTCCTGGCACAACGGCGATCAATTCCAACCCATCTTCTACCTGTCAAGCCTTCATATTGGTTCTCTCAACCTCCCTGCTGCCTGCTTTAGCCAGGGTTGGAATACCATTGTCATGACACTGTAATTAACCCTGCAGTCTATTAATACGAAGGCTTGAATAATTCTAAGTTAACTTCATTTGTGTTATTTTTGCCTGCTGTTTCTTTAACAAGCAAAATACATTGAACACCACTAGGCTAAAGTAAATTCTATTATGTTTCTAATTCTAAAGATGATTGTTCACCACAGGGCAGGGAGCCTTTAAGGAAAAAGCCTAATTTTATCTTGGTTAAAGTATTTGCCTGCTTCTCATTTATTTTTAAATTCTCACATTTGACCTGTTGAAGAGATCTAATGGCAACCCCCCCCAGTTCACTCATATCTTTATTCAGTGTGCATAACATGCATAAACAGAAACCATGGTTTTATCAAACACTATGGCTAGCAAGCTAATAGAATTTGTATAAACTGAGGCATAGAATCAAACTCACATGAAGTATTAGTATCGCTTTATAAAACATTAGTAAGGCCACTCCTGGAATACTGCATTCAGTTTTGGACACAAAAATATAAAAAAGATGTCCAGACTTTGGAAAAAATTAAGAGAAGAGCAAGTAAGATGATTAAAGATGGAGACTAAACCATATGAAGAACTGTTACAGGATTTGGGCTAGTCTAGAGAAAAGAAGGACTAGGGTGACATGATAGCAGTTTTCCAATATTTGAGAGATTGCCACAAAAAAGAGGGAGTCAACTTATTTTCCAAAGCACCAGAGAGCAGGAAAAAGAAACAATGGTGGTAACTGACCAAGGAGAGAATCAACCTGGAATTAACTACCAAACAGTGAGAACAATTAACCAGTGGAACAGCTTGCTTTCAGAAGTTGTGGGTTCTTCATCACTTAAAGTCTTTAAGAAGAGACTGGACAGCCACTTGTCTGAAATGGTAGGGTCTCCTGCTTGAGCAGGGGGTTGGACTAGAAGACCTCCAAGGTCCCTTCCAGCTCTATTCTGAATCTGAATTTGAAAATTCACCGTCTCTGCTTTGCCACAACCCAATTTAAATCTATGTCAGTCAACCCACTCAATGTGCCTGATGACAGGAGCTACAATTCATGAATGCTTATGCCTTTTAAATAAAATGTGCTAGCTGGAAAAGTTAGCTACCAGATGCTTTATAATTTAATGGGCTTGCTATGTAACCCACACTAAAATACTTCAATCACTTTTATGGAGCAAGGGAAAACTAATGGAGACCTACCATTTCCATTTTTTAGCTTTGGTTGAACAAGTTGTGGTTTTCTCACAAACTAAGTTTAAAAAAATGTCAAACTGGAACTGACTGGAACTTCCTACCATTAATTCATTACAGTATTTAGTTGATGGGAAATTTGTTTTTTCATCCAATAACGTACCTTTTAAAATGGGAAGGTTTAGCTATATAGCTTATATTCAAAAATTTTGCTGTCCCCATGGATTACAATCAAGTGATTATATCTTAAATAGCAGATCTGGACACTGAATAGCAAAATGAATTCAATTTAGTTCCTAACAGCCTGGGGCCTTGGAAGGCAACAGTGAAGTGAATCCTCAGCCTGCCAAATATTGCTTTACTTTCAAAATTACAGAATTTTTTTTTTTAGGCTTCAAAGAAGTTTCTTTCAGGTGTGATTTTATATTCTACTTTGCTGGAAGGCAGATTTAATAGGATCCCTCATAAGGAATACATTTACCCTTGTGGTTTAGGATTGGCTGAAGCTATTGGGCATATCCTGTCGTATTGCAAATGTTATAATGATCTGTGAGGTAAACATATTTTCCCCCCATTAGCAAACTTTCCTGGCCATTAGGTTAAATCCTTGCTTACTTGTGGGCAGGAACCCTATTAAAAAATATAAGGCAGTAAATCTTTCTATATTGGTCTGTATGGTAAAAGATGATAAGATAAGCCAGCAAAACAGGTAAGTAGCAATAATAAATAGTCTCTCACCAATTTTACATTGTAGTTATCTGATTTATTATGTTAATATCTGTTTCATTATGCATATTTTATTGTCTGGATAGTTTAATGCTTGTAAGCTACTTTAAGTTTTTGGCCTTTGGCTGTAATAAACTACTAAACTAAACTATGAAAACATCAGCTGGGTTCCATATTTCATTGAGATATTGAATGCTTTTGAAAATTTATGAGTAAGATTTCAATGTCTAGCAGTGGAGAATATAGCAAGAAAGTATACTGAATGGTCCTATGTGGAGACTGAAGGAACAAACTTTTTAAAAACCTATATGCATGCAATCCCAAATGCTAGATAATGAAGCTAATTTATTGAGAACATTGATTATTGATACAGTCTGGCTGGTGGAATCTACCAAGCGATTTTTCTTCAGAGCCTATTACATAAAGATAGAAATTAGATAGAAATCTAGCAGTAGGGTTGTGTGAACATTCATAATTGGTCTCCTAATTTGGATAGCTTCTGGTTAGAGACAGACATGGAAGAAATAATCCATGTAATGATTTTAGAATCTTAAGTATGTGAGTTACTCAAGTTTTGGTTTCATGATTAATGCTTCCAGTCAACATTCTGATTTTTCTTCATTTAATATTGAATGATTTATTTTTCTTGCAGTCTGAGATTTATTTTTCAACAATTTTCTCCGGGACCACAGTTTTTCTTTCATTTGGTATTTCTGATGATCCAGCTTTCACTGTCATCGTTGCATTGATAATACATACTTGTATTATCTTTATAGACACACCGTAAAACTTGACCAATTTAGTTGTTTCATATTCTAAGTGTTGCTTCCTATCATTTATAGAAAATTTTCAATAGGCAGATGAGGTGGCCTGATGCACCATTTAAAAAAAAAATACCCATAATTTATTCTGTTTTATAAAGTCATTAGACTCTAATCAGTAAACATAAATACATATTCAGAACTCCTTTAACTATTTCAATGGATATTAGTTGCCATTTAAAAGAGGTACAATATAGACTCGATGTAATGGGTCTTAGAAATGAGGAATATATATGAAATATTGATTGTTAAAATGACAAAGATTTGGAATGATGTCTATTTGGAAATAATTGTTTAGAATTTAGGGCGACAGTAGAATGTTTAAAATCTAAATGTTTAGAATAAGATTTTGTTTCTTTTTTTTAAAAGAGGTAAATGGATAAAATTTGGAACAAAATTGGTTGAGGGAATGTGAGTAATTGTATTTACTTTATACCAGATCAAATCCTTGCTCTAAAAAGATGTATTTTATGTTTCAAGTTTTTTTTTTTAAAAAAAACTTTTTTTCTAAAAAAAGAACTCCTTTAACTATTTCATTATCCACTTGTAACAAAATATGATATCAAGTACTCTTCCCTTTTCCAATCCAGTTTATAAATCCAACAATTATTATTAATACTTTGTTGGAGTCTGGATTGCAAAATCTTGAATGTTCTGTTGCCTGCATGTGAGATAAATGAAATAGTTCAGAGTTTGGGAACATTTTTTTTAATTCTGGCCATCTTTGGGGAATTGGGATATAAATTAATCTTTTTCTGTCCTTAACACTGCTGTATTTTCTCTATCTGCTTACAAATGGCAAGTAGCACTTTAATTGCATCATATTCTAAACAATTCTGCTATTTCACCAATTTTTGCAGCTTTGTTGTTAAAAATATTTTAAAGGCCCATTTAACTTTCCAGCATATCTGGCTAAAATGATCAAGCATTTTTATGCATAATTGATTCTGGAGAAAAAGACAATTCTTTGGTATGCTCATGCTACTTCTTTATATTATCTTTCTGAAGTACATGTATTCATTATGCCTGTTTAATACATCAGAGTTTCCCTTGATTTCTGTAATTTTCTTGTCTTTCCCATTCAGTTGTTATCCTCAATTTCTTCTATCCTCTATTTTTTGCTGATATATCTTATTGTCTTTGGAAGTAGAATTTAATTGAGCCAATTTTCTTTTCTTTTTTCTTTTTTGCCTTCTACCATACTTTGCTACTTTTTAATAATATCTGTAGACAGGCATTTTACATTCTTTTGATTTTTGCATTTCTGGATATTCTTGTTTTCCTTTCTTTTAATGATGTCACAAAATCATCTACAGATTCACTTCAGAAATTCTATTTATCAGATCTAATCTGTTAATTCTCTTATTTATCCTCTCTGCATAACTATGTGGAATATTAGTGAGATTCCATCTTGTTGTTCTGAGGATTTTATTTCTTTTCTCTAAAATAACTGTCAGTTTGGCAAGAAAATTTTTTGATCTAAATCACAATCAGCACCAGGACTTGTTTTTGCTGGTTGAATAGAGTTTTGCTTACAATGTGTATAGTCAATTATGTATATCATAGAGGTATAAATAAAGTATATAGACAAAATATATAGCCATGGTCAGTGTTATCTCTTTGGTAATGTCCTTTAAAAAAAAAGTTGAAATAAGATATTCATTGTAGACATTGAATTTTCTTAGCAGAACTCCATTAGTCTATCTCCTGCTGTGCTTTGTTTTGTGAGATCATTTTTTTCTGTAAAACTAGATGCTATTTACTTCCAACTTTAGCATTCCAGTCTCCTAGAATAAGGAAACTAATTTGGAAAATGTCAGTATCTGTATTACCATTATGCAAATTATGTAAATCACTTCAGTTGTCAAAAATTCTATCATTTAAATTTAAATGATAGAATTCTCTTACCCTGGGAATGAAAACAGACATTTGCAAAATATTGTAGAACAGGAAATTTTTGTGGTACCAAATAAATAAAGTCTGTCCACCTGTCAGGTGCAAGAAATCAGGTGCCGGTATAGGGTTCAAAAGCATTTTGAGTTTATTCCATGCAACCTATACACAAGCACTACTAACAGTCAAGGTAAAGTGGTGCCAAATAAGTCAACAGACTTCAAGGGGAGCTGGGTTTAGATCTTTTATGGGGGTGCAGAAACTCCAAACTGATGAGGTGTTTAACTCTGCCCTCAAACTCAGCTTGGTCATCTCCTATATCACCCCATTAAACCAAAACTTAGTTAGGAAAAGCATTTGGGGAGGTTGTCTTAAAAATACTTGTGGATAAATGGGGACCAAGGAACAGATAGAAAATTTCCAAATTCAAATAGCTGCAATAATCCTGCTTTCTAGACTGTGAATTGATTAAAGGAGCATTTTATTTATTTATTTCACATATTTTACATATCCTGTTAGAATGCTTACTTTAAGATGAAGTGTCAGCAGAAGTCCAGAAAATTAGATTAATTCTGTAAGTCATGGTTAAATTAACCAGTGGTCAAGATGGTGTATGAATAAAGCACAATTAAATAATCCATATTATAATTTAATTTGATGCATAGCTCTAACAGTATAAAACTTGTTCAATACTCTACGATTCTCTAGTTATTCCTCTGATAAATTTCGTTATATTCATTTTTGCCCTGCTTATCTGCAACAACAATATTAATTTTTGAAAATCATTTTCACCAAATGCTTCATTCTTCTGCTGTTTTGTTTCTGAAGTTAAAAGTCAGTCTGCATTCTGGTTTGTGTTTTCCATGATGAGGAACAGAGGTTCCTGATGGATTAGAAAACCAGCTTTTTAAAACTTCCCAAACACAAGCAATGCAATGAGTTTGTCTAGTGTATCTACAGTTTCTCACTGTGAAGGAGGTTCTGTGCACAATAGACCGTGATCCAATTACGCACACAAACGCACTAAAGCATGCAAGTCGAGAGAGGAGTCTTGAGAAACTATTTGTTTTAATAAAAACACATAACAGCAAGGCCTACAAGAAAACACCAACAGCCAAAAGCTCTCCTCTTAGCGAAGTCCATCAGCTCTTCATGGAGTCTTCCCTCAGCATAGGGAGTTCTCGGTCCTTTGTCTGCTTCCTCGGGAGCAAGGCAATGACTCAGCTCTTTTGCTCCATTGAAGTGACTTCAGCCCTGGAGGCTCTGTGATGTATGCAAGTCTCTGTCTCTCTCCTAGTCTGTGTGAGCCTGTCTCTGTGTCTCTCTTTGGGCTGGGAAAGCCCTCCCTTATATACTTCAAGAATGTCCGTTGGAAAAGGCCCGGGAAAAACTTGAAATCAAATACTGCGGCATGATTGGCCAGTTCAAATTTACAAGCTGATAACCAATCAATAGTTACAGCTAATCCTGAGAGAATTTATCTCTCACACTCACTCTGTATGCAGCCAGATTGCAATATCACTTTTCCCATTGATTGAGCTGATTTAGCTAACTCTGTTCTGGCTAGGCTGGTTTTCTGAGGGGTCCTTCATACTGTCTGTGCTTGCCTGTTTTCTTGCAGATGTTACCCAAACTAGGTAACAGCATCAGTGTTATATAATCATAATCATAATCATAAGTTTATTTGTCAAGCATATATAAGATAACAGGTAAAAGTATAAACATAATTTGAATACATGAAAAGAGTAAGTAAAAAGGAATATTAGGACAGGGATGGTAGGCATGCTGGTGCACTTATGCACATCCCTTACAGACCTCTTAGGAATGGGGTGAGGTCAACAGTAGACAGTTTAAGGTTAAAGTTTTGGGGGTTTGGGGAAGAAACTACAGAGTCAAGTAGAGCATTCCAGGCACTGACCACTCTGTTACTGAAGTCATATTTTCTGCAATCGAGTTTGGAACGGTTTACCTTGAGTTTGTATCTATTATTTGCTCGTGTATTGTTGTGGTTGAAGCTGAAGTAGTCATTGACAGGAAGGACATTGTGGCAGATAATTTTATGTACTATGCTTAGGTCAGACTGAAGTCGGCGTAGTTCTAAGTTGTCTAAGCCCAAAATTTGGAGTCCGGTGGCATAAGGTATTTTATTGCGGTTAGAGGAATGGAGGACTCTTCTCATAAAATATCTCTGGACTCTCTCGATTGTATTTATGTCCAATATGCAGTGCGGGTTCCAGACAGATGAGCTGTATTCAAGAATTGGTCTAGCAAATGTTTTGTATGTTTAGTTAGTAGTACAACACTGATGACATTGCCTAGTTGAGTAATGAAATGTCTGCAAGAAAACAACTAAGCTCAGAGAGCACCATCAGTGCTGAGCTACAAATATTCTTTATTGATATCCCTTTTCTGCCTCACTAATCCATGTGCATCCTATGGAAAGCATTGGGCTCCATGGACACTTAGGAGTTCCCAGTGACTTTAATTCCATACTCCATTCTCTAGATCTTATTTCAGAAGATAGTGGTTGCAGTAGATTAAAGGAGCATTTCATTTATTTATTTTACATATTTTATATATCCTGTTAGAATACTTACTTTAAGATATAGTGTTAGCAGAAACCCAGAAAATTAGGTTAATTCCATAATTCATTATAGTTAATCTTTGAGGTCATTTCCAAATTAAGCAGTGGTACATGACACAACATGGTATGTGAATAAAGCACATGGAAGAAAACAACAGTTAAAAGTTCCCAGTGACTTCAATCCCATACTCCATCATTTTAGGTCTTCTTTCAGAAGATAGATAGTGGTTGGAGTAGAAATCTCCTAGTAAAAGTCATCCAGATGACTAGGTGATATGGATAAACTAAAAATGTATATATGGTTTTTTCCTAGGAGGGAATTTAAGTAAGTCGGGGTGAATTGCTGTGTTGGAATTATGTAGCCTAATAATACCTCTGATACAGTCAGAGGAATTACTAGGCTAGATAACAGTGAAGGAGGAGATGGAGTTAACATTTGGCTGTATTTATGGTGTAACTTCTCCTATCAGTTGTGTTTGGAATATTGTTTCCTCCTGGATTTTAGGTGGAATAGTGTGTCTGCCTTGATTGTTCTACCAGATAAACAAGAACAGTCAAAGAAGATCCTAAACACCAACCAAAACTAGGAGGATAAGTCACAAATAGCAGGAAGTGTTCTGTCCCCGTCTCACACACCCACACAAACAGTCAGCCAGGAGTTAATAAAACCAGCAGTCAGGAATTCCTTTGAGATAACAGAATTGGCAGCAACCCAGTTGCTGCCTGCCAAAGACTTTACTCACAAAGGGAAGTTTTTCTCCTCCATCCAATACACCAAAATAAGTCCACAAAGCCAAAGAATTGTCAAGTTCAGTCCATAATAAATCCAAGGAGGGCATATAACGAAGTTCCAGAAACGCAGTATGACTTGCTAGCTTTTCAGTTTTGTCCATCACAAGGCCTGAATGGCCACCACACCCCCTTTTATCCCCTGTGGGGTGTGGTCCAGTGACTCAGCTTAATCTCTGGCACACCTCTTTCTCTGCTGCACGCGCTTATCTTTCCGACACTATCGGGGATCCAGCCAAGACTCATCTCCGTCGCTGTCTAACTGCGGCTGCTCGGAAGTGCCTGGCTCCTATCTCTTGGCCTTCGGAGGACACCTGAGGCATTGCCAAAGAGGAGGGTCCTGGAGAGGGAGGCCTTGCCAACTCCTCTCTTCACCTTCTGAGTCCTCTCCCTCTGTTAGGACAGGCTCGGGGGTCGGAGTCACAACAGGAAGTTCCATGCAGTGATGATGTTACCTTGCCTACCTAACAACACATCTGCAGGAAAACAACTCATCTCAGAGAACACCAAGAACCCAACAATGTTCCATTTTCTTCTTTGTCAAGTTGGCCTAATTGGAAGGGGAAATAATTTCCTGCACCGTGGGCTTTGTACTACAATAACGATCAGGAAGTTATCTTGCAAATATCATTACATATGTGCAGTTTTGAAATCCTTCAGATCAACTTTTTTTTCCCGATCTGTGGAGCTTTTCCCTGTGATATAATTATATGATAATCATACTTTATAGAAAATCTCTGTTTGATTTTTTTTAACCAAGATAGTAAATTGCTGGTAAATTGCAATGTTTTGCAAACTGTAACCTAATTTTTTTTCTTTTCTAAATCTTTCACATAAACTTCTAGTTGTTATTGTTTTGTTTAAAAAAAAAAAACCTGAACTGTATGGCAATTTGTTCCCATCAGAAGATAAAATTATCTCTCCTTCAAGGTTGAGTGGCTGTAATTGCCCATCATATAAATCTCTTGTCAAATAATGCCCTCTGGCAACATGACACTAATAATTGTTCAATTACCTTTTTTTAAAAAAGCCTTCAAATGACCAGACTCATAATGATGGAACTTTATTAATAGGTAGTGTTTTAAATGCATAGGGGGACAATGTTTTGTTATAGAAGATAAGTTTAGATTTCCAATTAAGGTATGCCTTTCTCCCTCAAAAGTTTGAAATGATTGTAAAGATGCTTTTCATCAGCTTCCAATTAATTGCACTCTTGCTACACTAAATGCTCCTTGGTGAACAGTCAAGAAACAGATACTGTAATCTATAAAAAATTACATTTATCTATGATTGGAGTAGTATCAAGTTGTACAAATAAACTTAAATGTGCAATTTCCTTGATACGGATCTTGCAATACAGTGTCATGTTTAATGGGGAAGCTCTTCCTCCAGAGATTCTATGATCCTATAATCTTTGTGTTTGGATTGGCAGTTGTTATTTATTTATTCTTTTTATTATTATTTTATACCTAGCTATCCAGTCTGAAATAGTTCAAAGACAGTTTTATTTCAAATAAATAAACCTGGTGAATTTTGCCATGACAACGAGATTCATGACGACAAAGCCAGAAGAAGAAAACTAGAGTCTGATCGAACACTTAGATTGGACTCACACATTGTACTGAACTATAATATGCTATTTTGGGTGTTGCACATTGTGAATAGAGTCTGCTCAGTGCAATTGGTGGTCCTCAACTTACGACTGCTTGTTTAATGACTGCTCACAGTTACAACAGTCTTGGAAAAAATGACTTGTGACTTTTGCTCACCCTTATTACTCTTAAGCCCCTCTGTGGTTGCAAGGTCACTATTTGGGCACCTGGCAACCAGTTCACATTTAGGACTGTTTGCAGTGTCCAGTTGTCATCTGATCGCAATTTTCAACCCTTTTTGCCGATTTCTGACAAAAAAGGTTGTAGGGAATGCAGGATTCACTAAACAACTTCATGATTTGCTCAATGATTGTATCTATCATCCATCCATCCATCCATCCATCCATCCATCATAACCCCTTGCTTGAATGGCTATTCAATCAATCAATCAATCAATTTATCAATTTATATGGCTGCCCATCTCAAATTCCTGACTCTGAGTGGCTAACAACAGTTGTAAACATCATAAAACATATCACTATAAAAACAGCACATACATAATCAACAGCCAAGGTAAAACAAACAAACCACCCAACCAAAACAGAACCAACAAAAGCAAGTCAACATAATCATTGAACAGCTCTGCCATGCACCCAGATCCTGAGTCTGGTGACACAACCATATCTTTAAAGCCTTATGAAAAGCCAGCAGGGTCCCTTGGGGTTATTTCCAAGGAGCAGGTGCTTTGACAGAAAATATTCTCTTCCTGGGCCTTGCTAGATGGTGGTCTGTAATAGACGGGATCAAGCTTGGCTCTCCTTGACAGACCTAATGAGATGAGTAGACCAGTGGTGGGTTGGTCCCGGTTCGGTCCGGTTCTATAGAACCGGTAGTAAAACCGGCATGAGGCTCCGCCCATCCACCACAATGTCATCATGGGTGATCTGCACATGCACATAACCTTCCGCACGTGCGCAGAAATGCGTGCGCTCCCACTGCGAACTGGTAGTAAAGGTAAGAAGAACCTACTCCAGAGTAGGCATAATTGGAGAGTGGTGGCCCTCCCAAATAACTCAGCCCCATGCCATGAAGTTCTTTATAAGTCAAAAGGAAAAAGGTAAAGGTTTCCCTGTCCAATTGTGTTCAACTCTATGGTGCAGTGCTCATCTCCATGTTTTGGCTGAGGGTGTTAACATTGTCTGAAGACCTTTTCCATGATCATGTGGCCAGCATGACTATACGCCAAGGTGCACGGAATGCAATTACTTTCCCACCGAAGTGGTACTTATTTATCTACTTGCATTTGCATACTTTCAAACTGCTAGGTGGACAGGAGCTGGAGCAGGAACAGGAGCTCACCCCATTGCGTGGCACTCAGGTCTCAAACCTGGGCCATCAGCTTTCAAGCTGAGAAGCCTGAATTAAATCCAGAATCAAAATGCAGCTTGCAGAACTGATGCCTAACATGCACTGAAGAAGGAGTGTGTATAATTGCCCACACTGCTCCGTTCTATACAAGCTGTAGTTACTTGTGAGCAGACTATTTGCATGGCAGTAATTGCTATAGTCTTAGACTAGTTATGTTGCCTGTTGTACAGCAGTTATTTGTTCTGAAAAATGAACTTTCACCAGAGTATAATAAGTGTGATCAAATTTAAAACTCGTGATATTGCTATATAACGTACAGTCACTTGCAAAATCAATATAGTCACTTTTAATTTCATCCGGCTACCCTGAATTTTGCATTTTTTGACAGATTTCTCAAAATTATTTCTTGGTTCCCCGGTAATAATTCACATTGATTGTTTTGTATCTGATCAAGTGAACAGTAATAAACTACTGGATTAAATGCTGCTAAAGTCAGCACATATACACATATTGTCTTATCAAAGGTTTCTTGCTTTCGAATCAAAGCATTTAAAGCTTCCATTTCTTTGTTTCAAAATAGATTTTAGGTTTTTTTTTTAAAGGAGAAATATGGATTTGGCTAAAATTATAGTATGCAATAGATTATAGTGGTGTCTTAAGAATTTTAGTGACAGGATGAGAGAAGGACAAAGGAAGGCATGCCAATGATCATTTTTTTTCTCTATCTGTGAAAGAAGGATCCTTTCAAACAGTCCATTAGCTTTTCACATGTCCATTAGCTTTTCAATTCCATTGTAGATAGCAGATACCCATCACTTGCATATATACATGTTAAATATGGATCTCTGCAAAAGAAAATAAATTTGTCCTTGCGGAATTCTGCTGTCCACATTCAATCCATGAGTTGATTGGACAGGCAAGGTCCAATCACTGACTCTCTTATCCTTCTATCACGAAAGTCTAAAAGTCTTCTAGGTTCTAAAATATCACAAGACCTAAAATGGACACCTAACATCAAAAATGTCATCAAAAAAGCATAACAAAGAATGTTCTTTCTGCGCCAACTCAGAAAGCACAAACTGCTCAAGGAGCTGCTGATCCAGTTCTACAGAGGAATTATTGAGTCTGTCATCTGCACCTCTATAACTGCCTGATTTGGTTCTGCAACCCAACAACACAGACACAGACTTCAGAGGATCATTAGAACTTTGACTTTGACTTTAATTAGATTTCTATACTGCCCTTCTCCTGAAGGACTCAGGGCGGTGTACAGCCATACTAAAACACATATAATTTACAAAATTTAAAAAACCATTAAAATCGAATATACAAAAATTTGGCCCACAAATTAAAACTAACGTACACCCATTTAAAATTCATATTAATGTTAGGCCAGCCCGGCTTGTTGAAATAAAAGGGTCTTCAGAGCGCGGCGAAAGGTGCGCAGGTCAGAGATCATACGTACATCTAGGGACAGCTCATTCCAGAGGGCTGGTGCCCCCACAGAGAAGGCTCTCCCCCTGGGTGTCGCCAGTCGACATTGTTTGGCCGCCGGCACCCTGAGGAGACCCTCTCTGTGGGAGCGAGTTGGCCGGTGAGAGGCTGTTGATGGCAGAAGGTGGTCTCGTAAATACCCCGGTCCTAAGCCATGGTGTGCTTTGAAGGTGGTAACCAACACTTTGAATCGCACCCGGAAGACCACTGGGAGCCAGTGCAGCTCGCGCAGGAGAGGTGTCACATGGATGCGACAAGTGATGCGACACATCACCCGCGCTGCCGCATTCTGGACCAGTTGGAACCTCCGAGTGCTCTTCAAGGGGAGTCCCATATAGAGAACGGCAGAAAAAACAATTACTACCAACCTGTCTTCCATTGAGGACCTGTATACTGCATGAGTCAAAAAGAGGGCTGGGAAAATGTTTACAGACCCCTCACATCCTGGACATAAACTGTTTCAACTCCTACCCTCAAAACGATGCTATAGAGCACTGCACACCAGAACAACTAGATACAAGGACAGTTTTTTCTCAAATGCCATCACTCTGCTAAGCAAATAATTCCCTCAACACTGTCAAACTATTTACTAAGTCTGCACTACTATTAATCTTCTATTCATTCCTATCACCCATCTCCTTCCACTAATGACTGTATGACTGTAACTTTGTTGCTGGTATTCTTATCCTTACGATTTATATTGACTGTTTCCTAATATGATTTGATTGCTTATTTTTCCCTATGACTATCATTAAGTGTTGTACTTTATGATTCTTGACAAATGTGTCTTTTCTTTTATGTACACTGAGAGTGTATGTATCAAGACAAATTCCTTGTGTGTCCAATCACACTTGGCCAATAAAGAATTCTATTCTATTCTATTCTATTCTATTCTATTCTATTCTATTCTATTCTATTCTATTCTATTCTATTCTATTCTATTCTATTCTATTCTATTCTATTCTATTCTATTCTAAAACCTACAAGGGGAATTAGTCCTGAAGGTAGCACAGATTGTGAAAGGGATCCTTCACTTCTTTGGAGAGCCCAAAATATCCCTTTGAAGAACTTCACATAAACTGAAACTTCTAGTTAGCGAAATGATTTCTTCATTCAGAAATTGGGCCTCTGTTCATGCAGAAAGTGTTGTATCAAGGAGGATCTTCTGATACAGGCAATTCATCATCTCACCTTGATCCTCCTCAAGTGAGGGACTTTCAAAGCCCCCCCCCCCCACACACACTTCTTGTTTTGTTTTGTACCTCTGTTCTCTTTCTCTCTCTAATATTAAAAATAAATATATACATTACAATAGGGAAGCTCAGTCATCATGTTACACCTTGGTGTATTTTAAGCATATTTGTTGTTTTCCTTGTTGTATTTTAAGCATATTATCTTCTAAAGCCACAATTGTCTCAATTCACACAATACATTAAATGAAATAAACACTGCAGTGGCTGAGCATGTTGTGTGTAACAGGCCATCTCACATTGCTTTGTGTGTATTGTACTAGGCTCCAATGGGGTTCAAATATTCGATTTAGGTCGACAAGTCAATTGGATCTGAAAAGTCAATGGAACTAAAAAGAAAAAAAAAACCCTATTGTATATTGTCACAATAGTTGATCCAATTTGAAAAGCCAGTTTGATTGCATTGCCTCTAAATCAAATCTCTGAATTGAAAATTCTTAGACTTCTAATTAGTACAGTTCTCTATCCATCTAAAATGCTCTTAGCAGGAGGCCTTATCCACCCTGCTGTCAGCAATAGTTTCTCCATCCGATGCCTTCTTAAGCGTAAGTTCCTCACAAACCTTCTCTCCTTTTTCAGCACAAGAAGGAGGCTGTTTTAGATTTCTTTTCAGTTGGAAAAGGTCAGCTCAAAAACCGATTAACATATGTGTGAGATATCTGATATGTATTATCTCCCTACCCAGGTTTTCCACTCATTGTGTGGAAAAGGAGACTTTCAGAAGGAGAGAGAGAGAGAGAGAGAGAGAGAGAGAGAGAGAGAGAGAAGAAATCTGCTTTAAGGGAAACTGGAGGACAGGGTAGATAGAAAAAGCGTTGATAAAATCTGTAACTTCATAAATCATGTTTAAAATATATTACAATAGCATCTTGCTTTTAAAATAAATGTTGCATGAAAGATTAGCATTCCTTGTCCAGTCAAAGGGTTGGAAGGTGAAGAATGAAACAGTGCTCATTTTGTTTTAAGCATGGGTAAGCTTCCTATCTGGTTAAGGAGGCTGCAATCTCATTCTTATTTTCTTTTCTTGAAGAGAGCCACACTGAAAATGTAATGCATTCATAAAACAGTACAATTTCTTTTGCTTCATGGCAAAATAGAGCAGGAAATTAAAAGATTAAGAATTAAGTGCTCGCTGTAGCTACAATAAATATATAAAGCATTACAGTATGTGACACACACACCCCCATTTCTTTTCTGAAGGTGCCATGGAATGTATTTCTAGTAAAAATATTTTCAAAAAGAAGCAAAGTCACTATTTAGGGGGGGAAAAGGGAAGAGGATTTTTTTTAAAAAAATAATAATTTTTAAGACAATCTAAATTCTGGTCTGGCTTTCCAGGCTCATAATGCTACCTTTGGTTAATAAGCAGTCTGAAGTTAAGTATTGTGGAGCAAGCTATATCATGAAATATGGTGTTGGGCCAGTGGTGGGTTTCAAAATTTTTTACTACTGGTTCTGTGGGTGTGGCTTGGTGGGCGTGGTGTGGCATGGCTTGGTGGGCGTGGTAGGGGAAGGATACTGTAAAATCTCCATTCCCACCCCACTCCAGGGGAAGGTTACTGCAAAATCCCCATTTCCTCCCAATCAGCTGGGACTCAGGAGGCAGAGAATAGATGGGGGCAGGGCCAGGCAGAATTTTTACTACCGGTTCTCCGAACTACTCAAAAATTCCGCTACTGGTTCTCCAGAACAGGTCAGAACCTGCTGAAACCCACCTCTGTGTTGGGCATAGTCATTTAATTTTAGTTTATTTACAAACTGTATAACAGTGACAAGCATCTTGGATACTTATGGTTATTTTGCTTCCTCAGTAAGTTCCAGCAAGGCCCATCTCACTCCAGGTCCCATTAGAAAAGCAATGTCATCTTCAGGACCCCAGAGATAAGCCTTTTGTAGGAGAATACCAGCTGAACCCGAGGGAGGGGTCAAACGTGTCATCAGCCATGAATCCCTTTGCACCCACAAGAGATTAAGTCCACCAATTTGCTTGGACCATTAGTAGTTCAGATTCTTGTAGAGAACTTAAGCTTGCAATAAACCTTTATACTCTTTTGAACTGCCTGATCTTCTGATTTCCCTGGAGCTTGACACCTTTTCTGTGGTTGTGTTTGCCTATGGAACAGCATTCCCCTAAAGTCCATTCAACTTTGGCAATGTTGAGTTGTGTGAATTTCAACTCCCCAGAATTCTGGGAATTGAAGTCCACCCATCTTAACATTATCAAGGTTGAGAAACAGGGCTATATAATGCTGATTTTGCTTTGTTTCTAAAAAGCCTTAAGATCCAGCAGGAAAGATGGGTTGAGATTTTGTTGTTGTTAGTTGCAAAGTCATGTCCAACCCATCGCGACCCCATGGACAACATTCCTCCAGGGCTTCCTGTTCTCTACCATCCTCTGGAGTCCATTTAAGTTCACGCCTACTGCTTCAGTAACTCCATCCAGCCACCTCATTCTCTGCCGTCCCCTTCTTCTTTTGCCCTCAATCGTTCCCAGCATTAGGCTCTTCTCCAGTGAGTCCTTCCTTCTCATTAGGTGGCCATTAGGTGGCCAAAGTATTTGAGTTTCATCTTCAGGATCTGGCCTTCTAAAGAGCAGTCAGGTTTGATCTCCTCTAGGACTGACCAGTTTGATTGCCTTGCAGTCCAAGGGACTCGCAGGAGTCTTCTCCAGCACCAGAGTTCAAAGGCCTCAATTCTTTGGTGCTCAGCCTTTCTTATGGTCCAACTTTCAGAGCCATACATTGCAACTGGGAAAACCATAGTCTTGACTATACGCACTTTTGTTGGCAGGTGATGTCTCTGCTTTTTAGTATGCTGTCTACATTTGCCATAGCTTTTCTCCCCAGGAGCAAGCGTCTTTTAATTTCTTGGCTGCAGTCCCCATTTACGGTGATCTTGGAGCCCAGGAAAATAAAATCTGTCACTGCCTCCATTTCTTCCCCATCTACTTGCCAGGGTTGAGATTCTGCTCCTTAATATATATCATTACTGATCTTCTGGTTGGTTTTATTGTTTTTTCTGACATGGATGCTTGATGATTCTTCATAATAACTTATTATTTTCAGGTTTTGGGGGATAGTTTGTGCACCATCTGGCAATGAGATTGAAGTGGCCTCTCATCTCATTCCAACAATTAAATGAATACCCCTTGATTATTTTGCTTCAATGTATTGTATTTGCAGATGCAGAAATGCATCCATTGTTTCTAAGTACATTAAGAGACCCAAATTGGATCAGACCAGGAGTTCATCTTGTCCAGTATTTTGTGTCAAATAGTGACCAACAGGATATACCACATTTGGGAAATTTAGAAGCCTGGACTTTCTTGCAATCACTATTCCGGGTTGCCAGTGCTGGAAGAAATATCCATCTGGTTCAGTTCCAAGCTGGGAGAAAGACACTGGAAACCATGAAGGCTGATTGGAAAGATGATTTAATGATGAACAGGACCACCAAGCACATGGTCCTGATGCAGTTGACAAAATAGAGTTAAGAGTGGAGGGGTTTTATACCTTCTTTGGGCTTTGTATTTGAGCTTCCTATTCCTGTACCAGAACATGTCCTTTAATATTCTATTGGCTGTCGTTGGATTCCTATGGGGTCATATAGGGGTCATAGCTGGCTCTATAGGCAAAAATGGAAATGCAAATTCTAGGTGCTTGTCTGAGCTAATCTGGTCAACCTCTGGCTTATTGTTTATTTGAGCTCCCAGGTGAAGTTTGGACTGCCTTGGGATGGTGCAATAAAGGAGCTTGTGCTCTGAAAGAGTGTTGGGCAATTCCTGTTGTGTCTTAATGGCGTTCATCCAGTGTTGGATCTTGGGTGAGGGGCTGCTTCTAATCCTACCATTCTGCCTTTGTTCAGACTTTGCTGCAGGGAGTTTCAAAATACCCTGTCTTGAATGGATTTCTGCCTGCAGTATTTGCTTTGCTTATGGATAGAGCTATCTAGATGCTTGTCTTCCGCTTTCAATAAATTCTTTATCTCTTAAGTGTTGGCATCTGCTGTGGGCTATTAAGAAAGACCTGGGGACTTAAATATAAATAATATTTAATATTTTTAATATTTCCCAAAATATTTCATTCTTCTAGGAGAGGTAGGGGCTTCCCACACCAGCAAATAGCCACTAAAACTAGTACTATTGACACAGATGCTGCCTCCATGATTTTATTCAGTCCTCTTTGCACATGGCTGTGGTTACTCCTAGCTGTGGAAGCAAGTTTCTCTGTTTAACTGTGATGCGAGTAAAGAAACAATTTGCTTCTTTTTGATTTGGAATCTCATTGCATTGTATTTTATGGGATGACCTTGCGTTCTAGCTTTGTGAGAAGAGGAAAAAAAAACTTCTCTCTATTCACTTTATTTATTCTCTGTGTGATTTTTTTATATCCCTGTTGCAGCTTTTCTTATTGTATATCATTCTTTGCTAAAAAGTCCTGTAGTCTAGAAAGGCAGAATTTTTGTTTGGTAATTAGTCAATGTGACTGCGGCTATTCCTTTGAAAATGCTGTTTGAGAAATATCCAACACGTATGTGTGTTGGTACGTTTTAAATTGCTCCTCTGTGATAACACCGGAGGTATTTTATATTTATATTATCTATTATCTGGGGTATCTTAAAGAAAAGGTCAGAATTGGAGAAAAGTCAATCATCTTCTCTTCATTTTTTCTGTAATATACGAGCTGGCAGACTTGTTAGCTTAGGTAACTCCTTACGTGTATGAGATGATTGGATATTTAATCTAGACATGTGAAATTTGCAGGGCACAATATAGGCGTCCTGGGACCATATATCTTCAATTATTTATTGTTTTGCGGCTGCTATGCTGCTTCAACCAGATGTTCTGCAGATACAGGTGGGAAACTATTTCAAAATCTAAATGTGAAGCACAGATATTGGTTTCCATAGAGAGAGATGATTAAGGCTCCATGGCCACTATAAACATCTTGGTTATGGAACTAAAGCCACATCACGTTTTTCTGCACGGAAAATTCTTCTAGCATGAGTAGAAGGGAGATTCTCATAGATACCCTTTCCATAACTTCCTTAACATGTTTCAGAAGTGGGTACAAGAATTAAGAAGATAGACTTTAAGATTATGGGTTGCTTTCCCTTGAATATGAGAAACAGTCCATTAGTAGAAATTGCATAATACTTTCCTTTGCTTTTTAAACCTTAGAAAGGAAGAAGGAATCACATACTCTAGAAAAAGTGCAGAGAAGAGCAACCAGGATGATTAGGGGACTGGAGGCTAAAACATATGAAGAACGGTTGCAGGAACTGGGAATGGCTAGTCTAGTGAAGAGAAGGACCAGGGAAGACATGATAGCAGTCTTCCAATATTTGAGGGGCTGCCACAGAGAGGAGGAGAGATCAAGCTATTTTCCAAACCACCCGAAGGCCAGACAAGGAATAATGGATGGAAAATGAACAAAGAGAGATTCAACCTAGAAATAAGGAGAAATGTTCTGACAGTGAGAACAATCAACCAAAGGAACAGAAGTTGCCTTTGGAAGTTGTGGGGGCTTCATCACTTGAGACTTTCAAGAAGAGATTGGACTGCCATTTGTCAGAAATGGTGTAGGGTCTCCTGCCTGGGCGGGGGGTTGGACTAGATGACCTACAAGGTCCCTTCCAACTCTGTTAATCAGATACTGTTTCTCACTTGTGAGATACATAAGGGTGCACGGTTCTCACTCTAAGCCCCCGTGGCAGCTTTTGGTCCACCAATCTGCTGGTTCATATTGATTGTTCTGTTTAAGATGTTATAATCAGGTTAAGGAATCTACCAGTACTTGGAACATGCCTCATGACTTTTCTGCAGGTCTGAACTGAGCAGTCTTTGCCTGTCTGGAATCTTCAGTTAGCTATTTCCCCATTTCCTCAATCTCTTTCTCTTGTAGAGGGGCATAATTTACCGTGAAAATATATAAATATATATTTGTTTATTAGGGCGGGACTTTAACAGACCACAGTATAAAGGTAGTCCTTGACCCAACATTTCTGTTGTTAAGTGAAACACTTATTAAGTGGGTTTTGTCCTATTTTACGATCTTTCTTGCCACAGTTGTTAAGTGAATCACTGCAGTTGATAAGTTAATAACATGGTCATTAAGTGAAGCCAGCTTCTCCATTGATTTTGCTTGTCAAAAGGTCACAAAAGGAGATCTCGTGACCCCGGGATACAGCACTGGTTGTAAGTGTGAACCAGTTGCCAAGTATCTGACTTTTGATCACATGATCATGGGAATGCTGCAAAGGTCGTAACTGTGAAAAACAGTCATAAGTCCCTTTTTTCAGTGTCGTTGTAACTTTGAACGGTCACTAAATGAACTGTTGTAAGTTGAGGACTGCCTGTATAGAACCGTTGCAGAAGACTACGGAAATATACTTGAGAAGGAATGCATGGGCAGTTAAATAGCATGGCACTTAGATTTATATACCACTTCACAGTGCTTTACAGCCCTCTCTAAGCGGTTTACAGAGTCACAATATTGCCCCCAACAATCTGGGTCCTCATTTTACTGACCTCGGAAGGATGCAAGGCTGAGTCAACCTTGAATGCAATAAAATAAATGTTAGCTTAGCCCTGAAAGAGAGGAGAGGGTGAGGAAGAAACTGAGTAAGTTCCTGTCTTGATGCTCTTTGGCATGAGACGGGAGGCAGAGAGAAACTCATTCGAAGTTTTGACAGTGTGCTATTGTACAATGCGGCCATAAAGCAAAATTCCAGGATTCTTCATGGAGTTTATTTCTGACTTGGCTTACCTTGAGGGTCTGACAACAGTGCAGCGATCCAGATCCAAACAGCAAAATATGGCTTATTCTATACTAAGTTTTTCATTCGCATTTTGTCTTTACTTTTCTGACCTGAAGAAGTGCTTATAAAATATAGATAAATGTGAAATTCAGTGGATTTCATTTCATTTTCAGACTGCACGTTAACTAGCGTCTGAAATGTGAGCCAAATGAAAATCGCAACCATCACTTCAAGGGGCTTGAGAATTTTGAAATAATCTTTTACCATTTGTTTGCTAGGTATTTCACATCTGCATCCAAGATTCAATTAAATTAGGAAAGTATGGAAAGTAATAACTGAAGTTCAAGAATTACAGATTTCTTTCTAGTACTACTGCCTGCTAATCTGTATTTTTCATAGTAAAGAAAAACAATTTCACGTACAAGCAGTGAAACAGAGGCTCATGGGCGCATGTCACTGCCTAAGAGTCACCTGAATTTCTCTCCCCTCCCCTAAATAGAAGTCATTTAGGAAATATGTCACTTTTGAAATAACCTTTAGTCGCAACCTTGTCATATTATTAGTTGACACCCAGCAGTTCAAATCCCAGAGGAGGGCAAAACTCGCCTTTTGAAATCTGCACACATACATTACTTGTAACATTAATACCCAATTTCACAGATTCATGACAAGTATAGCTTGAAGACATGATGCCACTAAATCATTCTGCTAAGGAGAAATTGAATAGCTGGCTGTAAAATGTAATTTTCAAAAAAAATACTTTGAAGGATCATTACCCAATTTTGGAAGAATCTGCAATTTCAAGGATATGTGATACTAGACTGAAAGTTAGAAACCTGGGGAATGAAATCTTTTCATACCTTTAGATTTGTGTAAATGCATGCCTTACTTTGATTACACACTGAAACGTTTACAATTCTTTTTTAAAAAAATCTTCTAATAGGTTGAATAATTTTTCTTTCCATTGAATAATGTTCAATGTAATATAATATATTACATTGTATGTAATATAATATTATATATATATATATATATATATATATATATATATATATATATATATATATATATATATATAATATTACAAGCGTGTTATGATTTATTATGTGAGAAAATCATGAAAATGTTAAAAGAATAAAGTGAAATCAGTGAAATAGTACTTGTGGAATAAAATCATGTCAGATTATACAACAGAGGCAGAATCTGTGTTCTGTTCCAGCTGTGTTCAGCCATCAGCATTTCAGACATTAAGAGGACCTTTGACCTAAGACAGAAATTGTAGTGAGTAAGGTTCAACTTCAGTTTTCAGACTGAACTAAAGGACCTAAATTGTGTGATACTTTCAGTCCAAAGAGAAGATGATAGGTTGACCTTCTCAAATTATGATTTCCTGAAGACTAGGACTATCTAATTTGGGTTGATCCCCAAGGTCTACTAAAGCTTTATTCTTTGAAGGTGTGTAGACCACTCTTCAATCACGAAGGACTCTGTGATTTACAGAGCTATTATTGTTGTGAAGGTGCTGTAAGGAATTTGTTCACTGAGCCTCCACCTCAATCTCAACTTGACATGGTGGCAGGAACATCTCTAATGGCTCTTTGTGTGTTTCTATTTACATTTTCAGTAGGGAAGGAATCTACAAATTTGAGGATTTAAGCATCTAGATTCTAGACACTTACCCATCCTTTCTTGTGCCCCATCAAAATGTACCATTGTGATTCTCTCGTATCTTCCTCTCCATTGAAAGGGAAGCAGAATGTCATAAAGAAATAGTAATCTCCGTGCGCCTCTAAACATGGAGATTACTATCAGTTTTCTCGAACAAAAGCTATGTTGGGATCCAGGTGAAAATCAAATGAAATCATGCTTTCCTCTTTGAAACCTGCAGCTGAATTATAGGGAAGCTCTGAAAAAATAAGGGCATGGATCAGTGAGAGATGCTATAGACAAAATAAAATTAAAAACAACTATTGACACAGTGCCACGGAATAGATGAGAGGACTGTAGGGGAAAAAACAATAAGGCATATTGTTTCCCTTGTTTGATCTGTCTCTGAGCAGGAGGTATTCAGATTCAGTCTTCTGTGTGACATTTCTAGTGGAAAGAAGACAACGAATAGAGCAGGCTGCTTAGCAGAAAACAGATTGTTGCTTCTCCGCAGTAAAATGGATAAAGAATGGATTAGATTATAAGAGTGAAGGGGATACCGAGCACACTGATAGAGCTACTGTCATGAAAAGATCTTCATAACTCATATTTCTGGCATCTCAGGTATAGATTTTAACTGGAGAGAAGAAAGTATGATCGTATACCCTTTGGGTAAAATGTTTTTGAGTTAATCAATAGCCATTCTGTGAAATAGGGAATAACCTTTAAGTACAGATACTTCCCAGGCTTGGTTTGGCTTGTAAATAAAGTCTCTTTTTTTACGATGAAGTGTAGGCAGGCAATTCAGTGAAATGTTCCCTAAATATTTGGCAGTGGGAACACATCTGCACTACCAAGAGTGATGAAGTTTAGGCTTGTTGGACTTTTTTAATCTAATTGATTTAATATTCCATGCCACACACATTGATTTTCAGAGTTCATTGACTTTGTCATGGATGATAGCTGACTGAAGCCTTGTCGTGAATAATTTGGACATAATCTTAGCATATCTGATCATGTGAAAGGCATATGGAATGTATTTAAAACATGTGGCCCTTCAAAGCCTTTTCCATCGTCAACTCCCATGAGTGGTGTTACTGATTTTAATATCCAAGTCAGACTTTTAGATTTCAGAAGGGAATCTTTACATTTTATCTAAAATGGGCAGAGCACAAACAAACACTTCTGGTTACAAAATATGTACATGAGGCTTTGATATTATAATTTTAATATAATTAAAACTTTCTTACATTTAAAAAGCATAATCAATGCTCCTGTAGAAGAAATAAATCCTGGTCAAAGCTGTGCTAGACAGCCTGTAGCAAATATTATAATCCTGGGAAGAATTATCTTGATGGTAAAATGAAGACCCAGATTGTTGCAGACAATATGCTGATTCTTTAATTATTTAGACTAAGAGTGTCAGAGTTCCAGAAAAACCCCAACTCCAAGTAAAGACACAGAAGCAAGCATTTCTCAAAGTTCTCTTTACTAGAATAGGCACATCTGGGAAATCCCGAATCTGAAAAGCCCAGGTTTTCCTTCAGTAAGTCAAAGCTCCCAAAATCATCCCCTTACTATGCAGTGGTATATAAGTCTAATAGCTAGTGCTATTTCCTTCTCCATCTATGAACTGTTGAAATGTAGAGCATGTGATTTTGAAATACATATTTCCTGTGTTTTTTCTTTGGAGAATTCTGCTTTATAAGAAATAAAAGTTTGATAGAAGAATCTTTGGAGAATTTTGTTTTTTGCAAATTCCACTGGAATTTAGCCTGATCTGAAACTGAAGGTTCACCCATACATTATTGTTCAGACCTAGCATTACACCACATGCTGTGTGATACAGAGTTTAGCACAGCTTTGAAATTTTGCTATATTCAGAAAAGCAGAGGTTCAATTAAAATGTGGCTTTTAGAAGAGGAAACTTGTGAAAATAGACTAACCAGGCAGCCATAAACCCAGGTCACTGCATTCCAGTATCTCCATATTCCCACAAGCCCAAGCATGCAGGATAGTGATGGGAAATTTATAACATTTGCATCTTTTCCTGCTGTGATTGATTATGATAAATAACTCTGTCTCGATGAGAGTGCATTTTAGGACTGAATGCAGTTCTAAACTTCTGCAATGTTTAGAGATGAGGCAAAAGCTAGAAACACTGACGATTCTTTGAAACCTGGGAAGTCCCTATTTTTCCCCTTGTCTAAGCATTTCTTTCTAACAGTAGAATTTCTGATGCTGGGATAACTACCTACATAGGGTGAACATTTATAACATCCATACCCTTTCTTTGACCTTGAAAGAGGAAATTAGTGTTCAGAGTAATAGAGTTGCAGCTTAAAATGTTCAACTGAATATATAATTATACTTAAGAATAATCACACGTTATCTCTAGGTCAAATTCATACAAGCAATGTTACACATAATTTATTCTTTGTCAGTGCCACAATTTATTCCATTTATTGTAGTAAAGAAAACTGATTTCTTGATTTCCTCTCTTCCTATTAAACATTATATTTTTAATAAATACAAATCAAGTTTCCTTCCTTCCTTCCTTCCTTCCTTCCTTCCTTCCTTCCTTCCTTCCTTCCTTCCTTCCTTCCTTCCTTCCTCTCTATTTTTTGGCAACAACTTCCCATCTAATGTTTGGAACGTAACTTTCCATAACTTAATTAAAAGCCTGCCTCATTGCAAAACCACCTTAATTTTATTGCTCTGGTTTTCAAATTTGAAACACTGTTTACCAAATAATGCAATAAAGGACTAGAAGTTCATTACAGTAGCCAATAAATAATAATGTAAAATGTGAGATACAGCAATAAAAAAAATCGATATAAAATAATTCACTTATGGTGGCACACATTTATTTTTAACTATTCAGGCGCCTTTATTGTGCTAATCATAGAGGTGATTTGGGGCTGGAGGTGAGAGAGATTTTAGATAATTTTTTTTTTATTTCCCAGGATAAATGTATATTGGCACATAGTTATTCTTGCAGAATCAGCATTTCCCAAACTTGGCAGTACTATGCTCACACCCTTCCTTTGTTTTGTAGCATGTTCACACATCAACAACAACAATAAAATTTCTTCCTCAACAATCGCTCAACTTCAATTTGCAGATTGCAGTATTTCGTTATTATTCCTAGTTGTTTCTCTTCAATTTGTGCATCACCTGGTATTGCAATAAAAACTCTTGTTCATTGATATTGCAGTACCAGGTGATCCACAAATTGAAGAGAAACAACTAGGAATAATTACAAAATACTGCAATCTTCAAGGTGAAGATGAGCAATTGTGGAGGAAGAAATCAATGGTTGTACCAATAGTAATAGGAACCTTTTGTGCAATGCCCAAAGGGCTGCCTAGATACATGAAAATTCTGAACTTATCAGACCTGAATATTTTGACTTTGCAAAAAACCACCTTACCCAGAATTGCCTACTTATTCAGATGCTACCTTAACAGCTCTTTTAAGTCCTCGGTTAGGACTTGAACTGTTAAGTTTTTACCAGTTCCAGACTGTGAATCGAATTGAAGATTAAATCTTAAATAATAATAATAAAGTGGATTCTGCAGTAGTGGAAGAATCTATTCCATTGCCATTCTTCAAATAAAAAATTAGTTTAGAACAACTGATTTATATCATTGGAACAAAATGAAGCACTTCTTGTTCTTCGCTCAAACAGATCATTATCTTGGCCCATTGTGTTCTTTGTGATAACTTTCTTATTATGTAAACTGAGTTGGCAATTCATATAAATTGCATCCTGCACCATAAACATAATGGGAGATTGGCAGGATGGTTCCTTCTGCTTTCAAATTGCACTGAGCAGGAGGAGAGATCACAAATTAAAATGGTGTTCCTGATCATGGGCCAAGGGACACTTCAATAAATGGAGGACACCATGGATTTTCACCCCTAACTCTACTCGGCTTCTTTTCAAACATGGTATCTTTTCTTATTTCCTTAACCTAGATTCAAACTTCTCATTGCCCATTGGATAGTTGCAGATCTTTCTTGATAAGTGCGAGAAACTAGGACAAGAAAATTAATGGCAAAAATGAGGCATTTCTTCAAACACTCATTCCCAAAGGTTTGAAAGCTGATGCATTTGTCGAAAAACCTTTTCTTTAATCTTCCTTGCTGGATAATCCATGCATGATGCTCCATCATTTTTCAAGAACGACAAAATATTATATTTTATGACTTTCTTTGTAGATGTTTCCCCATATAGCCAGCATCTAGTGACTGGCTCTCAATCAAATTTTTGCTGTTGAAATAAGAGGAAAAAAATGATGTCAACCTGTTCTGACAAATATCTGTTCAGAGTACTTGATATACTTTCATTTCTTGGATCTAGCAAAGAAACCCAATCTTCCGTTTATTGAAAAATGAATAGATGAAGAAAAATGGACTCTCTTTTTTGAGGAAAGGTTTTTTTTAATAAAATAAAATAAAATAAAATCACTCTAAAGAAGCTTGCCTGCATGTCAAAACCAGAAATCACTGCTTTTTTTCCATGGGATAAAGGATAGATTAAAGTCATAGTCAAGATGAAAAAAAAAAATCTTTGTTCAGGACAGTGACTTTCTTTTTAAAAAAGGTGGGGAAAGGTTGAACAGTCAACAAACAATGTCTGGGCAAAATAGAAGCTGACAGATTTTCTAGAAGAAAAGAAAGAAAGAAGAGAGAGAGAGAGGGAGAAAAAATAAAGAGAAAGAAAGAAAGAAAGGAAGAAAGGAAGAAAGGAAGAAAGGAAGAAGGAAAGAAGGAAAGAAAGATCACCCCACCACCACCACAACAAACAAACAAAACATACTCTTTCATTTTATTTATTTTTTTGGCAATTCCTGCACACAAAGTCTTTGCAGGGCACCAAGAAGAAAATGTCTGATTTTCTGCTCTCAAATGTGTAGCCATTATTCAAAAAGACAAGTAAACAAGGGGGTGGGAAAGGATTCTTTCTTTTCATTTGTTCAAACATATTTTCTTCTAACAGTGTGAAGTGTTTGTTTTGCCAACTCTCAGGCAGTGGCCCAATGCCAAACAAGGGATTCTTTTGAGGATCCAGAGACAATATATACAAAATAAGCACCTTTGGAACAATGAACACACTAATGGGTAAGGAGAATCTTAAGCTTTATTATTTAATTTTAACAAGTAAACTTAACAGAAAAATGAAATGAAACAAACAAACAAACAAACAAAAATGTGCTCTCACTTCAGCTGTTGGGAGGCCCCATTCAAGCAACAAAGGTACTTCAAGGACCTTGGTGCACAGCATTGAGTGCTCAAATGGGTGCAGAGGATCCATCTTAATGAGCAATTTTCAAGGCTTCTATTAAAGTCTGCCACCAAGATTTCATAGTCCTGCTTTTCTGGTCTCAAGAGTTCAAGATCTAACCTTAGCTAGATAACTCTGGGATGGATTATCCCAGGGTTACGGGATTATAGCTCTGTGAATGGATTATAACCTATATTTGTGGGTGATAGCTTTGTGAAGATTAACCCCCTTTTTCAACAAGAGTGAAAGAAACAAGCAGGTTTAGAATGAGCTCTAAACTTCAAGACCTTTTTTGTAATATGAAGCAGAAATCAAAATGTGTCACTAAACTTTTTGAAATGGGATGGTCTTCTGTAATTCTACTACAGCGTTTTTACTGCCTCATGTTCACTTACAATCTGGGCTGTCTTCTAGCCCAGGGGGAGCAATGAAGAGGACCAGACACACTACAGGTCACAGTAAAATAAACTATACAAAATGGCAATAGATCTTGTAAAAGAAGAAAAGATATATATGTGTGTGCACTTACATATCCCAGAATGTTGTTCTGTTAGAGGAGTATGGAGATAATCTTGAAGAAAAATGCAAGAATTCTTTGGTAGTTATTAACTCAATTCTGAGAATAAAGAAAGAATCTCAAAATAATCCTGCCTTGAATCTGTTTGGTATAAGAGAGGACAAAGGGTTACTCTGTCAGGTTTTCAAGATTCTGTGCTTATATTTAACATATTTAACAAGCAGCATTCCTGAAAACCTTGCTCTGTTTTCTAATTTGGCCTATCAAAGGGTTGACAGATGGCTCGAATTTCTTGAAGAAAAGTCACATTGTTTGCCCCAAAACCTCATTGTGTATCATCTTGTTCCACCTTTTCCTAGGGGATGTTGATTATTTTCATTCAATGGGCATCTATTCTGCCTGTTCAATTCACCTGTAGAATTCAATTTCCTTATTTTTTATGAGTTGTATCTTCTTGTCCAATCTTCCCAAGAGACCAGTTGACATCTGCTAACATATAGCCACTATATTTGTTTTTTTCTCTCCTTAAAACTTGAATTTGTTATTTCCTCTTCTGCCAATGCTAATTAATCAAAGACTTGGCCATGAAGGCACAAAAGCCTGCAAGTGTATCCAAGTCTTTTCGTTGGGACTGAAACAATTAGCCAAAGAGATTGCTAAGTGTCAATGGTTTCCATCATTATTTCTCATGTAAGGTTCTTGCAACTGCACATATTCCCTCAGTGATAAATTGCATATCCAATAATTTCCTGTTTGGAGCAGAAATGAAAACTGTCCTGCTGATAGCAAGAATAGAAAAGGTTGATTTATTATTTCCAGGGGCACAATACATAGCTAAAATATTATGAAACAATGCCATATAAATCAAAATATCTCTGATTAATAATTGCTTCTTATTAATCTTATTCTTCCAAAATGCCATACTTTAGGAGACAACAAAGCTGAATTTCATGTGGGATATCATTTAGGCTACAACCCTAGATACCAAGGATAAGACTTCAGATGTGTTGAATTACATTTCTTAATATCCCTTAGCTGTGTACATGTTGACTGTGGTCTCCTTGACATTTTTGTCAGTGAAACGCCTAGAAGATAACAGTCTCCTATTCCTGCCATACATTTTGGTATTTTACTTGGGAATATGTGCACAATTCTATCTATTGTTCATACCTAAATCTCATTCAGTCTAACTAAGCTTAGTTGGACTGAATGAGATTTATGTATGAACAATGGATAGAATTGTGTTAGCCCTCCATGTAAAATTGAAAGAGATTTTGCTGGTTTCCTGAATATATCTTTTTGTGCTCATGAAAAGGTCTCAAAAGGGATTGTTTGGATGAAAGAAATCTGTGAAAGAAAACTCTCACAAAGTAGACCCTTTGATGATAGGCGAGGATGAACACAAACATCGAAATATGTTTACAGTCTCTTTTCAGATATTAACGTTGAACATATAAAAGATATTTCCAGTTCTTTCAGCACTTTCAGTAACCTCTTAGTTCTCTGCATGTATAAAAGCATCTTATGGCTACTAAAATTGCTGAATGAACCCTCACAGCAGAGCAGAGAGGCTGTGTTGCTTTGGAAAGCAACTTCAAAGGAACACTTGACACAAACTGAACAACTCTAGTAGGGGGCTTCTAGTCCTACAGTATGTATATGTAAGTAGAATGTTAACCTTTCATCCATTTATGGGGAGATGTTCATCAGAAACAAAGGAGATATATTTCTATATTGAGATATATTAAGAATTAGATCCTTGAGGTGCAAACAGAGCTGATCAGCATAGCTAATATTCCTTCTTCCAATATTTTAGATGCTCTTTCCAACTAGGATTATGGAGACAGTGGTTCAAAGTCATCGGGAGAGATACCAAATGTGGAACAGTTTCTTATTGTACAATGATGTACAACTCTGTTACTCTGTTATGCTGATGGGGAGCTTATTAGAGTGGTCATCCAAAATATCTGGAAGCACCTGGATGTTTTACTCCTCAAATAAACCAATGAAACAAAAAATGACTCAGAGATTCGAGACTGCCATTCTGCTCTTCCTGTCCTTTTTCTTTCTATTTCTTTCTGAAAGTTTTAGAGTGAGAAAGTACCATCAAGTTTTCAGCATAGCAACATATGGCAAGTCTGTAGAGGCTTCATTACGGAGCTGTCAGTGCAGTGGTGCTTGCTCTGTGAAGCTTAACATGTTTAATGGTCTCGGTGGAACAGGAAGGTATCTGCCCCATGTCCTTGGTTACGTCTGTTTTACAAAATGATCTGCTGCTTGTAGATGAGCAGAAATCTCATCTATGGAAGACAAGAAAGGAGACAAAATAATTGCATTCCTGGCATATTGGCATGTATACCTCGAAGCCTCTTGAATTTAACTGAATGCACCGGGTGAATTTTGCTGCGATTTAGGTTATGGCTGTGCCTATGATGGATTGATTTGACTGATTGATTTGGGTGGCCCTGTGTTTACTTACTGACAATTTGAAAACCATTTTATCTCTTAGGGAGTTTTAGGATTAGATGCTATTCTGCCTGGTAAATGGAATGCTTTGCTGTGACTTCCCAATCAGAAAAAGGCGATCAGATGAGTTTCATTTGATTTATCTCTTGGGATTTATTGAAGCATAGGAAGCCAGAGAAATTGTTAGTGAGGGGATTCTATAGTGATAGATGAATTCCATTCCCACGCCTTTTATAGTTAAATAAGCACAAAAACACCAGTCTTCCCTTAAAAACGATCAGATTCTCTCCTCCATCGAAATACATTTTGAAAGCAATTTTTCTTTTATTGAATTAAATGAGAGCTGGTCAAATAATAATAATAACTGGGAGCCCAAGTATTGGGATATAACTTGGAGCATCTGAAACTTGACAAGACCATTAAAAAAAAATGAACAGATGATGAAATCACTCTATTTTTCCAAGATGTAAAAAAGCTGTTACTCACTAAACTATGTTCAATTTTTATTCATCCTTCTCTGGTTAAACTATTACAGTTCTTGTTTCAAAACAAATAAGAATACTTTTTTTGGCTATGCACAGACTTTATTTAAGCATAATTCTGTGGTGTCTTCAGCCTACACATTAGATTGAATGCTTAAGATGCTGCATTGGATTAATAAAACAGTTTTTTTCCAGGGAAGCAATTTTAGAGCATTTGAGAAACATGTAATGATTGTTCCTATCAGGTTTTGTTTTTTTAAAAATCACAATGTAACATACTGGTATATATTTTACAGGTAGGAATGTATATTTTTGATGGTATCATTTGATGGCATTCTGAAACTTACTTTCTATCAAGTTTTCTGTTTTTAAGTGTAGATGGAATAGTTTCCTTACTAATACTTAGAGGTGCTCTTGCTCTGAACATTGTGTGTAGGATTTTTTTTTTTTGTTCCTGAAAGGCACATCTCTGCTTGATTGTTGCCTTTCATTATTGTCAATATTTAATTTCTCCCAATAACAGTTTTAAAAGTTTTAGTATGACTTAATTGCAGAAAAAATAATTACTACCAACCTGCCTTCCATTGAGGACCTGTATACTGCACGAGTCAAAAAGAGGGCTGGGAAAATATTTACAGACCCCTCACATCCTGGACATAAACTGTTTCAACTCCTACCCTCAAAACGACCCTATAGAGCACTGCACACCAGAACAACTAGACACAAGAACAGGTTTTTCCCAAATGCCATCACTCTGCTAAACAAATAATTCCCTCAACACTGTCAAACTATGTACTAGGTCTGCGCTACAATTAATCTTCTCATCGTTCCCATCTCCTTCCACTGTATGACTGTAATTTTGTTGCTTGTATTCTTATGATTTATTTTGTTTCCTAGTATGATTTGACTGCTTATTTGTACCCTATAACTATCATTAAGTGTTGTACCTTATGATTCTTGATGAATGTATCTGTTGTGACTCTGACCTCTGAGCCCGTCTTATCGGAGGGAGAAGACTCCAAAAGTGAAGGAGAGGAGTTGGCAAGGCCTCCCTCTCCAGGACCGTCCTCTCTGGCAATGCCTCAGGTGTCTCCCGAAGGAGAAGAGATAGGCCAGGAGCCATGTACTCCCGAGCAGCCGCAGTTAGACAGCGACGGAGATAAGTCTTGGCTGGATCCCCGACAGCGTCGGAAAGACAAGCGCACGCAGCAGAGAAGGAGGCGTGCCAGAGATTAAGCTGAGTCACTGGACCACACCCCACAGGGGATAAAAGGGGGTGTGGTGGCCATTCAGGCTTTGTGACGGACAAAACGGAAAGCTAGCAAGTCATTCTGCATTTCTGGAACTTTATTATATGCTCTGCTTGGATTGATTTTTTGGACTGGACTTGATTATTCTTTGGCTTTTGTGGACTTTGATGTTCTCGGTTGGAGGAGATAAACCTCCCTCTGTAAGTAAAGACTGTTGGCAAGCAGCCACTGGGTTGCTGCCAATTCTGTTATCAAAGGAAATTCTTGTCTGTTGGTTTATTTTAACTCTTGGTCGACTGCTGGTGTGCGTGTGTGAGACGGGGACAGAACAGTATCTTTTTTTTTAATGTACACTGAGAGCATATGCACCAAAGACAAATTCCTTGTGTGTCCAATCACACTTGGCCAATAAAGAATACTAATCTACTCTAATTGTGACATATTTAAAACAAGCATGTCACAAACACATAGGAATGATAGTTTTGTTCCGTTATATTATGGAACCACTGAATTTGTATCATAAATGGTGTTAAATATTAATAAGGTCAAGAAAGGATGATTGCCCCCCCCTCAATAGCACAACATTCCTAGAAAATAACATCTCTCCTTTCCCACCCACTTAGTTCAGAAACAATTACACATCATTGCTGTAGACTTGCCCTGTGATACTCTTAATTATGTTAGTGAGATGGTGGCTTCAGAATAGCAAAATGGAATCACTTGATCCAGTCTCCAAATCCTGACTGGGATAGATTTAGCCCCAGACATGTTCAGCTTTCAGAATTAAATGAATTCCATGCACTCAACTAACCCATCTTCTGCAAACTTTTTAAACTGGGGAATATATGTGTTTCTGAATTCTGTAAAGAAGCCACTCAAATGTGGCTTCTCTAATTACTTATCTCTATAACTACTTAAATTATCAATTCTATGCAGTCACAAAGGACAGTAGGAAAGGAGCAGAAATAGGTGGAAGCAGATATGGTACCATACAGATGATTGAGAAATGGGAAATCCTTTGCTAGTGCAAAGCTGCAAAATCCAACCAACAACTAAATAGGAATTAAAAAAAGATTCAGAAAACCCAAATTCTTCATTTATAAATTACGTCATCCAAGGCAGTTTAAATGACAATCTCACACAACTGAGTCACAAAAGTGAATTGGTTGAGTGAAGATGTCTACAGGATACATCCTTAATTTTAGCAAGTTTGCTGTTAGTTGCTTTTTAGAACTGGAGTCCCTGACATTTTGATCACTGGGCACCTATGAGATTTTAGGAGGACTCTAAGAAAACCACTGATCTGAAAGGGTTGTAGGTTCATCAAATTCCTGGGTTTACCAGATTTTCAGCTGAGGGCAACGTGGCTATCCTCTTGGGAGAAGAGATAGAAGACAGATACATTCTGACTTCTGTCTCTTGAATTCTAGTCTTTCATTGAAGGGAGTCCTTTCACCCAGCATGGTAGCCCCCTCTCTCTCCTTTCCTGTCTCTGTGTTTTACTGTCTGAGATTATTGTGTTTCCTCTTATTTATTAAGTCTGAGCAGGAATTGTTTTTGCTTTGCTGTGGTCACATTTTTTCCCATTACTTCAGTTGAGCTGGTCACAAATGGAGAGATTCCAAGATAGATTTTAGGTACCTTGAAGAAATGTGCAAAGGGTGGGGGGGGGAAAACACCATTTTTAGGAATACTGTATCTGTGCTTCACAAATCCAAAGAACTTTAGATGTTATTATAGAATGAGATATTTCTATAAGGCCTCTTATCTTGGTTCAGTGTTGTTGCATGCTTTGATAATTAGAGATTTTTGTGCATTTTCAATTTGTTTTAAAACATGATTTAACTTAGTTTTAGGTAAGATTATTTAAGTTAGGGAATTTGCGCATTTTAATTGCTTTTAAAATATTATTCAAGTTAGTTTTTTTATTGAAATAATTAGAGACGGAGGAAGAAATCCCCATCAAGGCACTCTTTTCTCACAAAGTTAATAATTCAATTGAATTGTTCACATTTAAGGCAAAAGTAACATTTTCAGTGCCCAGTTGTGTCTGACAATAGGGTGCGATGCTCATCTCCATTTTTTGGCCAAGCGAGCCAGCATTGTCTGAAGACATTTTCCATGGTCATGTGGCCAGCAGGACTATTATACACCAAGGTGCACGGAATGCTGTTACCTTCCCGCCAAAGTGGCCCCTTTTTATCTACTCACATTTTCATGCTTTCGAATTGCTACCGTGTTTCCCTGAAAATAAGACCCTGCCTTTTTGTTTTGTTTTGTTTTTGCCACCAAAAAGGCACCAGGTCTTATTTTTAGGGGGATGTTGTCCACTGACTCACCTCACTTGCACACATCGCCCCGTCCTCCTTTTCGCTGTCAGAGGCCTTCAGGAACTTCAGCTGGCAAGGAAAACAAGGCTTTCCTGAAGGCCTCTGTAGCTGATAACAGAGCTCCGGATTGATCTGAAACTCTGTTATTGGCTAGAGAGGCCTTCAGGAAAGCCTTGCTGACTGCAGAAGAAATGGGCTGAGGTGTGCAAGACCTGGCTGCAACTATCTGAAGGTAGGTAGGGCAGCTCCACCACCCCCATCCCCACAAAGCTTTTCACCTGTGAACCCTAGAGTGGATGGGGTCTTAATTAGGGCTTATTTTTTGGGGGGGGGTGTAGGGCTTATATTAGGAGTGAAATGCTCATGGTTCGGACAGGATCAGGTGATCCGTTAGCAACAGTGGCGGGTAGTTCGGAGAACCAGTAGCAAAAATCCCTGCCCCCCCCGCCCATGCTCACCCAATCGCCCGGTCCCCACTTGCCTACTTGGTAGCTTGCTGCTTCTTTTGGACTCGCTTGCTTTTCCTGCCTTGCTTCAGTTCTTGCAATCCATTGCATCCGCTAGCAACTTAATCTGCCTGCCCTCAATCAATGCAGTCAGTGAGCAGATCAATTTGCCTGCCTGCCTGCCTTGTGCCTTCAATTTGGTAAGTAACTGGGAGCTTTAAAAAAAAAAGTTAATTGGGGTTTTTTTATGAGTTTTATTTTTTTTAGACATAGCAATTTAAAATTAAAGAAGTTTTAAATTTAGCTGCTTTTATCTAAAAATATAAATAAAATAAAATAATAAAATAAAACAAAATATTTGTGCAGCTTTCTGAGATTTGGTGTGTTTCTGTAGTGTTTCACTCTAACTACATAAACACAAAAATCTCACAAAGTTGTATGTGGCATTTTGTGTGGCAAAAGTGTGAAAGTTGGTTTTTGAGCTTTATATGGCTGTGTGAGGTTCCTGCTTGTTGCAGGGGCCATTGTGGGTGAAGTGGAGCTGCTTTTACATTGTGTGGGAGTCAGTTGGGTTGTGTTGTGTGTGTATAAAGTGTGAAAGTTGGTTTTTGGTACCTCTTATTGTTTTGTGTACTTTGTTTATTATTTTTATTATTTATTATTATTGGCCATGCCCACCCGGTCACCTGATCACCAAGCCACACCCATCAATTAAGCCATGCCCACAGAACTGGTAAGGAAATTTTTTGGATTTCACCCCTAGCTTATATTGGGCGCACATGTAAAAAGTAGGTTGTACTTTCAGAGAAACACGGTAGGTGGGCAGGAAATGGGACAAGGAACAGGAGCTCACCACATTGTGTGGCACTTTGCTCTTTAACCACTAAACCATCCACCCCATTACATTTAAGATTTACTTTCTTGTTTTTTTAAAATGGAAACAGAACATACATATCGATGTATGTAATCCAGATGTTTAAGATGACCTCCAGTTAAGATAAAATGCTGTTCAAACAGAGAAAGAGAGCCTTGCGTGTGATAGCGCCTTACGCCTTCCTGCTGGAAGGGAAAGGCTTTCTGTAATCTACTGTAGACTTTGTGGATACTGCTTTTTATCTACAGTTTACCAGTTTTATCCCCAGGTAGCTGGATACATTTGTAAATAAACTAGGCTGTAGTCACTCACCATATTTTATCTTCTTAAAAATCCTTCCACTTCTATAAAGTCTAATTGCCTTCTTAGAAATACAGTTAATTTTATAATCTGATCCTTTGTTTTGTACATGCAAGTTTTCATTTTATCTTTATTTATAATAGAAATAAGAATCAAACTAAATAAAAAAATTAAAAAAAAAACTTGTCTATCATTATATTTGTGGCCATTAGTATCTGTAAAAGATCCCAGCATTAAAAATTTTTATCTATGTATTTTTACTGTTTGGCTGTCCTTCGGGAGTAGGGTGGTATATAAATAAAATAAAATAAAATAAAATAAAATAAATAAATAAATAAATAAATAAATAAATAAATAAAACCATTTAGAGGTTTGGTTTTTGTCTTTCTCACTGTCTACCTGACATACAAGTGAAGCCAATCTTAGGATGTATATAAAGCAGAAATTAGCAGAAATTCCATAATTTTCTTCAGGATGCAGATATGGCTGAATATGCATTAATTAATACAGGAACTTATTTTGATTCAAAATAGTGGGAAAATTAAGCATTCTTTTCTATAAATGGGGGCACGGTGGCTCAGTGGCTAAACCCACTTGTCAGCTGGGTTCAAGAACTGAGTATTCAGTTCGTTTTCTACAAACTTGGTTTTGTTTATAGTGAAATCATGAGGTAGCACTTTGCTTGTTCAGTTTTATACTTGTATGCAAGGTGATAATTGGTTAACATCAACTTAATGGAATTCTTCCACTTTTTACCTCAATTGCTACTTGATTTGGCTTGATTGAACAACCAACTATCATGGCTTAGCTAAATCAAACCACTGTAACTGGTACAACCAATACATCTTTAAAATGTCCCAGGTCGCAATGGCTGAGAGTTAAAGATGCTGAGCTTGTCAACTGGAACGTTGATAGCCCAAGTTCAAGAGCCAAGCACCAGGTGATGGGGTGAACTCCCATCCTTGCCCCAGCTCCTGCCCACCTAGCAGTTCAAAAGCATGCAAATGCAAATAGTTAAATAGGTACCACTTTGGTGGGAAGGTAACAGTGTTCTGTGCACCTTGGCATACAAGGTGACCACGTGACCATGGAAATGGTCTTTGGGCAATGCTGGCTCCCTCAGCTAAGAAATGGAGATGAGCACTGTCCCCTAGAGTCAGATATAACTGGGCAGGGAAAACATTTACCTTTACCTTTATCTGTAAATATCTGTCCAATAATAATTGCTCTCTAAGCTTAAATTCATTTTTATAGTCTTCTCCAACTTTGGGACTTCGCAACATTCCCAATAATAATGTTTAGAAATCTTTAGTTGGGGAAAATTCATCTATGATAATATAATGCGCCACTTTGCAGTAGTGATGAGTAAAAGGAATATCAGAGCTACAGTGAATAAAGAAATCTTAATATTTCTTTTTTTTTTAAATCCCAATTTTTTTAAATCTCAGTGTGCCTTAAGGAAAAAGAAAATAATATAGAAGGAGCTGGTCTTTGAAGATTTTTTTTAAAAAAACATTGTTTTTTAATTTTTTTAAAAAATGCTTTACTAAAATTGGAAGAATTTCAGAACTATGGCCAGTTATTTCCTTAATTGTAGTGGTGTCAATTCAGGTTGGGGCAGATTATGCTTAGTTTTAAAAAATGAATTCGATATATAATGAACCATGCAAAACTAATCTTAACAGGAATTCAATTCTCACCAATGGTCCAATCAGACTGTGTTCCTGTTTGCCCTCTTTGTTTCCTCTTGTGTGTTTTCTTTTTAAAGAAAAAAACAACTTTTTAAATAAAAAGTTTTCTGCTTCAAATTAATACTCCCTACGAGTTTGCCCCCCTCCCCAGCCTGTTCTCTTCCTTTGATTGAATCTAATCTTGAAATGTTAGCCCTACAACAACAACATTAATTAAGAAATTGAAGAGATGTTTCACTTGAGTGGAAGTTTTGCCTGAGGAAATCCAGAATGTATAAAATGTACATTGTTTTAATGAATGCCAACATTTATTGGCATTAGCTTTGCTTCACAACATAGTAAGCTGATGTTGCCCATAAGGTGGAAAAATAAAGCCAGTATCAGTATCATGATTTCAGGTATGCCCATATTCTCACAGTGATGGTTAGCATGGATTTTCAGATTAGGTCACAATCCTTTGCCCATGTGTAATTTCCCAGCATACAGATTTTTCCATCTCTGGAAAAAAAAGTCCTAGAATAAGGATATTAAAAGTAGTTTCCCTAAAAAGATGTATAAGTAGTTTCCCTAAAAAGATGTATATAACTAACTCTCAGTCATTGAGAGCAGCCAGTAAGTATGGCTAGACCTGTTCCAATACAAATATATATATATATTTAAAGTGGATTTCTTCATGGTGTCATACATATATTTACCAAACATATGGACAGATTTTTAGATGTAGTTGGTCTTGTCCTATCCTTTACCTCCTTCAGCCAGTAAAGAATATCAATTGGAAAACCTTGAGAAAAAGCTTCAGAAAAAGTGTAGTTGTAAGCATGGAGAAAGGGACGTGGTAGCTCAGTGGCTAAGATGTTGAGCTTGTCGATCGAAAGGTCAGCAGTTCAGTGGTTTGAATCCCTAGTGTCGTGTAATGGGGTGAGCTCCCATTACTTGTCCCAGCTCCTGCCAACCTAGCAGTTCGAAAGCACATAAAAAAATGCAAGTAGAAAAATAGGGGCCACCTTTGGTGGGAAGGTAACAGCGTTCCGTGCACCTTTGGCATTGAGTCATGCCGGCCACATGACCACGGAGACGTCTTCAGACAGCACTGGCTCTTCGGCTTTGAAACAGAGATGAGCACTGCCCCCTAGAGTCGGGAACAACTAGCACATATGTGCGAGGGGAACCTTTACCTTTTTAAACATGGAGAACAATTATAATCACTGAGGAATGTTGCCTAGTTGAAGTTCCTTAAGAATCAGACTTCTCCAAATGAGTCTTTCTCTTGAACAGTCTTCCTGTGGATATTCTTCTGTGGAGGGGGTCATTTTCACACATTGCTTCTCCAATGGAGTGACTGTAACCTAGAATAAGAAATTGTTTGATTAAAAACAAGGGAATTAATTCAATCTGACTTCTAGCTTTAACCCAGCTTTCACAAAGACAGAATTCTCCAGATGTTTTAAACTCCCAACAACATATTAGGATTAATAAAGAATGTAATATGGTGGAACCTTCAATCAAAGTATTATGAGTTTACATTGGCAGCACTCTGCAAACCATGCTGGCATTTAATTTATTTACTGTTAAATTTATTGACTGCCCATCTTACCGCAGGGTAACTCTGGGTGGTTTACAATATCAAAAAAGATTTTGAAAAATTACAAAGCTAGACACAATACAAACTAAGTACTATAAAAAGATAAACACTCAACCCTAACTAATGAATAAAAATAAAAAATAAAATATCAGGGGTCAAATGGTTGGCTGGAGCTTAGATCAAGACATGATAACCGTCTTCCAATACTTGAGGGGCTGCCACAGAGAGAAGGGGGTCAAGCTATTTTCCAAGGCACCCGAAGGCCAGACAAGGAGAATGGATGAAAACTGAACAAGGAGAGATTCAACATGGAAATAAGGAGAAATTTTGTGACAGTGAGAACAATCAACCAATGGAACAGAAGTTGCCTTCAGAAGTTGGGGGAACTTCATCACTGGAGGCTTTCAGGAGGAGACTGGATTGCCATCTGTCAGAAATGGTGTAGGGTCTCCTGCTTGAGTGGGTGGGTTGGACTAGATGACCTATAAGGTTCCTTCCAACTCTGTTAATCTGTTAAAAAAAACCAGCATTGTTAAACCTTAATGGCTCCCAGACAGGTGGACTCCAGCTCCCAGAACTCCTCAGCTGGCTGGGGAATTCTGGGAGTTGGAGTCCCACATCTGAAAGCTGCCAAGGCCAAGTAATGCTGAGCATTAGGAGCAATGAGGCAGCTGCCCTCTCCAGAAAGCCCCCCCCTCTCCCTTCCTCCCTCCCTCCATTGGTATTCATATTGAGTCTCTTTCTTTGCTGGCTGTCTTAGCCAAATGGTTTTCTGTGCATGTGTATGCCAACAGCTGAGAAAATCTGGAAGCAGCTGTTTTTTCCAGAGGACATGGCTGCCTCTTCAAAGAATCTTCTTTACTCAAACTCAGCACTCCTTGCAGTGCTATTCTTCAAATCTGCACCGAACTTAAATTTCCAGAGAAAGAATTCTCTTTTCTTTGAAGTATCCTATCAGCAACTTTTCACTTATGGCTTCTCCCATTCTCAATCAACAATCAGCTTTCCCCCCTCCCCACCAAATCTCCTTTCTAATTCTTATGTCTTTTGCTCCTGCTAACTACTTTTTCTCAGTTGGTTATCTCCATCTGTCATTCAATTTAACTTTGCATACTGTTTCATCCCAGTCTGTAGCTGTCAATCATTCCCGCAGTCAGTCTTTTGTTACTTCTGTAAAGCATTATGGAGTTAATTTTTTTTCCTCTGAAAGGGGAAATGCAAGCTGTATTATAAAAAGTGAATTCTACAATTTTTGTTCCAACAGATCATTTCTCTCTCTCCTCCGCTTCCTCTCTCTCTCTCTCTCTCTTTCTCCCCTTTCCTTTCACAATTTATAACTTGAAGCAAAATTATCACTTTTATCTTTGTTTTTTCTTTGAATATGACATTTCTTAACATTTATTTTCCCTATGGCTGCCTGTATTTTCATATAGTGCTAATTATAGTTTTAGATTAACTTTGCAACTTAGCTTAATTGCTTCTTCACAACATTGGAAGCCTTGAAGTTTGCAAGTTCTCTGCATATATTTTCTGTCCTTTCCTCAGTTTAAAACGAAACAGTAAAAAAAAAAAAATCTTGGCTCTAAATTGAGTTGCTCAACAACCTCAGTTGCTTTTAACAATATTTATTACCCATTAGTAAACAATAATGAGGTTTTAGGCTGCTCTTGTTTGTCGTAGCAATTAAAACATATCTGTGTACCTCTTCCTTAGGGAAACCAACAACTTATTTTGCTGTAGGAAACCCCATTGCATGGAAATATAACAGAGGTTCTCATTTGCATGTCTCACGGTGCTGTTTTTAAATTATGTCCCAAGACTTCTTCCCCAGTAAACGAATTGGTTTTTTTTGTTTGTTTTACTTTTTTTCAAGTTCCTTTAGAAATCTTTTGGTGATGTTCTTGAGCCTGTTTCATTGTACTGGATTGGTACAATATTCTGGGTGTTGTTATCTTCTGCTTCTGTGAAGTTCATTGCACATTTTTTTTCCAAAAAGCCAGTAAAAACCCTAGTTTTCTGTTATGTTCAGATTTATTTTAGGATGCAGAGGCGCATAGGAACTCAGACAATATAGCAGGCATTTACACATACCTAGCTGATTCATCATGAGTAGTATTCAAATGGATTCTCGGTCAAATGTTTAACTTCACGATGAAAATCAATCAGATGGTTTGGAAGTTTGAAATTATTCTGAAAATCAATCAGATTCAGTTCAAGCATCTGGATCTATACAATCTAAATGTCAAGCTCCAGGGAAATCAGGAGGTCCAGCAGTTCAAATATGTATACATTTATTGTAAGCTTAAACTGTCCACAAGAATCTGAACTACTAACAGCCAAGGGAAATTAGTGGGAGATAAGAATAGAAGGAATTCAAGGTGGGCTGGACTTAGATTTCTTGTGGGCATGTAGATCTCTTGTGGGCACGTAGACTCATGGCTGATGATGCATTTGACCTCCTCCCTCCGGCTCAGCCTGGTCACCTCCTACACTAAATCCATCTGAAATTTAAATTTGATTTAAACCATTGAAGAGAACGTGCAGGTGAACAGAAAGTAATTGCATGTATTCAAACTGGACCAAATTGATTTGAGTGCATTTGAATGAATTCAGCCAATCCAACTAAGGGATCTACAGGTAATCCTCTACTTACAATATTGGGGACCAGAATTTCCATTGTTAAGCAGGGCAGTTGTTAAGTGAGTTACACCTGATTTTACAATCATGGTTGTTAAGCAAATTACTGCAGTTGTTAAATGAAATATGCAGTCATTAAGTAAATCTGGCTTGCTCCATTTGCTTGATTGAAACTGGGTGGCAAGTCACAGGTGGTGATCATATTACTCCAAGGTGCTGCAACCACTATAAATACATATCAATTGCCAAGCGCCTGACTTTTGATCACATGACCATGGCATGCTGCAATGGTGATAAATTCAAAGTTCAGTCATACATATTTTTTTCAGTGCTGTAACCTAAACAATTTGTAACTTAAAACAATTGGTAATCTTACTTAACTTCTCTTTTTTTTTTTAGTTTCAAAAGTATCAAATCAGTTTTAAAGTCCAGTCCAAATTTAAATAGCTCTTCTCACTTCTTTTTTCCTTTTTTTCCTTTTATTTATACACCACTTCTATTTTAGGGCTTATTATCCATTCTCTTTGTTTCTCTTGAAATTTAAAAAAAGGGAAAAAAAGGATCTCTTTATTTCTTTCCAATCCTTTAACCAAATCTAGTTGTTTAAAATTTCCAAATAGTTTTGTTCAAAACTCAATTTTCTATCGGGTTTTTATCTCTTTAAAATTACATTTCAAAATCTTCTTTTCTTACCCCCGCACTCATTAACCGCTATTTTATCGCTAGGGGTCTTATAGTTAAAAAAATATTTTTCCCTTGTTGTTGTTTCAAACCTGGGTTGGCTGTCACTCACCCAGCTTCAAAACACTCCATTCCATTCATCACTCCTGCTCAATACTTAATCCAGTTGCCCCAGCTTCTTGGCAGCCGCAATGGCTGCCATCCCCCGCCACCGAGTCATGGAGAGTTTCCTCTGACCTTTGAGGAACTTGCCTGTTCCTCTTGGTCATCCGAGATGCCTCTCTTTCTTCCCTGTCCCTGCAGGATGGTTCTGGTCCGAAGACCCATCGGCAGCGGTTCGTCAGTCTGGGTTTTCACGGAGCTCGTCAGAGCCCGCTAATTCCCCGACTGTCTCGCCGCGACACCAAACCTGAAGTCTCCGATTTAACAATAATTTCAATTGTGAGAAAAGTTACTTCAAATCCATTCTTAAAATGCATGTATGCTTGATTACATGTATTCGGAATGAAGTTATTTCTTCCATGGGCCATGTTTTGGGGTTTTTTTTCTGAGATTCTTAGTACCTGATTCTAGTTTGTTCATGCAAAACTTTTTATCAAAGCTTTTATGTAGAATTTCTGGAATCTGCAAGGATTGTTGCCCTGATCCAGTCAACTCAGGAAAGCCTAAAAGCTTTTTCACAAACTCTACAGACTACAATCCAGAATGGACAAAGAGCTTTTCAGAGATTTTCAAATACAGCATGGCACGATAGACACATTTTTAAAAGATCTAACGCTATTAATCATTTATGACAGCATGTGAAATTCCATTAAGGGCATGGGGGGAAATGTCCACTTTTACCTATGCTGGACTGAACAATTCTTTGATGTGAATCACAAAATATATAAAGGAAACGCTAGGAATATAGGATGTTGCTTGATTTTGATTGAGATCATTGGTCCTGTCAGATCAATTGGGCATGTGACTAAATACATTTTGTGCGGTTTTTAAATGATTTTCATAAAATTGGATGGGCAAAAACATTGGGATGTGGAACTTTTGTTCTATCCCTAATCACAAAAAAATGCAGTCAAACTCTGTTGCTAGGCAATGTAGCTCTTAAGTGAGTCACAAATGGTAATCACATGACCCCGGGACACTGCAACCATCATAAATACATGCCAGTTGCCAAGTGCCTGAATTCTGATCATGTCACCATGGAGATGCTGCAAAGGTTATACGTGTGAAAAATGGTCACAAGTAGGATTTTTTTCAAGTGCTGTTGTAACTTTGAATGGTTGCTAATGAATGGTTGTAAGTCAAGGACTACCTGCATGTAATCATTTCTCTAACATTGTGCAACTGCCATGGGTTTTTATATTTTTATTTAATTCCAAGGGAAGGTAAGAAGCAATAGTAATTATCTAACCATTCAAAGCCATGCTGTGTAGTCTCTCAACAAGCAAAACACCCTACATGGATTGCCAAAGGAACTGCTGAAATTCCAGATGTGTCAACCTGAAGCTGGCTAGGCGGTGGCCGTCTTTTTGTTCTACTTTTCTTTTCTTAAAAGCTTCAGTGCTGACACAGACTAGAGATGAGGGATAGCTGGGGTGCTGTATAGTGGTGGGTTTCAAAAATGTTTACTACCGGTTCTATGGGTGTAGCTTGGTGGGCGTGGTATGGCTTGGTGGGTGTGGCTTAGTGGGCATGGCGGGGAAGGATACTGTAAAATCTCCATTTCCTCCCCACTCCAGGGGAAGGTTACTGCAAAATCCCCATTTCCTCCCAATCAGTTGGGACTCAGGAGGCAGAGAATAGATGTGGGCGGGGCAGTCAGAATTTTTACTACCGGTTCTCCGAACTACTCAAAATTTCCACTACTGGTTCTCCAGAACTGGTCAGAACCTGCTGAAACCCACCTCTGATGGAAACCATCCACATTGCTGCAAAGAAATGTATCATATCACTGGCTGCTGCTGCTTCTATTTCACATCAAAAGAATGTCTTTGGGGGCATCTACCATTTCTTTCTCTCCTCTTCATAAAAGTTCCGAAGGAAGTTTCATTTTGTGCTTTTGACAACAACCTATGATTTACTAGCTAGAGGAGGAGGACACTACCAATGGAGTAGTTGAAAATGTGATCAGGAGCTGAAAGCCTGTGTTTGTTACTAATCTTAGAGAAGCCACATCATATCATACAAACTCTGGCAATTCAAGTAATCCATTTTTGCTCATATTGGGCTGCCCGTATATCTTAACCTTACATTTTCACTAATGCATCCAAAAATGAACCTTAAAAGCTGTTCTGTAGGTATTCAAAAATAAATGTTCCCTGTTGCGTCTGACAGTTAACATCCCTGAGATATTTACAAATATATACATACATATCCAAACATAGATAATTTCACGTTAATCATGCATAGCGGGAAGTTTTATATTTTATGCATCAGACTTTTTGCTGAATTCAATGCATCTTTTACATTCTTCCAGGCAGCTAGCTCTGATGTATGGTTAGCTGAATCCATGATATCATGTCCCATATATCCAGCACAAGCAGAAAAGATACTCTTAATGAAGAGTACTTCATTACTGCAATGAAATCTGTCTTTAACCCAATTCCTTTAATGTTGACTTCACCTATGAAAGCAATGTCACTTTCTAGCACATCTTGTCAGGTTTGCAAGTAACACAACCAGTGGTGGGATTCAGCCAGTTCACACCACTTCCGGAGAACCGGTTGTTAACTTTCTGAGCAGTTTGGCAAACTGGTTGTTGGAAGAAATCATTAGAGCAGAGAAACGGTTGTTAAATTACTGGAATCCCACCACTGGTTTCATTACTTGAAATCTTCATGGCATGGTATGAGATTATCTCCTCTAATAGAAGGTAGAACATAGAATAACAGGGTTGGAAAGAACCGTGGATGACTCACATCATCATGGTGGTGTCACATGATGTATTGGGACTTCCTCCCCCCTTCGCTAAACCAGGTGTGGGCATGGCCGGTGTGTGACGCATCCGGCCCATGGTCTGGGTGTTTGACAGCCTTGTTCTAGTCCAACCCCCTGCCAAGCAGGAGTCCTAGGTTTAGAGATACAGTACATCTCTCTCCTTCCCTCCCTCCCTCCCTCCCTCTCTCTCTCTCTCTCTTTCTTTCTTTCTTTCTTTCTTTCTTTCTTTCTTTCTTTCTTTCTTTCTTTCCTTTCTTTCTTTCTTTCTTTCTTTCTTTCTTTCTTTCTTTCTTTCTTCTTTCTCTCTCTGTATGCTTCTGTCTCTGTCTCTTTCTCTCTATATATACTGTGTGTGTGTGTATATATATATGTGTGTGTGTACACACATACACATATCTATATTTTTATTTATTTATTTATTCATTTTTATTTAATCTAATTTTCTCCCGAAGGACTCAGGGCAGTGCACAGCCCAAAAATAAAACAAACACATATATAAAATTTAAAAGCAATTTAAAAACATATTAAATAATTTGGCTCCGACATCATTAAAAAATGAAATAAAAGCAACCCATCAAAATTAATGTTTAAGCCAGCCCAGCTTGTTGGAACAATAACGTCTTGAGGGCACGGCGAAAGGTGCGTAGGTCAGGGATCATCTGTATCTCCGGGGGCAATTCATTCCAGAAGGCGGATGCCCCCACAGAGAAGGCTCTCCCTCTGGGGGTCGCCAGTCAACATTGTTTGACCGACGGCACCCTGAGGAGTCCCTCTCTGTGGGAGCGTACTGGCTGGTGGGAGGCTATCGGTAGCAGAAGGCGATCTCGTAAGTATATCTATCTCAGTCTTTATATCATCTCTATCGATCTCTAATCTATGTTTATATTCTAATCAAATCTAATCTCTATCTCCATCATCTCTATCTCTATCTATCTCTATAGAGATAGAGATGATAGAGATAGAGACAGAGACAGAGATGATAGAGATAGAAGTAGAGATAGAGATAGAAATATGTTTTCCAGTACAGTAAATGTAGTTAGTCTGATGTTGCAGAAATGCTGAAGTCCATTTTAGGGCATGAAATCCTGGAAAGGAAGAGTCTCTAGCAACTCACAAAATCAGTTAAAAGAATTAAACAATTTAAAGTCATTTTCAGAACAATAAAGTGTTTACATAGTATTGATGCTGATGGTTACACATTTTATTTTTGCATTGGCTGCCTCAATCTATTTTGTACTACAATTCCCATAATTTAAAATTTATAGGGACTTTATTGGAATTGTCATCTAATACACTACAAGAGAATCAAATGAAATCAAAATATGCCTATATGACAGGGTTTAATTTTTTATTTTTAAAAAATTAAGTGTCTCGTAGGAAATAAATTCTACTCTCAAAGTCATATTTCATATGATACCCAGATTTTTTTTCCATTCCCTATATTTTTCATTCCCAACTTTAATACGTATGTATGTATGTATATATGTACAGTATGTATGTATGTATGTATTTTCTTTGGAGGCACAAGTCTAATATAAATTAAGGGGTGTGGTTTTTTTTTAGGGTATAATTTAGAAAATGTATCACATTTGACAGAATTTTTGTCTTTAAAATTGGCCTCATCTGTGCCCTTGCCTTCATTAGTTGGTGGAGAAATAAAAATACAGAATGCACAGCCAAATAAGTCTATTTTATTCTTATTGGAATCACATTTTAAATACTCTTTACATATTAAGATATGCACATTAGTTGGGTTTCATGGTTTAATTATATTTAGAAAAACTCACCTGGGAGCTATTTGTCCAATGAAAATGTTTTCTACTAACATCTTATTAAAGTAATAATCTGCAGCATAGGCTTACTGGCCATATGCATGTTGCCAAAAAAAGTTATTGGGATAAATTTTATTTGTTTAAGCAAATGTCTGGACAGACATTAAAAGAAAACATCTGGATAAATTTGTCAGATTGAGTTCATCAATATTCATTAAGTCATCTGTATTTATGTTGCATCCCTCACTGTGATTAACTTTGATCACTAAACTATTATTAATTATGAGAACAAGAAGATATAATTCAAGCTGGGTTTGAAGGCAAGCAAATGGAGTAACACTTGATTTAAATAAGACATAAATATAGACATAAATTATCATTGGGCAAAGAATTCTTCCGCATTTTATTTTCCTAGCAGTTTTCATTTGACTCTATGAAAGAAAATTGGTTTAGAAATTCTTCCAAGGAGAACTGAAATTCAGATAATTGTTGCTTGTGGAGTACAGAGTTCTTGAACTCATTTAGTGATGAAGTGGCAAGGGAGTATATATGAGGGTTCCTAAGAAGAGTTTGGACAGCCATTTCCCCAGAATGATATAGGGTCTCCTGAACAAACAAGGATTGGACTGTTTTTATGATTATTATGTTATTATAATTATTATTACTTTGTTATTGTTATTATTATTATTTACTTTATTCATTAAAAATGAAACTCAGCCAACTAAACATTCAAAAATAAATCACAAATACCATTGACTGGTGCTAATGGTTGATATGGGTTGCTGCCAGCGTCCTAGCTATCAACCAAGTACCTTCTTAAGATGTACGATGTTTCAAGTAGCTCAGTTTTTTGCAGTTCCGCTGGTGTTATTGCAGGAAGCTGCAATTTCTTGATGTGTTTTGTAAAATTCTTGGACATGGTACCAAGTGCCCCGACATCATCATCATCATCATCATCATCATTAAAGATTTAATCTTCAATTCACAGTCTTGGACTGGTAAAAACTTAATAGTTCAAGTCCTAACCAAGAATCTAAGAGCTATTAAGGTAACATCTAAGTATATAGGCAGTTCCAAGTAATGTGTTTTTTTACAAAGTCAGATTATTATTATCATTGTTGTTGTTTTGTTGTTGTTGTTGTTTGCATGTATTCTGAGAGTTTATGCACCAGAGACAAATTCCTTGCATG